>NW_026055122.1:0-481733 GCF_022829205.1 Neoarthrinium moseri | reverse complement strand
GGCTCAGCATGATGGAGAAAGAGAAGAAAAGGAGGAGAGGGGGGAAAGAGAAAAAAGGGGGAGGGGGAGGGGGAGAGGGAAGAGGGGGGGGGGGGGAGGGAGAGGGGGAAACAGAGCAATGGCCGCTACGGGACAGTTCGCAGGTTCCATGGCATACGCAATGCAAATACACTCGAGCCTGAGCCCTTTAGACTTGGACAGACGTAAATAATCGTTGGTTGGTCGGATGGTTTGAGGTCGTAATAGGAGTACGCGCAAATCTTATCCAGTGTAGCAACTCCTTTAGGCGACCTGGCCCTATCCCAAGCTGCTCAGCTGATTACCACATTTGCGGTCACTTCGATAATATTGGTGAATATGCGAACACAGACATGCAATTCCCAGTTCAATGGTACATTAGCTGGAATAAGGCTGAAGGCCTTCAAATCCCTTGGCAATGTGCCCTAACTTGGCAAGGGGTTTGGTGTCTATAACCGGAGTCGGTGATTTTTGTAACACCTACAGTTGTATTGTGCGCGTCTGGCGATAATTCCAAATAAGAAGAAGCCCCAGCGTAGCTATCATGGTTGATAACGACAACCGCGGTCCTGGATGATGGCAAATGGACGCAGACCAGGACTCCTTCTAAGTCATGGATTGCTCGCTCTCGAACCGTTCTTCTTAACCCCTCATTCCTCGTCGTAACATCATGGCAATTCCTGGGCCGGGCGGGTTCACCGCTACACCTGGTGTTTCCCAATCAGGACGGTGACAACGACTGTCGGTGAGCTACTCAGTTGTTCAGCTCTACTAAGACTCCAGAGCGAGTGGGTATTAATTGCACCATGGTGACGGAGTGAAGCAAGACATAGCCCACGTGTCACCTAAGCATGGAAGACGGCATCCGTGAGATGGCCTTGACGCTTCTTCCATACCATGCCCAACCTCGTCTCTGGAATAGACGCAGTAGCCCAAAGTGGCCATCAACACGTACGGAAGAAAGTTGCCAGGTCAAACCTGCTATGTGGTGATTAATGATCTCCACTACGGCGATGAACATATTCTAAATACAGCGCGCCAGACATCACGATCCAGTATACCTAGCATGCCATCGCATGGATGCTGATGTGGTGGACGGCACGCTACAAGCCCTAGCACAAATTGACGGGTATGAATGCACCAATCATGGGAGAACGGTCCGGAACACTCAGTTAAGCCGCCTACGAATCGTGACGTTGTTATTCACCGTTGGCTCCTGGAACCTGTGCTCAAATTAAGTAACCTCGTCAAAGGGCCGCGAAAAAAGCCGTTGAGGGGCGCGCCAGTAGTGAGGTGCACACGAAGCAGGATGATTAATAGCCTTCCCCCCATTTAGCACAGCTTTGTTAAGCGATGATGATGGCCTCCCACAGCCCGCTCGGCTGCCGAGTTAATTCGGTCTAGGAAGCCGTTTCCGAATACTTCGTCTAATAGTGTCGGGTGTGATTTCGGACGTGGAAAATGCCCCGAAGAACCATAAGGATGGTGCATTCCCACGCCCCGTGGTCTTCAGACCGTCGAGAACTAGGGGCGCGGCCGTTCATGCATTGACGGGATCCAACGGTTATTGTAACGGGCTCAGGGCTCGAAAGATGGGGCACATACATAACTAAACTTTGCACCCGAGTATTGAGATGTTGAGCCTGTCATGTACAGGGCGATCTACCCTCGATAGGGTTTAAGCTACCATTCATTTCGCGTTATCCCATCGGGCCTTATTACCCCTGAGCAAGAACGATCTGCAGCGATCTGCCACAAGTGAAATATCAGAGACGAAAGTCATTCGACTTCGGCCTTTGGCTCGATCATAGCTGTATATAAAACATCACCAACACGAGATATGCCGGCTGCCAGTCACTTGGAGCATCATTAAAAGCATCTGTAACGCGAGCATTAAACCCAAATTTGCGTAATGAATGCAAAGTACGCATTATAACGATGCACACACAGTCAACCTTTACTGAGTAAGAATATTCGGCAATTTGAATAAGTGACGAGGGGTTGACAAGGTCCTATTTAGCGTCCTGCCACCGCTACGACAATGTGGAAGCTAGTTTGCATGTCGAAGTTGGATTGACGTGATAATGCTTTCCTTCTGGAAAGGCCTCGTAAATGGCTGTGGGGGAACCAATAGACGGTCACGGTTTTGTAACTCGTGATAAGGAGAGCAGCATTTGCTAGTACATATCCCCATGGGTACCTCTCCATATGATTGTAGTGATAATGGTCGAAATAATCGGATAGTGTCTAGTAAGTTGAAGGACGATGAGTGAACTCTTGAAGTCAGCAAAGTGCCCAAGCAAATTCGAGGCGCGCCAGAGACCGAAAAATACAGGAGCTTTAGTGGTCATGGCCAATAATTACATTCGATGCTATTTCCTCCGAGGGAAACCACGGGTCCAATAGTCAACCCACATTTTCTACGGGGTGGCTGCGAGCCGCGAAGCTTGGTGGCGAACAATCAACATTGCCAGCTCGGCAACGTCTGTATTACCCGTAGAGGCCCAAGGCCATATGGCTAGGAGACTATTCCAGCCGCAGGCATTCCGCAAAATATGGAGGCCTCTACTAAGATCAAGCACATTACTTGCTTGGCAGCTATTTGATTCCCAAGAACAAGGACTCGGCGACGCCGTTGGTGTGATCCAGGTTGTTCTATGCACGAGAGCCGCTTTTCATGTATCGCGCGGCACTCGACTGCTACCGCAGTACCTTTGTATGGCAAAGTTTGGGTTTCTCCAAGGAAAGAAAAAAAAAAAGGGCCATGGTGGCGAGAAAAGAGCTTGCAACGCCAAGCTACACGTGTGGGTGATGTTTTGGGTAAGCGGCATCGGCAGATACGGCGGTTGATTGAGGCTGAGCAGAGTCGAGGTCGATCACGGCCCCGACACAACGGATCCCCGCTTGAGGCCGTGGATTCTGTAAGAGTGGCGCTTTGGTTTTGCGCTGGACTCGAGGACTGCGTTGTACAGACAAGAGAGGGCCATGATTGACCGAGACCGTTCTGCCGTTTCCCATTTTCGCCATTCCTTGCGGGCGGGCCCGGTGCTGAAATAGGGTTTAGACCATTTCCTCCTGGATTATTCCGCGCAGAGACGCGGACCAAAGCTCCCGAAACCATGACTCTTTGGCGGCCGACATCTAGCTAAGGCACGGGCTAGTCAAAGGGCACTTGCGATGGAGGGCGCTGAAGCTCCAGACAAGCCGGGGTATTGAGGCGAGCGAGCGCTGATACCCAGCGGGCCAGCTGAAGGGAGGATGAAGCATCGAGTGGATGGCTCGTCATGTATTTAGCGTGTCTTTTAGCGAGCAGCAGCACGGGGGGCAGAGGTCAAGTGGCAAGCCAATCACAGGGGTCAATTGGTAGATGGTTGTTCAGAGCGACGATCACTGCAGTCGGCAGACGCTCGCGTCCAATTTACATGTGGCTTGACTCCACGGTCCCAGTGCCCGATACCAGATTCCTTCCAAGAATAGACGGACAGACGATGCTCAGCCAACAAGCCGTGCCAAGCTTAGGTGTTGTAAACAACCGTTGCACCTTGTTAGGTAGTTGGCGACCCTGAGCGGCGAAACCAAACCAAGGCCAAGGTGCCTATAGACACTGAATACGAATGCGCACGTCGCAGGTTTTCTGTGGCCGTTTAGTGCGATCTCACCGTCGGGCTGCCGGCGACCGGCGGTGCATGCAATGCCGGATACCTAACTCACACATTAGCCTGCCTGCTGTACGGATCCAATGCGACTCTCGCCAAGTGGTCCGTTTGTGAATAATCGCGCCGAGCAGGTGGAAGCTGCTCAAACTACTATGGTACTATGGCCCCCGACGGTCTCCACAAATGACGCAACAGCCGCCTGTCGAGCGGCTTTGTTGGATGGAGCATGGAATTTGTAGATTTCGCATCTTAACGAATTTCCCCCATGGCCGAATTCCCCATTCAGCGACCCTTGCGCCGCCGATCTGTACCGCATTAGGCGCCCGCAACGTCCAATTTCGTCATGGGTTGAGACCAACGTCAGACCAGGACGTTTTTTGCTCTAGGTACCGACACATGCTGGGATGCTCTATTTTCGAATCGTCCGGGGGTCGTCCAGCCTCTGGCAATCTGGAGCAAGGTTACGTCGACAGCCCCCAAGATAGCGTTTCCCACACGCAGGGCGTCTCTTCGCTCGGCCTGCACAGCAAATGCGCTGTACAAAACGACCCTCGTTGCCCAGGCCTGGCCTACATGGAATTAGGTACCCTAAGGAGTCTAGTCGGCGAATGTGTAGTCGAGCTGGGTAAGTGGTTCGGCGGGTGGGGCGCGCTTCTCTGGCCGTCGACCGGATTTCCTACCTCACTGGATCATTGACGACATCATTCCTCACCCAGCGCTCGGGGGGCCGCATCTGCGATTCTGCGGAAGGAAATCGCCATATTTTTTGTCGATCTCTAATATTGTCCGGTTATATCCACTCTGATCAATCTGAACGGGTGCCCTGACCATGCACATGCAGCATCTGCTGTACATACCCTCTGTGTCGGGAATCGGTTTCTGCTCCGAGTCTGCTCTCACATGCAGAGCTTCTAGACGTCGGATCGCTTCTACGGTCTCTTCCCTTTTCCCTGAGACCAAGAGGAAACCCGTAGGCCTCCTGTTTTGGCATTTCCCGAGCTTCAAATTTCCAGGGACCGCTCGCGAAAGCCGCGTATCCATGATCCCGCACTCCAACGAACTATTACCCTGGGGCTAGGCCGGTCTTAAACCAGACCCTGGACATGGCATACAAGGACATCCCATTCCCTCCCATCAACATGACCTGCGGCAAGTGCCGGCACCACCTCAGCCAAACTGCCAGTCCGGAGCTTGGGCCGACTTCTAGTCGAGACATCATCATGATAACGCTTTAGCTAGACAGCTAGGTGCCATCTCTCCGTCCGGTCGACATGTTGGCATCCCAGGCCTGTCAGCGAGTGGTCCGGACAATCTGCCGCACTTGTAGTCGGCTGGTCTATCTGCATGCTCCCAGGTTCCTGAGCCCTGTATGGACACAACATTCCGGTCGGCCTAGAACGTCTGTGGCTGAGTATGCCGCTGGGTGTCCGGGCTGTCAAACGCTGCGAGTGCAGCTCGTGAGACCCCGGAGCCTGGTGGCAAGCCAATGCAATAGGGCGGGTCAAGTAATATGTGCTAGGGACATTCCCCATCCTCGTTCATCGTTGGACGGAACCGACAACTAGACCACCTTGAGCTTTCTCCATGTCCATTGGTTTGAGCTAGGCCAAAGCAGGGGTCTCAATTCTGCTGTGCTGTCCACAATAAGATCAGCGATGGGGTTGGGGGGGACCCTTTCACCCCCAGCAAGCTGGCCGGCCAAGTACTGCAATGGAGCCCTACGGGCTAGTATCCGCACGGTCGCGACTCGCTGCGTACCTTACAAGGGCTTTTAGGTATCATCCATACTGGAGGGTTCTTGTCATCCCATATTCAGAGACGGCCGGGTACGTAGCTAGCTTCAGTAAAAGGAAAAGATAGTCGGGCCTGCACATGCCTCACCATACTTAGCCACACTTATCCTACTTGGTCGCCCGGCGTTTATTCACTGCTCAAGTTTTGCCTCCCGCCTTGGACTTCCTATCTCGTCACTTGCTTCACAGTTAACTCGGATTTTCTTATTCTGTCTTTTTTTTCCTTGCAACTACCGTTCGTGGTTCAGCGGCCTCCCACAAGACGTCGGACTCCGGGGTGGAAATCTACTGTTGCGATTCGGCAGACTCTGGATCCCGGGGCCTGGATAGCATCTTCCAGGGTATTACATTGGTCAGCACGTCGAATAGCCCCCGGTGAGGCTGCCGGCATTGCTCCTAGCCGGTTCTCGTCCCCAAGAGCTGTCTGTTCCTTGCCCAGCTCAGCCTTTCTTTTACGCCACACCGCTTTCCAGGGTTAATGGTTAGCACCATCCACGATTCTATATCTCAGAATTGTCCTTCCCATTTCCTAGGCTGTCCCTCTCATCATAGGGTTACTCTCCCTCAGTAAATTAACACGAACCGCTGTGTTGGTAAACAGCCAAATGGGAGATGTACCGCCGCCTTCTGGTCCACCAGAAGACCACACTGTCTCAGAGACTCTGAAAAGTCACGGACCTGGCGCCGTGGATGGTCAGTCGAGTCATGTTCAAACAACCAGTCCTCATCCTTTGGCCTATCAGTCTCAGTACCAGCACCAACTCGACTCTCCGCAGCATGCGTTTTCAGCACAGTTCGATATGACACAACCTCAGGGCGGTGGTCGCGGGGGCGCCCAAGGACCGTATAACATGGGCGCGATGGCACAGGCGCTGCCACAGCATGGGTTTCGACCTAGTCCCAACAGCAGCAATAATAATGGTCAAGGTCGTTATCATAATGGGGGTCCATCACCCAGCGTCGCGCCGCAAATCGCTGCATCTTATGGCGGACAATCCAACATGAATCACCTGGCTGGGCAGCAGTACTACGTGCCTCAGCATGCTCACATGACGCCTTATTACAGCAATCACTTACCACACTCCCACCAGCAGTCCAACATGTCTCCCCGGCAGCACATGAACTACTACCCTAATCAGATCATGATGAACCAAGCACAACAGCAGGTACCTACCGGTTACTATTACCCCCATCCGAGTCAGTTCTCGACACATGTTTCTCCAATGCATGGGCAGATGATGCAGAGCCATTATCTGCCAATCGATTCTCGAGGGCAATCCGCTGGAGGAAGTCAGGAGCAAGCCGGGGCAGGGGCGTATGCCGCTTCCGATAGTAAGTCTACTTTCTTCCGACGGGGACGCGCTGGATGGGATGGAGCATGCTAACGCGTTTTGTCCCAAAGCGACTATAGACACCCGAGCCAGTTCCAACGTTGTCCGTGGGCCTCCGCGAAAACCTCGCCAAAGCGGTAAGTTGGCATATACAAACGTCACCATACCCGTCGAGTTAAGCATTTGCTGAACCTGTCTCAAGGTCACGCCATCTGGATTGGAAATCTCCCGCCGCAAACCGATCTCATGAGCCTGGTGTATCACGTTTGCAGCGAAGCTCCAGGTCTCCAATCCTTGTTCCTTATATCGAAAAGCAACTGTGCCTTTGCAAATTTCAAGGATGAGCAGACCTGCATTCGGGCGCAGCAGAAGCTCCACGACTCCAAATTCCAATCCGTTCGATTAGTCAGCCGCTTGCGCAAAAGCACCGTTGAAGGTACATCAGGTCAGACAGCCCCGACTGGACCCTCGGCTGGTTCACCGGGCGCACCAAGTGCGCCGATCGTCGAACCCTCGATTACTCCCCAAGCATCGACAGCGACGCCGGCCGACGAGCCCAAGCCCAGTCAAGAGGTTCAGCCACAGCCAGGTGTAGTCGCCCAGGCAGAAGAGGTCCAGCAAAAGGACAAATTCTTTGTTCTCAAGAGTTTGACAGTGGAAGACTTGGAATTAAGCATCCGGAATGGTGTATGGGCCACTCAGTCGCACAACGAGGAGGTACTGAACAATGCCTTTAAAGTAAGATCCCGTTGTTCCTACGCGTTCTCTACTCCATGTTCTTACAAAGTTTGCAACAGGCAGCCGATAATGTGTACCTGGTCTTCTCCGCGAACAAATCTGGCGAGTACTTTGGCTATGCAAGGATGGTGTCGCCTATAAATGACGATCCCGCAGCTGCGATTGAATTTGCGCCGAAAGCACAAGCCACAAACGATCTAGATTTGCCAAAAGCCATCCCCACCGAGGCTACGGACAGCTGCCCGCGCGGCAACATTATAGATGACTCAGCACGGGGGACTATATTCTGGGAGGTCGAGCGCGACGAAAACGAAGCACCAAACGAAGACGATTCCGAAGATAATGCCAGTGCACGCAGCGAGCAAGAGGGAGAAGGGGCGCCCAAGTCTTGGGGTAAACCGTTCAAGCTGGAGTGGCTGTCCACAACCAGGTTGCCGTTCTACCGCACCAGGGGTCTGCGGAACCCGTGGAACTCCAACAGAGAAGTCAAAATTGCCCGCGACGGAACGGAGCTGGAGCCTTCTGTCGGACGAAGACTTATTGGGCTCTTCAACAGGGTACAAAGTCCAGCGCCTCTGTCCATGGGGATGCGCCAGGGGATGCCGATGGTGGCTGGCTACCCTCCGCCGCCCGCCATGCGAGCACCATACCTGCCTCCGCAGTGAGCGTTGGGGCGACATTGGGCATACGGGCGCAACGCGCATGCGATGGAGCAAAAGGCGTTGTCATCACTACTATCTCCCCGAACGAGTCTCGATTGCCGTGCTGGACATCGGCACCTCTAATTACCATCATCGGAGCGGAATATACACACGTCGGGCGTCGCATGGGGGCAAGGATTCTACACGCTATAGTCACAAGCCGCGTTGATGCGCGTAATTCAAAGCAGTTAACTCGAACGTCGTCATGGCTGCGGTGCACTTTCATCATTGACGCCGGCTGCGCACACACATGATGTGCGCCCCCCCTCTGCCCATGGGCTGCCAAAGGATTTGCTTCTATCAGGATGAATCGTACGATGGTACCGTTCCTTCATGTGGACCAAGTGCTCTTGTGACTTGACTCTATCTCCACCATTCAACGCCACGACGTCATGTTGGCACCTCTTGCTTTTTCCAGTCGCCCGACATCCTCTCCATGGTGCCACGGTGGGAACGCAGCCCCACGTCATCCATGTTCGACTGTTGTAGTGGCATATCTGAAAATAACCATCCCGTTCTGATAATAAGATTTTTTGCGCCCCCGGCTCCCCGATTCCAGGGTCCAAGATCTGGCATTCTGATTCAACAGCTGCGGGCCAGTTCGCTGGGGCCTGACGTCATCGTGACCCCTAAAAGCGCCAAGCCGGGAGTCCGTCCAGGCCACTGAGGCTGCAGCGGGACGCTCGGCTCAATCTCGGGTGATCGGCAAATGCACCGCCACAATTGGGTATAGCGAGGCGCGGCAGGTTGAACCTTCCGTGGGCGATGGATGGCAGCCAGTTGCATCTGGTATCGCGAAGTGGCAAAGACCGGCATTGGTCATCATTATTTATCATTCACGCATAATACCTACGCTGAGTACCTGATGAGCGGCCGCAGTTGCTCGTGCTGGGTCGTTAGTCTAGCCTTTATGTGAACCACGAAGACGACAGCATGTAACCGGCTAGACACCTAGTCATCTCACAGATGGCCTACAAAACCGGAACGTATGGACCTTGGGTGTTCTATGCCCGATAACTTCGCGGACTTATGCTTTAGAAAAATCACAAGGAAACACTCTTGTTACTAACTCCCGCCCTCCTAATACTTGAGAAGCAGAGGTGGTGTGAATGTTAGATTTCGTGGTTGAGAAGCGTTTCTCGGAAGTGCCCGTTTCTTTAGTCCTCATGTGACCGTAGCTAGACACGATTATTGCTATGAACATATGTGGAACATGCTGGCACGGTAGATAATGGCTTTCATGTACTGCTCTAACGGGTTTGTAGTAGAGTTGCAACTGAAATTTCTCGCGCAAAAGTGGCAGGTATCTCTCATGGGCATTAGTGATGGGTGTGTAACAGTGTAGATCAGTCATGGTGTTTAGTTAATTAGGGCGATTCCAGAACAGGAAGTTGGCAAGCATCGAATACTTTCACACAAGTCTTTTGCATGTCACATTTAATATGAGGAAGGCAAATTTTAGTTTCTCAGAGCACTTTATTAGTCTGGTCTAACTATTGTACAGTCGGAGGACGAGAGTTCTATGATGGAACTACCGCTGAATATCAAGAAGTAAAACCCGTCAACAAAGCATTGTCAAGACGCCAAACCATGCAGCAAAACCAGTAAACCATCGTCATGCAAATGCCAATAAACTCCTGTGTTCATGCCGTGAAGAAATAACCGTGGGCGATGTGGCGCGAAGCATTCACGCTCCGAAGCCAGACGCGACGGGCATGATGATTGTGGATGGCTTAGTTGATGGCGATGCGGCGGCTCTGGTGCTTCTTGGCCTTCTGAACAACGATGGTCAGGATGCCATTGTCGAGCGAGGCCTGGACGGAATCATTGTCGACGCGGCTGGGGAAGGCAAATGACCGTGAGAACTGGCCGAGGTTGCGCTCGACCAGATAGTACTTGTGCTTCAGAGCCTCGGATCTGCGCTGCTGCTTCGGCTCATCGGCCTTGACCGTCTCGGCGACAGTGGTGGCGGGTGTGTCCTGGGGAGTGCTGGCGGTGGATCCTGCTGCTGACGTCTCCTCGGGATCATCCTCGACGGTTGCCTGGTGGGACTTGACCGAAGCCGTCTCGGCGTGGTCGACCAGAACGGCCTCCTCGCCGCTGTCGGTGATGGCGCCGCTCATCTCATCGGCCTTGCCATCAACGAGGCCGGCCGGCGGCGTGCCGGCAGTATGGGTGCGCTCAATGCGGCCGCGGACTTGCAGGGTCTGAGGCTCGGTGAACTCGATGTGAATGTCTTCCTTGGCGATGCCGGGAAGCTCGCCGTACAGCTCGTAGGCGGTTTCCGACTCTCTCATGTCGAACTTCGGGGTGAAGGAGCTGACGCAGCTGCTGCGGCCCTGGCGCGAGTGGCTCGGGCCCTCTGATGAGTACTTGTCAAAGTCATCGATCAGGCGGAACAGACCCTGGAAGTTGGGCTGAGGCGCGGTGTGGTAGTGAGGGCGGAAGAATGAGGCCATCTTAAGGGTTTTTGACGGAGATGAGGGAGATGAAATGAGTAAAATGGTCTTGCGTGGAAGCGTTGGTAGTGAGAGAGAGACTGGTTGTTGTTTGCACAGTTGCGTATATAGACTGGAGTGTTCTGTTTGATGTGTTCTGAATGATGAAAAGAGCTATCTATCAACGTGCAAGACCGTCACTTTATAGGCATAGTAAAAAGACCTCGTGCCTTCCCCAGGCTTCAGGAATCTTTGAGAACGCGCCATCTTTGCTGACATTAACCGTTGCCTGGAACGGCGGCGAGAACAATGGCGATGTTACGAGCAACTGGCGGATTACTCACGATGCGTCTAGAATAGTCTGGAATAATCGGGGTTATCTTTGAAGAGCGGCAGCTGCCGTCAGCTGGCGTACTGAACACCAAGCGCGGCTTGGTCTCAAACCAGCTGGCACGACCAATCACGTCCCGTTTCCCTGGCATCTTGATTTGAAATACGCCGGATCTTCGCCTTGAGGACATGAACATATGTAATACTTCATAAACATCGCACTTAAACTCAATCATTGTTTCCAGTGCCGTCGTCATGATCATTGTAGCTGTTTTGCTATCGGAGTGAGCGTATGTACGAAATACCTTCTGTGGGATTTAGTCACCAACACCAGGAAATGCATTGTAACCACATTCCTCGAAGTAGCACGCTTGAGGATCCTTCTAGACCGAGATATTTGATGCACAGTTTGTGATGGACTCACACAAGTCTGCAGCCTGAATTATTCGTCAGAACGCATTCATGGCTGGACTCAAGGCAGATTGGGACAAAAGTGGCAGTTGTATCTTCAGAGAGGTGGACAAATGGCGGGTACGGACGGCTGAAAGAGATGCGGACCACTACGAGCGGTTCAGTAGAACTGGATGTCCTGAAAGATGAGCAAGCAACGTGATACCCTATTTCGTCCTAATGGCCACCACGCTACGAAGACCCGGAGAGGGCAGCAGACAGCTGAACCTGCGACAGTTTCGTAATGGTCAAAAGTTCGCCCCAGTCAGATCGATACAAATGGTCAAAATGCTGTGATATTCAGCAGGGGTTCGTGAAGCATACGCCGCTCTACCATATTGTACAAGTACAAGTCTACCGCGTTTCCCCGATGCAAGCCCGGCTTAATCCTTCTTCAGCGGCAAGATCTTCTCCTCGATACCGTTTTGCGTGATAATCATCATCTGCAGACCATCTCCCACCTCGATGTGTCTCTCCACTGCCGAGTCGAAGGCATCCTTTACCAAGACCTCGACCTCGTCGCGGGGCAAGGGTTGGCGCTCGCGCTCCTGTAGGGCGTGGCCGACTCCACTGCCGGGGATGTACTGATTCTTGAAGTTGACCTGGTTGTCCAGGAAGGGCATGATCAAGCTGGCCGCGGCACCACCGGCGCGGCACTGTTCCCGCTCGTAGCTGCCAACGGGATCGTAACTGTAGACGGCGCCGGCGCCGTCCTCATCCAGGCCGCCGAGGATGGCATAGACGTAGTAGGGGAAGAAGCGGCGCTGGTACATGATGGTGCTCAGGCGCTTGGCGCAGGCCGAGACGGACATGGGCTTGTTGTGGCGGTAGCGGTACATCTTGCAGATAGAGTCGAGGCGCTCCTTGAGAGCCTCGCCATCGGCGGCGAACCCGACGACGGAGAGCAGGATGTTTGCGTCGTCCTGCGTCGATGTAGAGCCGCCAATCTTGAAGACCTTGGGAGAGAAGCGGGTGTTGATGCTGTAGCCGGCGGTCAGACGGGTGTCGCCGGCCATGATGGCGAAGTCTTTGCCAGCAATGGCGAGCGTCGAACCGCCGTTGTCGGTGTATCTGGCGAGAGATTTGTCAGTAGTCAAGCAGTGAGGGAGACTATCGCTTGGAGGATCGAATGGGCTTACGGGTTGAAGCGGTGTTCTCTGAAGCCATCGACGTGGTCTTGGACGGGGACATCGGCGAACGAGTAGTTGGGCCCGTTCAGGACGGGGTTCTGGCTGAACATAGCCATGGCGAAGGGTCGACGAGGCGGGAGACTGGTCTGCTGGAGGGGTCGCAAAGGCGGCGCCGCGGGCTGTAGATGGCGATGAACGGTGGGTGGGTGATGGCGGTTGAGCTGGCGGATGTGGTTGATTGATGGCCTGAGGTCGGTTGGTAGCTTGCCTCGTGAGCTAATGCGCAGGTAGCCTGGTGGACTGTGGTAGCTTGCGGGCGCTGGGCAATTCGGGACAGCCAAACTACGCGTCAAGCTTGCAGCCTTGTCGCAGGCTGAGAGCCCACGGAGGCCCAGAGAGCCCACTAAAGCTGGAGCTGGGTAGCGGCTGACAGGGGTCTGCTGGGGGCGCCTTAGGAGCTACCTCAGCAAGCCCAGGTATCTGTGCCTTGGCCTCCTTTGGCACAGGTTCGCGCGTTGACTAGGCCAGATACGGCGTGGAGGTGAGATTGGCCCTCTGGAGCTTGGACTGGACAGTGAATGCCGAGCCCGGGGTTAACTGTAGCGCACTGTGTGCCCAGGGGGAACAAGGAACTGGGAAGCCACTGCGCATCGTCATTAGCAGCTGTCGTCTATTGGCTTGGAGTCGCAACAGCCAACCTTCGCGAGCGAAACATCGCCAACTTCTGTCTTCTGCAGCTGAGACTTGCATAACCACCGCGACCAGGTGTTATTGGCCCAGTCTTATTGTTCGGTCTGCCCTAGCAGACTCGCTCGTCTGCGCTGCACCATGGCTCGCGACATCCGCCAGCGCGCCCTCCAGAAGATCGCCGCATTATCCGCGACGAGCTCCATCACCGCCTTCGACCGATCCGACCTCGACCGCCTCTGTAAGGCGACCGCTCACGGCAATGGCAAGAGCAGAGATGGCGCCAATGGCTCAGCCCGCGGCTACTCGCTGGCCAAGGTGCCCATGGTATGTGCAGCGCCGCATCCACCCAGCCAAATCGTTATAGGACCCCTATTCCTGACTTACACCTGCAGACCATCCGTGAATTCGAGGTGCTGCTGGCCCTTTGCAAGGCCGCGCCCGCCGTCCAGAGCAGCCAGAGTGCCCAGAAGCTCACCACCCAGCTGATCCCCTACATGCTCGAGGCCCATTCGCAGACCTTCCAGCCGTCGCCCTTCTTTCGCAAGGTTGACCCATCCCCTATCGAGGCCTTGACCCTGCACCTGACGGCCGCCCTACTCTCGCTGGGCAGCAAGTATGACGGGCTGCACGAGGTCGTTTCCGACAACATGTGGGCGTTCCTTGCTGCCGTCAAGACTGCCGTTCAGAGCACCGTCCCCTCCGAGGCCCAGGAGGGTGTCGACCAGAGCCTAGAGGATGCTATTCGAACTGCAACCATCGCCATCGCCCTTCTGGGCTTCCTGGATGCAGCCGCTGCCCAGGCCGACTTCTGGAGGACCGGCGGGAGACTGGCTCTGATCCAGCGGGTGCGCAACCTACTGTCCGAGCCTTTTCTGACCGCAGTCGAGGGTGCCTTCTCAAGTATTCGTAATGCTCACGCCTCAGACCGCACTGCCAAAGAGTGGAAGAGATATCTGAAGCACTACACCGCGCACGGAAGACCCCTGGGTGCGGACTTGCTGCAGCGCAGCTTCATGTATCTATTGGTATCATCAACCTCACTTCTGATTGCCGACGCCAAGATACTCAGAAATACCCACATTCTGGAATTGCTGTTGGCAAACCCAAGTCTACTCAGGGCGGGATTACCCCATAGTCCCGATGCCGATTTTCGCTCCATCGAGATGTACGCGAGCATTGCGCGAGACGAGATGGACCGCTTGGACGAGGGCGCCGACTTCATCCAGATGGGCTCTGCCAGCCAGCAGAGCTTGGCCTTTTCTGTGAAGGCCTCGGCCTTGGTCAGTCTTTTGAACTGCACGATGCTCAACGAAGATGCTGCAGACCCCGAGGTCATCATGGGCTGGCTCGAGGAATCGTTGCTCGATCCTGTTCAGATGCAGGACGAAACACTGGCATCGACAGTCCTCCGATCCATGGCTATCCTCTGCAGACTTGTCCCAAGCTATGCTCCAAAAGTTAGCCGTCTCTTGCCTCGCTTCATCGTCCAGGCCGCACCACGCGGCGAAATCATTGTCGTAGCCTCAAAGTGCCTGGCATTTATCCTGCAGCTACTATCGCATGACGCGGTCATCACCACGCTCTACACCCTTGGGAATGTCCTGAGCCCAGCAACCGAGCAGAGCATCCCCAATGGATCGAACCCTGAGCTTGGAGCGGATGGGGCCGGTACCAACGGCATATACCAGGGGCGGCAGTCTAATGGCAGTTCAATCTCGCTGGCTTTGCAGGGCGAAGAGGAGACATCGGTAGTGTACTCAAACATCGTGCAGGCGATCAGTGGCATTGCCAAGACATCCAACGACGAGAAGATAACCGCGCTTGCGCAGGCTATGCTTCTCCAGAAGCTGAACAAGGTGAATCACGCGGTAGATGCTCAAATCATTACTGGAGCGGCTGCCTTGTCGCTGGCTGGCGGCCAACTTGAATTCCGCTCGCTACTGAGGCTATACTCTCGTATATGCCACAGTGCGTTGACAGACGATAATGCTGTTCTGCTTGGCGCGGTAAGTTTTGCTTGGCAGACCCCGGGAAACCGTCCGCTAATTGTTACCAGATTACCAAGGCTCGGAATCATATCTCCTCCAATGTGAAGCGAGGAACTCCGCTTTTTGACATCTATCTAGAATATATCCTGGAGGAGTTGATCTCAAAAGGAGACGTTCATCAGTCCAAAGATGCCAAGGAGTCCGACGTCGAATTCGCGGCGAGGGAAATTGCTCAGCTCCTTCAGCCTCTGTCAATTCTGATGTCGACCAAGGAGTTCGCCGCTTTTACAGCGACCGACGACGATAGTCACGCACTGGTTCGCGATGCCTGGTTCAACATTGTGGTCCATGGCTTCACTCCGTCAACAGAGAGGGGAAAGAAATACATCAACGAGCTCCGTATCATGGCAATACACTCACCACCACTGGTTGCAGAGCAGCGCGGCGAGCAAAATGAGAGCGATATCGAGCTGAACACGGTCCTTCGGAGAGCCAACACCTCGGAGCGAGAATCCAAGCAGAAGAAGCAACTCGCAGAGCTCATCCCCGCCAAAGCAGCCGAGATCAGGGGATTGAGCTATAGAAAAGTCATCTTCCTTCAGGCTGCCTATCTGGTGGAGAGCTTACGCGCTGACTCTGGAGATTGCACCAAGGCCTTGTCGTACTTTTTGGAACCCAGTATGCATAAGCCTGAAGTCAGCAGCGTGATGGAAGGAATCACCAGCGTCATCATGGAAAAGTATCTGTCCAAGACTTTGGAAGGCAAGCAGCCGACTTTCTCGGCCCAGTATGCCGCCTCGCAATTGGCAACCATTCTCTGCGGTTGTTGTCACCGCATCCAGAGGGTTCAGCAAGCTGCTTTCTCCTGTGCCGATAAAATCATCCGTGAAGTCCCATCCGCGCTTTGCCAGAGATCGTCGCTATTTGCCCTCCTCGAGCTCCTTTCTCTTATGTGGACAAGCTGCCTGGAAGCCGAGACAGAGTTGTACGAGCCGCGTTCCGTCTTCAAGTCCACTCGTGGAAACGTGACTATCGAGTTGTCTGATAACTACGGCTTCCGTAAGTTCACTTTAAACCAGCTGTATAAAAGGGCCAAGGTTTGGATTCCCGCGACCATCAACCTTGCACCTGCAGACGTCAAGGGTCTCCTACAGACGTACTTGTCCGAATTTGACGACGAGGGTGCTTATGGGCACATGTCGCTTGGTCGATCCTTCGCCATGGAGGTTGGGTCTTCAATACCGTCTACTGATCAACGATTGGCATCTCTGGACCCCGTCGGCGAGACGACTATTAATACAACCTCTGACTTCATTGCGCAGTATACGACGAGGCAAGAATACAGGTATGGCGAGACTCTGCCTGACCACGGCACCGATCTTGTCAACGTAATGCCGATGGGTCGAAGAGCATCTTTCATCAAGTCCCCTCCCAACGAAACCGCTAATGCCGTGAACGCGTTGGCACACATTGAATCGCGCCTGAACATGAAGAAGGCAACCACTCTGAAGGATGTTCGGGAGATATTGCGACGGGCAGCCGCGTTACTGTGCCGCACTAATAAAGACGAGAGCGCCGTCACGCACTACTTGGTCAGCATTCCCTTCGCCATGTTTACTAAGGAGTCCATCAAGCTTGGTGTCTCTCTTTGGCTCGGAGTCATGAACGAGAATCCCAGGATGGAGTCCCGGCTCCTGGCTGAAATCGCCCAGCAATGGGAATTTGCGATTCAGAAACGCCTCGGTCTTTTCAACCCTGCTTTGATGTGAGTCCACTGTACTTTTCCATCTTTGCGACATACTAACTGTATAGGCACCCTGATCCTTTCTTCGTGAAAGAAGAATTTGCTCCCAGTGACAATGCTGGTCTCATCAAACGCCGACAGGTTGTGCATAATTTGCTGGCTCCCCACACTCATTTGGTCCAGTTCTTCAGCAGTCACTTTAATGCGACCCGACTGGGGAGTCCCGATACTCAGCGAATCTTCCTCCGGCTACTAGATGTAACACTCAATGCCATGAAGAAGTCCATCTCGCACCCCATGGCCAGAGAGCTCCGTCTTCGGATCATTCTCTTCAGTTTGAGGGTTCTCAAAGCAAGCGATGGGGTGGGAACACTCACGCAGTGGCGGCTCAAGGACAAGATCTTGTCCGCTGGGCTGAATTGGTTCCAATTTGCGCCTAAATGGTCATTTGGAAGTAACATTCTTCAGTTGAAAACTGAGGTGCGACTTGTTACCGACGTGATGGCTGCTCTCAAAGCCATTGGCTATATTGCGGCACACGCCGTCGGCTCGTACAAAGGCCTGAATCAGAAGGAGCAGCTGCTACAAATTCTGCTCGAAAGCGAACAGGCCAGGATGAATGTTTGGGTTCACCCACTTGGCGATGCCGGCCACAAGGCTGATATGATGACGCACCATGGTCAGAAGACACTCGAGGTAAGTTTTCCGGGGAAGTATTCGCTACCTCAGCTGACGGAAGTAGATTGCACTTCATCCACTCATTCGCGTAGCATGGGCAGAAAGCCCTTCATTAGCCATAGAACTGGCTAGCAGGTTCTCGTTCCCAAGCGTGCACAATGAAGTGCGCTGGCTGTTGTTGAATTTCACTGCCAAGGCCGTGCATGATCCAGAGGCGCTTCCGATTCTTCTGGGAGAAGAACTGCCCGCGGATGTGCGAGGGCAACTCAAAGTAAGTTCCCCGAAGATCATGACCGATCCAGTCTGCTAAAATTACCAGTACTTGCTCTACTGGGCACCCGTCAATCCCGTGACAGCAGTGACCTATTTCTTGCCTGTGTATCGGAACCACCCGTTTATGCTACAGTACGCCATGAGAGCATTGGAAGATCATCCCGTGGATGTGACATTCTTCTACGTGCCTCAGATCGTCCAAAGTTTGCGTTATGATGCCTTGGGATATGTCGAGCGTTATATCCTCGAAACAGCCCAGTTTTCCCAGCTGTTTGCCCATCAAATCATTTGGAATATGAAGGCGAACTCGTACAAGGATGATGATGCCCAGATAGTGAGTCAAACCATATCGCCTCCAGGTACCTAAGCTAACGAGGCCCAGCCCGACGATATCAAACCTGCCGTTGACAAGGTCAGCAACAAGATGATCGACAGTTTCTCTGCAGAGGACAAGAGCTTCTACGAGAAGGAATTCGCCTTCTTTGATGAGGTCACGGGCATATCCGGAAAGCTCAAGCCACTCATCAAGCGACCCAAACCAGAGAAGAAACAGAAGATCGAAGAGGAACTCCGCAAGATCAAAGTTGAAGTTGGCGTCTACCTTCCCAGTAACCCAGATGGTGTCGTCATTGGCATTGATCGCAAGTCCGGTAAACCTTTGCAATCCCACGCTAAAGCTCCATACATGGCAACTTTCCGCATCAAAAAGCCGAAGATAGATGCTGTTGAAGAGGTAGAGGAAGTTGTCCAGTCAACTGGGCAGAATGGCCAACACCACATCGATAATACCATCGAGACATGGCAATCTGCTATTTTCAAGGTTGGAGACGACTGCCGACAGGATGTGCTCGCTCTGCAAATGGTTGCCGCTTTCCGTGGCATCTGGCAAAACGTCGGGCTCGACGTCTTCGTCTTCCCCTACCGTGTCACCGCCACTGCCCCGGGATGCGGTGTCATTGACGTGCTGCCAAACTCCATATCCCGTGACATGCTGGGTCGCGAAGCTGTCAACGGTCTCTACGAGTACTTCATCAGCAAGTACGGCAACGAGGATTCACTGCGCTTCCAGCAGGCGCGCAAAAACTTCGTCAAGAGTATGGCAGCCTACTCGATTGTCTCTTTCCTGCTTCAATTCAAAGACCGACACAACGGCAATATCATGATCGATGATGCGGGACACATCCTGCACATTGATTTCGGCTTCTGCTTCGATATTGCGCCTGGAGGCGTTAAGTTCGAACGCGCACCGTTCAAACTGACGAGCGAGATGCTTGCCGTCATGGGCGGTTCGACGGACCACCAGGCCTTCCAGTGGTTCGAGGAACTCTGCGTTAAGGCCTTCTTAGCTGCCCGTCCCTACGCAGAGAAACTGAGCCAGATCGTTCTGTTGATGATGGACTCGGGCCTACCATGCTTCAAGCCCGAGAGCGTGAAGCACTTCAAGGAGCGCTTTGTTCTTGACCGCAACGAGAGGGAAGCCGCCCTCTTTGTGCGCGACCTCATCAAGAAGAGCGCCAACAACTACTCGACGGCAGTGTATGACCAGTTCCAGTTGATGACAAACGGTATCCCATACTAGAATGGTTTGTAGCGCATAGTCTGTCCTGGTTCGTAGGACTGTGAGGAGGGACGCAAGTCGCAGGTCAAAGTAGCAGTGTACGGGGGGCACGGGAGCAGTAATTGAGAAGGTTACAGATTGATTCTTGAATATTTTGCAATTCGGAGCAGGCCCGATGATTGACTATCTGCGGTGACGCCTCTGACGCAGAGGTTTCCTCCCTCTCACGCTCTTCAGTAAATCAACTAAGATATCGTTGTGGTGCGGACACTTTCCATGATCGACAGTACGCTGCTGGAGACCCCGGCACATGGCGGTGTTCATACCGCAGTGCGTGAACCAGGGCAAGCCGGCGGAGCATCCGTCATCATATTGTGGGTTATTCCAATGGCACATCTTTGGCGCGCACAGAGTCTCCCCGCTTCCGTTGGCTAGTGCTGTTGATTTTGTTGGTCGGCTGTTCTGATGACTTCAGTGGTCCTCAAAGTGGTGTTAGAACCATTCTAATAATGGATGAGGATAGATTACTGAAAGCAGTATCAAGTGGCTATGGAGTGGTCAATATGTAGAGATCGGTACCGGTAGTGTAGTGTGATAATGTATGGTTCACCGGGCGGCTTGGTTGTCTGTATGTTGTTCTTCGAGTGGCGCCTTTGCGGTGATTTACATAAGTTTACACAAGGTACCTGGGCGGGCGAGTCACTGCCTTATGATTCGGGCTCACGGCTCAGCTGCAATGTTTCCGGGATGTCCGGTTCGTGGTGCGAGTGAGCCTAGCGATAGTCGACTCCTCGAACGTCATATGAGATAGGTCCTATCACTTGAGCCCCTCGGAATGCCGTGACGACGTCCTTCCACCTCACCTTCAACATCCTTGCCTTGCCTTTCCACTCGCCATTGCATTCCTGGCCAGAGGCATGCAACCGGTGAAACGCGCACCAGAAGGCGTGGTGGTCGAGGCTGTCCACATACAGCCTCAGTTCCGGCACGTTGGCATCCTTGAGGAACTTGAGGAAGCTCTGGAAGGGCGGCTTGCTCACGAAGAGCGGCGCGACCACCTCGCGGTCCTTGCGCCTGCCCACCAAGAAGCGGAAGTCCTGCGTGTGCTTGTCCAGGTCGCCGCCCCAGAAGTCGGCCGACGGGAACCGGCTGTGGATCTCGAGATCCAGGCACCGGAGCCGCCCGTGCTCCACCATGTCCCGCAGCGCAGGCCGGTACCGCTCGTAGAAGAGGTGCGCGTGGTCCTTGATGTAGAACTGGACGTTCAGGGTCCGCACGTGCTGGCGCGGGCTGACGCGGGTCAGCGCGCCGACCAGGAAGTGGTCGGGCTTGCCGCCGGACCGCGTCGTGTCCAGGACGACCTCATGGTAGAACAGCGCGGCGGCCTCGGAGAACAGCCGCTGGCACGCCAGGAACACGCGGACGACATCCCGGGGGCTGGTGGCCGGGTCGTGGATCAGCAGGCCGAGGATGTGGACCCGGATCTCGGCGGGCAGGTCAAAGAACCGGAAACAGCCCGGGCTGCTGCGCTTGGGCGGCTTCGCCTGTTGGGATCGCGAGGTGATGGGTTTGCTGCGGAAGGCGATGCTCGCCTTGCCCATTACAGATGCTTCGACGTCCCACGACCGCTGGTATGGTCGGCAAGCCTGCGATCGGGGTTCCCCACGGACGATTCCAGAGGAGATTGAGACAATGTCTCAATTACAGTGGCATTCAAGTTGTGTGCTGCCGGAGTACATACAGTTAGCCACTTCAAGGATGCCTTCGCCGTAGTATGTCGGGATGTTGGAGATGAGGCGACGTTCACGGGTCACGTGAGACCCACGTGTTGCATAGTGTTTCCAGAAGTGCGTACTATACATTACTCTACCAAGACGTTCAAGCCTCCCTCAAGTTATTTGAAGTTTGCAATTATGATTATGCTGAATCTGCTAGTTATGGCTCCTTTTTAAGAAGATCTACCGTCATTATCCTTGGTCCGTTGACAGACCGTTGCAAAACACCAGACAACAGACTATGAAAGTCACATTATGAGAAGAATTCGCCCAGAAAGTTCATCCAAATGAATAACACAGCCCTTTGGAATGCTCCCGACACCTTGAAATCATTCCGCCTGGCCTTATCATTAAGTCCATCAAATTCGTCATAATCACATAATATACACAGGCAGCCGACTGCCCATCAGCTCGCTCTTTGGTACTTGCACATCCCTCTTGTCGAAATCGTGCAAGAGGAGCCAACAAAGCATTCTAAGGACCAGTGCGCACCATATGTCATTTCGACGTGGTTCGAACCGATCGCTCATTGTGGTGTTCCACGTCTCGCTCCGGTGGGCGTGACTTTGGTTAGTACTGGTCCTACTTCCTATCCCCCATCCAGTGGTATCAGTGTCTGCACGGAGAACCGGACGCGACAGCCCTGCAGAAGGAAACTGAGATGAGTTGGACATTGGGGGCGAGCCTGAAGGAGCTGGGGCGCGGTGCTGCGGGTCCGGCGAAGCCGCTGCGGTATCGGTATTTGGACTATTGTCCGTCGCTGGTTGAGGCTGTGCAGCTTGCTTCTGATCCCGCCTCTGGTCAGATTGTGCCTTCATATCGTCCTGAGCTGTCTGTTCTTGTTGCTGCGGGCTACTAGTGTGGATATGAAGGGATACTTGTGCCTGCAGATCATCGTGCTCGGAGTCAATGCTGATAACCCTAAGTCGGATCTCTCCAAAGTATTTCATCATGAATTGACGTTCTCTGCGCTCTGGAGGCACTTCTAAGAGGTCGTCGAAGGACACAGGACGTGAAATTGGTGAGGCCGGGTTCAGCGCCTGGGTCTGGTCGGCTGTAGTGTTGATAGCCAGGAGAACCTCTTGGATGTGACGACGCAAGACATCTAGGACGACCTTCTTATCCTTTGTTGCCTCAGACAGCATGCCAGTAATACTGTCTATCACACCGTGGATCTCATTAAGATCCTGCGGCGCAAACTGGGCGTTCTGCTCTGGGAGTTTGCGCTGTAACATGGCAGCCATGGCCATGACTCTTTCCAAATCTTCTGAGATGGCATGCCGAGTCCGTGAAGACGCGTCCAAGTTAGCGCGCAGGCTCTTCTCAAATTCGCTGAGCATTCTTCGCATATTGAATCGCTGCGAGTTCCAAGCGAATATGGTTGGGTTCGGCAGGAAGCGGAACGGGCGATTCATGACATGTAATGTGCGACCAAGCATGCCCATGATCTCAAACGTGACCGGAAACAGGTGGGTATTCTTTGATCCATCCTTCTGATAATAGAGTGTTGTGTTTGTATTGCATCCGATGAGACTTAGAGTATCCACGATTTCTTGTCGACTTCCAAGCCGCAAAGTTGACATTGTTCTCTGTTCCATTAAACGGGAGCTCCACATTTCGTCAGATGCAGGGTCTACTTCGCGGTAGAACGTAGGGAGGCTGCCGAAACACAACTCTTTGACCTCGCGGGTTGGGATGATTCGGTTTTGCTCGAAGGTTGCCCATCCAGTCTTCTCGAAGACAAACACAAGGCCAAAGTCGTCCACCCGTGTCCCGAGTAGGCTGTAGCCGTTGCCCTCGGCACGATACTTGTCCTGGTCTCTGTTGAACTCCTTCCAGTATAGCCCAAGTATGGCAGTCAACTCGACGAGGTGACAGAGGGTTGTTGTGGCGTACGGCTTTTTGACTGTTGGATTCGCATCGAAACTGCGCTTTTTCTTCTGTAGACCGACTGCGAGCGTAACTGATTGCTCCTTCAAGGTGGGTTGAGGTTGTAAACTATCTTGCCATCGCTTGAATTCCCACGACCTTGAACTTTTCTCCATCGTCTGAATGGCACTTAGAAGTGTCACCCAAGTCGCAAGTTCGTTGTTCACAGTGTGGACCCGCTGGCGTCCCATTCGCTGGTTAAAAGCATCGTCTTGTTGATATTCACTAACTCCGAATGCGTCGAAGCTTTCCTCGGTTCCATTTGCGTAGAATATTGGCGCATCATTGTTGTGCTCATCCTTGACAGGTCCTCGGACATTATTAGCGGGCGCGAGGAAGATCACAGGGGCCTGGAAGTCGATTTCAAGTCTTAACTGCCACCACTTGAATTTTCGGGAGCTCAGGTCGGCCCATTTCCCCATCACACGCTCATCGCAGTTAGGAAGGCCTCGCGCTGTGGCAATGATACTCTGCGCGAGTTGGATGACTGTTGTCGCAAAGGCTATGACAGCTATAATAAGTGCTACGATAGCCACGTACAGCTCAGAGTTGTCATCCGCGCCTCCCATGACTGCTGACCGGGGTACGTGTAGCACCGACCGGGATTGTCTTATATAATTGGTGGATAAGTAAAATGGATATACAAACCAAGCTGGACCAGTCCGAGTGGCAAAGGCTATAGAGGACTACCCTCGTGAAGTTGAAAATGAAGTAAGTTGGAAGACGAGTTGAACTCGCCTGATCAACGAGGCATTTTGATGTAGGAGCTGAGGAAGAGGACAGAAAAAGAAACGTTTCAAGGCAGCTTCCAGAGCCTCGTTCATCTTTGGGCCCCGAGGAGCACTAGGTGGTATGTAGGACATTGGATGCGGCTGAAAACTAGCCGAGTCGACAGGCGTTGATAGGCTCGCTAATACACTGCCGTGCCTCAGAACACGGGCGATTCCGTTTCTGACGAGCAAGCTGACCCAAAAGCCCGGTCTCCCGCTCTTCCCGCTGCATGGGGCAGCCTCCACACAGAGGGCTGATCGCCTAAATTGTGCGCTATTGACAGGGCGAACCTATAAGCGTCTGAGTTGTTCTTGTGTGACAGAATCTCGTCTTCATGAGGTTAGTGATTCTTGAGTGCCAGCGCGTCTCTGAAAAGCAAACCTGCGGCTACGAATTACGCTCCAGGCTAACAACAGCCACGCCCGATGCATGTGATACGCGGCCAACGGCAGTTCTGGGAGTGTGACACGAAAATGCGTATAGATTCCAATGAAAAGCCCACATTGTAGCCCGCGCGTATGTATGAGTAGTAAAATGCATCCAATAAAAGCCAGAGTGAATATATAGAAACGAACTCGAATGATACTCCAGACGCCCGAAAAAGCTAGCGTGTCTAGTTCCATGTGGCCAGACTTTCCCACTTTCCCTAGTCTTTCGTACTACTTCTGCGACTCTCGATGGGACTTACCGTCACAGGGCTGACGGTCCCACTCTCTTCCGGAGCCTGAGGCGCCAAGTCACTGTCGTCCTCCTCAAGCGACACAGGGCTGACGATCTCATCTAGAGCGGGACTTCGATCGTGCATACTGGGCACTGATATAAGGCTGAGCCTGTTATCCACCGCGTGCTCATCCTCGTCGATTGGCGAGACCTCCTCCGCTTCTGGCAGGAGGCTCCTGGCGCGTGACGGAGGCTGTGAGTGCGCCTCTGGCGCCGCCGGCGCTGCTCCGTCGAGCCGGCTAACCCGCTTCTCCACCTCGTCGCTGAACGCCGCGTCGATAGGCGAGACGGGATGGTAGCTCAGCCGAGGGCTCTGCAACATTACCGGAGCTGCGTGCGGCGTACTGGGCGAGATCTCTTCCGATGCCAGGATAGTGCTCGGCGACGTTGGCGGTGGCGCGGGTGTAACCCGCGTCGCTGGCACCGCTGGTAGCTGAAGAGTGGGCACCGTCGGCCCCGTGCGGATAGGTTCCGGGCTGGCCCGCTTCTCCGGGTCCGTGGGCACCGGATGTGACTCAAGCGGGTCTGTGGATCCCATGGGCCACTCTGGTCCGTAGCTGCGGCGCGTCGACTTAAACCGGGACATCCCTGCCGATGGCACAGCTGGGGAAATCGGACTTGCCTGTTCGGGGATCGTTGACAGCTGGAGACGACGACGTTGCTCGGCTTCAGGCATAGATGGTAAGATGCCATCATCTCCACCTCCTGCGCCCGTGGTAGTCTTCATGTTATTGACCCTTGCCTGACGTCTCTTTCGTCGGGCAATGAGAACAGTGGCTATAATAACTAGTATAACCAGTAGAACAACGCCAATGATAGCACCCACTATGGCACCCACTGGCACGGGTCTCCTGGCCTTGCCATCAGTGTTATTTGAAAGAGTAGAAGTGGCGTTCGCATCGTGTGTATGTGGCATCGCCGAAGTTGTCGGCGCTAATTCTGGTGGGTAAGGGTATAGCTGGCCGAACAGTCCCATTGTCCCACAGGCGACGTTTGTGAACGTACTTCCTGGGCTTGCGTCTGTCGAAAAGTAATGGGTCATGCAACTTGGAAAGGCGCCCGCGCTACGTAGCCATGTAAACCTTGTCTTTCGATTCCTGTCAAACACTCCCGGGTTGACTTACCAACAGAGGGTGTTTTGCCCGCCGCACGCGCCTGTGGCGGCTTCCTGACATGATGTATGTATAGTAGCGCTACACTGGTCCGGGCCACCTGAACAGCACCCACGGTAGTCTCCTATATTGACACAGTAGTCGGATGGATTGGTGCATGTAACTAGTCCAGAAAAAAGTCAGCCAACATCCTCAGAGTGCTTGTAAGCAAGTTTTTTTACTTGTCACCCCTGTCGTGAAGCCACACGTATTTGGACCCAGAACAAAATCTGCTGTCTGGTTGGCTGGTCGCTTCACTGGTAGTACAGCCGGTGTCGTTATTTTGGGGGCAGCTGTGACTTGCGCCGCTGACAGGTTGAGCACACCCGTCTCAGCGGTAAGGTCTCTGACGCGCGGCATCGTCTCTGGCGAAGTAGTGCAACTGGCGATGTTGTTTTCCTTTCCGTCTTGTCTCCGCTGCCGCTTGCTCTTGCTCATCAGTCGAAACTACGGGAGAATTCATCTCTAGGATTACTTGCACCAAGGAGACCCTAGGTTCAATCCCCATGGCGCCCGCCCTCATGTCCAGGTGACGGATTCATTGTCTTGCAAGCGGCAAAAAGCCTCGCGGCCGGCATTCCAGCGAAATGCCGCGGTGAAGAGCGCCACTTTCTTTATGTCGGTTGTGAGACAGGTTTCAGCAATTGGATGGTCCCTTCAAAGGAACTCGGAGTGAAGAAAGGTCAACGAATGCACAATAGGAGCGTCATAAACGAGAGACAATGGCTGCTTTCGATATCAACGATTTCAAGCTGGTATTATTGCCATACTGGTTAGCTGAACCTGTACTATCATATCGTCTTGAAAACCCCAATGCTCGACAAGGCTGTTCCTGGA
Organism: Neoarthrinium moseri; assembly: GCF_022829205.1. NCBI lineage: Eukaryota > Fungi > Ascomycota > Sordariomycetes > Amphisphaeriales > Apiosporaceae > Neoarthrinium > Neoarthrinium moseri. The sequence continues at coordinate 455,034 of NW_026055122.1, read as the reverse complement.
TACTGAAACATCGTGTTGTAGGCGCAAGAGGATCCCAATGACGAGTTATCCACCCAAGCCGGTTCCCAGTAGAACAAACCGACGCCTCTGCTCACTCCGGCGACAACTGCTGCTACCTTCTGAACGAAGGTTGTCTGCCCCGCTGCAGAGAAGGGAATGCTCTTCAGGTCGCTGGGGAACGCGTATTTTGGCGAAGGACAAGAGGTAGGCCAGTTCGTTTCCACGACGGCAATTTCCTTACCCCATGTGCTTGCCATGTTCGTCAAGCTGGTCTTCAGGCTTGCAAGCGTCGCAGCCGAATTACTAGAGAGAATGTTAGCGTTGCTCGGACAATAATGCTAGACATGTCTCGCAGCAGACGGGGGAGCCAAGAGCTGGTTCCAGTGTAATGCAGCTTGGGGGCTACGTACTAGAAGGGATAATAGGATACACCCATCATATCAAAATCGGAACTCTTGAGAGGACCTGCTGCAAGGACGCTGGTGTACCACCACTTCTGAGTCTCCCAATCCCAGCCATTGTCGAGATGAATCATAATCTTGGGTTTGGTCGACAGCTTGCTGTCCTTGACTCCATACGCAGCAGAGTTGAGAATCCTGGCTAGATTGTACATGTTCGAGGTGCTGCCGGTGGAAAAGAGCATGCCAGCAGTGATCTCGTTGCCAATGGAGACAATAGCCGGCGCAATGCCGTTACTCTGCATCGCGTTCATGGTATCCAGCGTATAATTGTAGACCTTCCACGAAAGGTTCTCAATATCGCTTGGCCATCCTGACGGGATTTTCTGATGGGCTGGGTCTGCCCAGGTATCGGAGTAGTGAAGGTCGAGGAAGACCGAGAGTCCGGCGGCCTTTGCGCGCTTGGCAAGAGCTATATTGTAGTTGAGGTTGTAGTTGCCATCGGATGGATTGACCCAGATTCTTTGCCGTACGATGTTGACCCCATTGTCAACAAGAATCCTCTCGAGCGACTGAGCTGTGCCGCTCGTCGTCTTGTAAGTAATGCCGGCCTTCTCCTCCACCGCAACTGACGACCAGTCTACACCCCTATAAGTTAGAGCTGCATCTGCTAGTCTCGTGCAGAGAAGCAGGAAAACGCTTTTGAACAGCATCGTGTGGGAAGCGCGACGTCCGAAATAGCGACCAGGGTGCAGCCTAAGGGACAGAAAGCCATCGTGACAGAGCAAGGTTTCTTAAGTAGCAATCATTGTAGGTTTCGTAGACCACCTTGCACCTACACATCTACCGAGTTCCAGATCGCGAAATCCAGGGTTACGTTCTAATACCGAATTCGGTCCATGGTTGTGCGATTTTCCTCCAACAAGAACACTGCAAAAGGAGGAGACAAAGAGCCTTTCATTACCATGCGGGTCTTGGTCAAGATCGGATAGCCTGCCAGGGCCTGTTTCTCTGCGCTGATGTGTGGAGAGGCCAATCATTCTGAAGCGCGCGAGTGCACCATCGGAATATCCACAAGAAAAGGAGAACCCACATATGTTCGGACGGCAGATGACGCCCCGTTGGTTTACCGGGGTGATGGAAGCGCCGCTCAATGCTGAGCAACATACTCACAGACTCCTAGCTGACCAGGCTGAGCCCGCCTGACAAGCATACCAAAGTAGCATGCAGGTACGCCAATGAAGTGCTGTGGGCACGTCACCAATGCTGAGAAAAGCCTGTCCTCATTCCTGTCGTCAGATGGCAGCATCGGAAGACGCTAACTGAGAAGGCTGTTCCATTGACGGGGGTGTAAATCTGGGGCGCAGCTGAAGCCTGTGATTCGTTGCCAGCGCGCAAGATCCGAAAGCCCCGCAGAATCTCATCTGGAGGTGTTTGCAGAAGATTGAGATGCGCTGGACAGTTGACCGTAGTGAATGCCGTTTTCAGCTCGGACGTTGGCGTCCTGCTATAAGAGTTGATCATCCCAACCTAGCATCACACCCTGCGATGGCTTCTCTTATAATTATAGTTAAAGATAACTGAACGCCCGGCATTTTCGGCGTCCTGATTGCGTTGCTGCATATTCATGTTGACAATGGTCTACTTGGGCTCCCCCAGAGTGTGTTCTATACATTTTATCTGAGCACTCTGATGACTACGCTTTGCCGTCCACTTAAGTTCACTGTAGATCCCGAGCAATATTACTTGGGAGATCGCCAATCAAGTGCTCGGCTGAGCTCTGGCGGGTGCCACTATCAGCCCTCTTCAACAGGCGGAAGCATGAGTATTCGCATTTCGTGACAATCGACGTCTTCGAGCATTATCCAGAGGTAGTGGCCATTCGGTGTCACCAACCCCATCATATGCCGAATAGGGTACTGCCTTGTGTGGTTCCGTAGTCGTATGCTGGGCGCCCGGCGGAGGGAATAGAGTGAGGGGAAATACGAGGTACCTGGCAACGTACCAAGCATCCCACCTTGAAGCTGGTATTTGCTGTGTGGTGTTCACTCCAAGTGGTTTTTCCACGAAAGGACTTCGTTTGTACGTTGCTTGTCTCTCCTACTCCACGAGGCAAAGCTAAAGTGTAAGTTATCCACGTCAAGGTGATACGACCAAGATTCCTGGTATCTCTCTAGTGGTACAGCAACACGTGCATTGCAAGCTTTATCGGTAATTTCCAAACCAACGTGTATCTCATCAAATAAATAGTCAAATAGATACGATTCTGTAGGCGACATGAGGCTCAACCATGATGCCAGAGTCGGGAACAGTATGTAAGTGCAGTGTACGAGGCAAGGTTCACCGTCAGATCATGTGATCTTCTGTGCCAGTGCTCTGTGTTCCACATGTTTCTTGTGGGCTTCCCGGCGCAAGCTTTCTTCGGCATCCCACACGAAAGGTCTGAAAGGCGAGCCACAGCGGGTGCGGCCGACCTCTGTGGGTTTCACCGAAAGCGGGCAAGTTCTCAATTGATAATGCTGATTGGCGCAACGCACTAAACGTAGATCATTGGCAGTTCGGCGGAGCCGTCGTCACCCGATGGGGGTTTGGGACATGACAACAGTTTTTTTTTTCCTCTTGGGTTCCCTTGGGTTTTCTCTTGGGCCGAGTCTACGGAGCCTCTAGCTGGCCAGGGCATGTTGGGCTCGCACAGAGACGGCAGATGGGTGGGGTTTCTCGTGCTTGCTTGCGGTGAGTCTACCGCATTCTCACCGGCCATGCCGTGACTTGCGTGGGTGGCACGATGGAAACGTGGGCCAGGCCAGGACGATCACCAGCAGTACGGAATACATAGTACAGAGGACACAAGAGGTGTGGGAAATGTCCACAGGACGCCGGGAAGAGGAAGGCGACTTTGTTTGTGAGGGATAAAGGACGCAGGCTGTTTCATATGTGTATGAACGGTCGCACCAGGGTCGAACAAGAGACAGTCACGTCGCATTGGCTGCCAAACGCCAAGCTTTCCGGTCATTAAAGCCGGATCTGCGAAATTGAACCGTGCAAGATAAGTTACAGATTAGTCAGTGACTAACTTAGATAAGGTATTTGTGGCTGGTGAGGGATGGGAAAGCGAGCAAAATAGGACCGTTGCACCGAAATTGCCATGGCGCCCGCTTCATAAGTCGCAGAGTTATCGCACGGTTGCCCAGGTTGATGATACGCGAGATATTTTGCATGTGTTCCAGAGTTGGACAGTGGCTCCCCAAGCTCCCATCACGGGCAGCAGGCCTAAGAGAGAGTTGGCTCATCACACCCGCCGGATTCGTTCCTCATGGGACCTTGCAGAGGCAAGACGTGTTGACACCGCGCGTCCAACCTCGACTCTCCAGCCTTTCAACGGATACAACGGCTCGCCAGTCTGCAGCTCCAGCCATCTCATTACTGTGTAGTTACGAGTTTCGGCGCTGAACCGGGAGCCGAAAGTGCAGCTCTGGCATTCTGCAGCTGGGAGCAGGGGAGCTAGCTAAGTTTCTCAGCGCAAGCTTGCAGGCTAAACTAGCCCCCCGCTTACTTAGCCTGGGTGAGTGATGTCGTAGACATACATGGATGGCAAGCGGTTCGCGCCAGCACGCACTCACTTCGTAAACGAAGCAGCTAGTTACTGCACTGGACTGGCCCGCCGGGGGGCCAAGCTCCCTTGGAGCCATCGGCGCTGCGGCGTCACCTCCAACCACGCACGCCGCGTGGTGTCTGGTGATGCGCCGGTGGCTCTCCATAGTACTGGAGACCGCAGAATGTGCCTTATCTACCGTGGTACTATTGAGCTACAGGGTGTTTGAGACTGGAGCTTGAGCTAGCTCACGTAGAGAGCTTTGCAGCCGCCGTGACGGACGTGCGCCCATTGGGTGAGCTGCTCGCCCGACCACCCCGACCTTCCCTCCCACCTCCCACCTCCCCCCCGGCGACGTCTTGGTGTTTCTGATTTGGAGCTCTCCAGCCACTGCGACTGCCGCGCAAAGTCTACGAGTGCACAGGCAGATAGCCAGACCGCTGCTGGACATGGATTCGAGCGTCGAGCTAGCGCGGGCGAGCAGGGTTTCGGTGGGCGGGAACCAGCAGCAAGATGCAGCAACTCTCTGGGTCCAGTCGGGCTCTGGGGGGGCATGGCGGCATGGCGGCATGGCGGCATGGGCATGGGCATGCAGGGTGCCTCGGACCCCGGTCGCGTATCGTGAGAGCTATCGTCGTCGGTGCGCCTGCCGGGCTGGGTGTGGTACTGGTTGACTGACTGACTGGTGGTCGCTGGCAGATCGTGGGTGGTGCGGTGCGCCTTTCTTTCCCCATGCTGCCGGGCTGCCGCCTCTAGATTTTCTGTTTGATTAACCTCGTGCCTTCCGTGCTTCACGTCCCCCATTTCTTCCTCTCATCCATCCATCCATCCATCCTTCCTTCCGTCTTCCTCTGCTTCTCTGTCAAGTCAAGAGTCAATCGCTCCCGGTCCCCCAGCCCAGGCGTGTCTGTCGTTGATTGTCTGCATTCCAGCGACCACAATCGCAACAACTTCTCTCCACTCTCAGCATCGTCACGATCGCAGAGTCCAAGCTTTTCTGGCACGCTCCAAGCATCCTTTCGCGACAACCTGCACCTCCAGCAGAGCCCATTGTGTCGTGCTTTTATTCTTGACCCGCCACCAGCAGTCCCAGCATCATCATCATCCGCCATCACCACCGGCAGCATGTTCTCCCACCAGGTCGCCGTCGTTGCCCTCTCGGCATTGGCCCTCGTCTCCGCCGGCAACTCCACCTTCAGCATCAACCCCAGCGCCGTCCCGCTCAGCACCAGAGGTATGCGCCTGGCTCCCAGTCCCCACCATGCTTGTCTCGCCATGATATCCTCAGAAGCTGACACATTTATCTCCCAGCTGCCTGGTGCACGTCCGAGACCAACGTCTGTACTGCCGTCTGCAACAATTCGCCCTCCGAGATCAGCTGCGATCCTGTAAGTCGTAGATAAGTGGGAATGGTGGAGCCCAGGCTGGTGATATATCTGCATGGATGCTAACCTACACTTGCAGGCCACTCTGGACTACGAGTGCTCTTGCAATGACGGTACCACCCCCGACATGAACGAGTACAAGGAGTCGTTGCCCTTCGTGAGTCTTGCCCCAAAGTAGCCTAAGCATGGCAGCCCAAGGGAGCCACCAGCTGATTTTTCCCATCTCGAATAGCACATCTGCCAAGAAGCCTTCACCGAGTGCATTACCCAGACCGTTGGCAATGCCGCGGGCCAGCGTAACTGCACCACCAGCATCTCCGACAAGTGCGGTACAAAGAATGCCACCGACTCTTCCGCATCTACTCCCTCCACCACCACTGCTGCTAGCTCCAGCGGAACTGCTACTGCCGCTTCCTCTAGCAAGGCGGCCACCTCCTCGACTTCCAAGGCCGGTGCCATGCCCACCAACATCCAGCACATTGGCAATGGCGCCGCAGCTGTGGCCGTTGGTCTCCTCGCCTACATGTTGTAGGGAGGTATCTAGGTTCGGTGTTGCACATCGGAAGCCCAGGAGGCTCGGGCGTACGGCCGAGTTATCCATGCTCAGCCTCGCAACTGAGTTGCTCTCGTGATCAGGTGATCACCTCTTGTTCTTGTATCGACTTGCCAGATGCGGTTTTCCCAGATTTGAGAAGAGCAAACACCGTCGTGTTGTACATGGCGGATCCTAATGCACGAGGAGATGATATCAGGTTTGACGATTTGGCATATGGAGGATTAAGCACGGTGTTTGGCATTGTTTTCAAACGAAAAGGACGCCTTTGGCGTCTTGTTTAGGTCAATTGCGCCAGAATAATAGAATGGTTTAACGTCCTACAATGTTTCTCTTTCGTGAACATCCATGATAGGGACGTTGAGTCTTGGTCATCTTTCGTACTCGACCAACTACGACGATATGATATGATGTGTGACAATCCATCCATTCCGTCAAAATGCTGAAGAATTCAACATCGACGCTCTTCCACTGAGTCCAATTCGGCCATTGCTCTCCATGAAGAGATACGCAAACTCCCTGGAGTATATGTATCTCGATTTACGATTTATGCTCAAGCAACAGCCAAAGTGCTTGGCGATAGAGGTGCTTGAGCAGTACAGCGTTGAAACCAAGGGACCTCGAATCCTAAGACCACATGTTGCAAGTTATTGAACTGGATTCAGACCGCACCCTCAGCCGTCTCTTTCCCAATCTACGTTCTTCAGATTTCAGGACTGCTGGCCGGTTCCATCAAGCCAACAATTATACAACAAAGTGTTTAGGGTTGTCCTCTCTAACTCCTGCCACCCATGACCGTCGCCGGCACAGGCTCGGTTATCACGGCTAGTGGCCGACGCGCTTCAACTTAGCATCTCGTTGCCCACAACTAGAAGGCCCCTTTCTATGAGAACGGGCGCAGAAAATGTAATGACAAGTGCTCGCCAGTCGTTTGGGAATATTTTCCCCCTAGAGACGTGCTTTTCCCTGGATTTGTGTCTCGTACTGCTTATTGCCCGGCGGCATATATATGGGCGGTATGTGATGACTATAAGCGTCAAGTTTCTTTGTCTTATGCGTGGAGGTGTAGCGCTATGCATGTGCATACGCGGCTAGCGTTTGAGTTACGGAGAAAATGAGAAAAAGGAGCTCCAATGTAATATACAAAACAGCGCTATATTTGACTTTCTAGACAGAAGTTCAAGCAAGTGGGTGCGATGACCACCTTTGCTGTCTCTTATTCGATCACGTAGTCATTGAAGAATGTGATAACATGTGGTCAAAGGGGACGCTATTAGTGAGTATAGCCTTAGTACTAATCTTACTTAAGAGTAACCAAGCGGGCTTTGTTTTAGAGTTACAAAGCCCAATGCTTGCAGCAAGCGGTGCTTGATTCGGCTTGTTGGTTATGCATTTGCTTAGCAGTTGAAAGAGAAGTAATGCAGCAAGGGCGATGTCTTTGACAGGAAAAGGGTAGGCATTCTAGACTTCGCAGCTGCTGAGGCGAAAGCAATCAACCGCAAGTACTACGCATTACTGCGTACTTCACCTATCTCAAGCTCGCGCTCTACGTTCAAATGGATAGACCTAATGCAAACAAAACTTACGACGACGTTCCAACCGCTGAAGACCATGTAAAATTACAAGGAACCACGAAAAGGGTCCTTGTGAGCCAGTGCGAGGCACGAAATCTTTCAACCAAGGGAAACAAGCCAGAGCTATGGTTCAACTTGTACCCTGACGGGAGATTTCCCCGGCCGGGTAGACCTCCACCACCAGATGCCGCACCACCTCCTCCCGGTGCTCCGGATGGCAGTGGCCCTCCGGGGGCAACGGAAGGTGCTGGAGGAGGAACTGGAGGTGGAGGATCTCCTGGAGGTGGAGAATCTCCTGGAGGTGGTGGAGGACCTGGAAACGGAGGGGGAGCTGGACGCAGAGGTGGTCACCCTGCGTCTCTTAGGCTCCAGATACCCTCGTACCCTATCGACCCAGACGGGCGTTATATTCTACCAACGGCTCCGTCGTCACCACGTGCCGGTGCTTCACTGGACACACGCAGCATGGTTCCGAATCAGGGTCTAGTAACGACAGAACTGAACGAACACCGAGTCTTCAAGCCATTGCCCAGCGTAGGGGTGAATACCTGTTATCGGAACGCTGCTTTGGCCGCTCTTTTCAATCTGCCCCCGTTCGTTCACTTCTTAAGGCAATTCGAAGCCAAATCTCCGGAAGTCGCAGGACCAAATCAGAAGTTTGTGCTTCTAAACACACTTTGCAATACCTTTTGGAGTAGCGCCAACGACGAAGCCCGGAAGCCAGCCGTGCAAGGCCTCTGGGACCACCTTTGTAATACGGACGACCTCGGCGATGACGATGGCCTCGCCCACTCGATATGTGGCAATTCGCCACGGTGGGTGCACCAAGTAGCCGGCGAAGATATTATCCACCAAGACCCTACGCAATTTGTGGCTTACCTGCTAGGCAGGCTGTGTGGCAGCGGCTTTGACAGAAACCAGGTCGACGATCAAGGAAAGTGAGTTAAAGCTATGTCAAGTCCCATTTCATGTCTGACGCCTTGGTGTAGTCAAATGGAGGTCATGTTCAGGCGCTTGTTCCGCTTCCACTTAGCACCTAGGAGGGCTATGATGTGTGAATGCAGAAGGAAGAGGCGTCGAATGGCTGGCCAAGAATCCGTCCAAGGCTTTGTCTTAGAGCTTCATGTGTCAAGAGCAAAGGGTGACCCAAAGACTGTGCCACTGAAGGACGCATTCAACCTCCGCCTCCTTAATGGGATCGCCACCGACGACTGTGAAGATTGCGGAAGAAAAAGTTTACCGGCGCCGACGTTCCACAAACTGCTTTACCTCCCCGAGGTTCTCTGTATCGCGCCCTCGATCGGCCGCTCATCGGACGCAATTCCGGTAATGGATCCCGACCCAGACGTGCACTTCGTCATACCTCAGTTCCTAGATCTCTCTGAGGTTCGCGATGTGAACCCGGGGAGTCAACCACCCATAGCCGACTTGCCTGTACCGCCAACTCCAGCACCTAGCGTCGGAAACACTGATACTATATACAGTCTCGAATCTATAATTACCCTCAGCTCCGGAGACCCAGACAACAAAATCGCTGGGCACCTGGTTGCGTACTTACGCCACCGAGAAGACCAGTGGGTTAGATTGGATGATATGATGCCTAATAGAATCGTCACCCTTAGCCTTGCAGACATTGAAGGCAGCCTCAGCGAGAAGACTCGGATGCTCCTCTACCGACGAACCCGCAATGTGCCGGCGAATGAACTGCAAGCTGCGCGCAGTGCTATCTGGCAAGAGCGCATCAATAGTGGCCGCCTAGATAAAGTAAAAATTCCCGAAAGTAGCCCAGACATGGAGCCCTTACTGGGCCTACCATACGACGTAAGGTCTAGTATCTACGGACACCTCAATACACAAGATATAATAAGCCTTTGGAGGCGGTCCCCATTGACCGCCGCCGACGCACTAGAGGTTGAGGCCCGGCGATGGGTTGGCCCAGCTATTAATCAGTTACAAGCGGCACCGTCGACAGCGTTCCGTTCATTCATCGATTCACAGCGCCAGTATCCGTGGTTGTATGATGCGATCAGAACGGGATTGGACGCGACAGCATTTGACTTCAGCGAAGGGATATCTATAACCATTCCAACGATGTTGCGAGCCTACCTGCTACAGTATCGGAATGTTGCACAGGGAACCCCTGTTCCACTTACAAATCTGTTAGACCTGTCATGGGGGACGCAGCTCCCGCCGCCGCTCCTATACGCGCTTCGAAGACAAAGAAGTTCGTCGATACAGTGGCTCTTACTGATGGGGGCGAACCCGCATATTAGATTCACTGAATTTATGATGCAGGGCTTTCTGGGTGGTGCCATTGGAGCCGGCCGAACATTTAACGGGACTATAACTAGGACAGCATTTCAGCCACGAGTATGTCTCAACAGAGGCGTGGCACACACCAGTTGCCGTGTCGAAAATATTCATGTCGACCCAATAGGGGCGGCCCTCGAGATTGACGTATCCGAGTGCGATATGCGGGTTGCCCAGGACTTAGCTGCCGTGTGTCTGCCGCTACTCGTACCTAGGTTCTTCTCGCCTACCTCACCAGGGTTCTGGCTCTGTTTAGACATGATGACAAGTGCTCCCATAAACCCGGGCGGGCATCTTGGTGGAAGAGATATCGTTCGACGCTTCCAGCCGGAATTGCGTAGACTCCTCCGCCGCGGCGAGCTCACTACAGACGTGAATCACAACCTGTTCACACCTCAGCTTCGGCTACTTGCATTCACTGGCATGCACCCGTTGGTAATGGAAATACTCCAACGGGCGGCACCGGGTATAGAACGTCTCGACCAGCCCCGCCAAGCGCAGTTGATCCAGTCTCTATATAACACAATATCTATGTCCAGAGATCTGCCAGTACAGCCTGCGGATAGCTCAAATCTAGTTCGTTGGCTGGGCGATGCTGGTTACCCACCTCCTAGTGAGTGCATTCGGATCGCTTTCCGCCGCGGGGAACCAGCGTCAATGATGAGACTCTTGATAACAGAGTTCATCAGGCGTCCCATACGGCTTCTAAACGTTGACCTCGACCACCTCATACCCGCACCTGGCGGACAGTTTGGTGGTGTGGATTCTTTGGAAATATACGACCTTTTAATACAAGCTTTGTTCGAGGCTGAGAGCATAGAGCAAGCTGCTGGCCGGCAAGCACAATTTGGTAGACCTCCAGATGCTGAGGACGTCGGAGAAGTACATCGAGACGCAGGGAGCATCATCCGGTATATGGTGAGATACGCCTTGCGATCGAATCTAGCACAAGTCCATCAGCACCTCATGGCGCATCATACTGCCCATATAACCGGCCCAGGTCACATTGACCTCCTGCGCCTTATCATCGTCGAACAACTACCCCGTGGAGTTGAGGATCAAATACCCCTTTACAGAACTGTCAGCGAACACTTCCCTCTTGGCAGGCCCGTAACGGAACCTAACGGGACAACTTGGAATAACCCGCTATCTTTCGCCGCGTCTATTCTAGCATCCACAACGACAGTGCAAGAGTCCATCGATGCGGCACGGCCGGTAGCCTCATTGATATATCTCGACAATATGATTTCACCCATTCCAGACCCGGTGCATGCGGCGTTACTGAACCGGCTCGCTGCCATCGACGCCGGGCGGAACCTCGCGCACCAAGTCCAGTTTCACGATGCGGATGATGGCCTTCGTCCCATGCGGCCGCCACAAGGTCTATTGAGGTTCGGGCGGAACTCTGGCTCCTCTCGCGTTTTTGATGACCATTGGCTTATTGTTGTCCTTGCCTTGTTGACAAGGCGGCAAGGTCTTTTGCCTGCATATATAAGCCGTCCTTAGCTGTTTCACTTCAAATTTATTTTATCTTATTGTGTACGGATCAAGGTTATGCGCTTATCAGATAGACTTAGCAGAAACAAAGCTACCCCTGCCAATGATTCTCAGTCAAGCTGAAGTTTGCTGGTTGCTAGTTGCTGGTAGTATCAACATGATATGCACATTATAGTGAGGCGAGCGTTGACCTTGGCTTTAAAGCCATATAGCTGCATGAGATCAGCAGGTTCCGACCGATCGGGCGCCTATGATACCTAGACCCGGTTGATCCAAGAGCAAGATGGATGGAAAGAATGTCGTTGGTCGTGAGAAACGAGGGATGAGGAAGAGAGTTTCTTTGACGTTAAACACTATGCAGACAACAAGCGATTTTAATGGGCCGCATAATCAGCCAATTGCTACAGATTACGTGCTGTCGAAATCCTTGAATAATAATACTAAACCCAATGTTTCTCAAGATAAACAATTGAATATGAGGACTTCGGCGATATTTCTTCAAGAGAATGCGCCTCAACAGCATGCGCAATCGGGTGGGGACTCGTGGCCCAGGAGATGTGGACAAAATCCCGTATTAGTCTGATAATCGTACCGCCGCTGCCTTTGAAGCTGACCAGAGATGTGAGTATGCTTCCCCCCTTCTTCAATATGATATTGTTCTTGGCTTGAACTGAGCTCGAAACTTCATAAACACCTCCCATGTATCAAAAAGCAATCAGCTGCAGACAGGGCACAGTATGCTATGAAATGTCACATACTGCAGAGCTTAGACTGCCTAATGCACAAAGCGCTAGCGGCGAGGATAAATAGCCCACTCAAGGCACACCCGCAACCCCACAACCAGCGACGCATCAGATATTTCGCAGGACAGACGCATTACGGCACCGCAGCTTGTGTCCAGGAATAGCGTGGATAATGTCCAAAACTTGCAATGTCGAGGTGAAGGATTCGACAATCAGTGGTGCCGGCCGGGGCCTCTTCGCATGCGGAGATTTCCAGCCTGGCGATTTAGTCCTCGCTGTCGACCGGCCCCTGTTCGCTGAACTCGATATTCATCGCCTTCAGGACACTTGCGCATGGTGCTTCCAGCGAGCCGCAACAGATCAAATCGAACGGGCCCAGGCTGCCTCCATGGGATTGCCAAATGGGTTCATCGAGGTCAAAGCATGCACTGGATGTCGCCGGATTTCGTACTGCTCCAAGTCATGCCAAAGCAAGGCCTGGAAACGCGAGCATAAGTATGAGTGCAAGGCCCTGGCTCCAAAGGATCGGCCTGACCTCCCCGATGCTGTGCGCTCAACGATCAAGCTGTTGGGGCGCATGAAGGCAGATGACGGCAAGTACGACAAGCTGGCTACTATCTTGTCTTTCAGACCATTCGAAGGGGGCAAGGGGGTCGAGGAATTCGGCCACCGAAACAGGAAGCTTCTCGAAGACTTCAACATGTTCGGCTTCGCGGCGTGGAAATATGCGGGCGAGCCCAAGATGCGGGAAGCGGACTCCCAGGCCGTTTCCAAAGCTTTCGTGCTCAATGTACGCCCCTAAATCTGCCGTCCCCCTCCAAGTTATGGAACTAACAGTGCATGGCAGATTATGTGTAACAAATTCGCATTAAGCTCGCCGCTGGACGACACTCATCTAGGCATCGGATTCGACCCCATGATTTGCAGCGCAAATCATTCCTGCGACCCCAATGTCGTGTTGGTCTTTAACCAGCCGGTTGCACTTCTAAGAGCTACAAGACCCATAAAGAAGGGTGAAGAGATGTTCATGAAGTACATCGACGTTACGAACCCCTTGAGTGTGAGGCAAAACGAGCTCCAGGATACTTATTACTTTAGTTGCCAATGCCCCAAGTGCAAGAAGGGAAGTAGCTTTCCGGAGGATACTTTCACTATTCCGCCAGAGGAGCTGTCGTCCGAGTATCGTACTCTCGCAGACAAGCTGGCCCAGAAACACGAGGCACAGCTGTCGAGGTTCTTTGTGCCTGCCAGTGATGAAACGGCTCAACAACGGCTGGCTGCCCTGCAGGCCGAAGCATTCTCAGTGTCAGGCACAGTCACCGATGTCAAAAACCCAACTCCAGAAGAAATCAAGGCGACACTCAAGATGTGCATCAAATCCGGCCTGTGGAAATGGACCAGACAGCCAGTGCCGCAATTATGCCGCCAACTCTTCAGCTTGTACATCGCGAATGGGGACCCTTACAGAGCGTTTCGACTGGGCTGCAAGATCTACTTCGAGATCACGCCCGGCCTGTACCCTCAAGCCTTCTACCCCGACCGGCTGATCGACACGTGGGCCATGTCGACCGTCGTCAACGTCCTCTGTGGGCCGATGAACAAGCAGATATACGATGAGCTGATGCAGGGCGGCGTGGACTTGCGTATAGTCTATTTTGGATTCCTGTTTGACGTTCACGACAATGCCCCCAAGATGTTCGGCCTCGATTCGCCGTTCGGGAGGGTCGTCGACAACACGTACAAGCAGATCATGGCTGGGGTCAACATCCATGAGTCGGAGATTCGGGACAAGATCAAAGCTGTCTGGCCGTCTCTCGAGATCATTGCACGTAGTGTTGATGTGCTCAGCTTGTAGAAAGGATACCTCGACCCTGTTGATCCACCGCTCCATTTGAACGGCAAAACAGGCATAGATGACGCCAATATATTGGGCGAGTAACAACAGCTTGCCTTGTTCAATGAGATCGAAGCGCATGTGCCTCTTATAGTGCGGAACAAGCATCCAACTGTCTAATGCTGAAGCTGAACGGCTGGCTCAACCGCTCTGACAGATATACCATTAGATAGCGCTCAATGCAAGAGCGTCCTGGGTCTAAGGCCAAATAGACCGTCCCACCAATTCAAGATAAGATAACTGTCGTGTCGCATCAGTCTACAGTCTCCCCTGTCGGGGATTCACGCAAGATTCTTCTCCCCGCTAGGTAGTATCTGATAACGGTATAGCACTGTTACCTGTCGTGTAGTTCTTTGGTAGCGTCTCTACTACTTTGATTGCAGTGAAACCAATTACGGGCAACCGATATCCCCCTTTTGCCTCTCAGTAGTGAAATTTTATACCTTACCAGGCATGAAGTGTCCAGGAACTCTAGTTTCCGGTATGCTTCTTCCCCCAACAGCCACCAGGTTTGGGTATTCCATTTTCCCGAGTATATACCATTACGTATCACCAATGCTACCGCTGACCCATAGCATTCTTGTTAACTTTCAGTTGTTGTTCCCAACCAAGCGAGTCCACTCGTCGCCGACCGAAGATGCAGATGTGACGGGGCTTTGTCACGCCGTCCACCTGCCAACTTGTATGCCCATTGCCGGCGAACTTCCAACAATTGGTGAGATGGCCGAGTTGGTCCATGGCGTGAGGTTAAGGTCAAAATCTTAGCATCAATTTCCTCATCGGGGTAACCCGGCGTGGGTTCGAATCCCACTCTCATCACTCGAAGTATCCGTCACAGGATATGAATTCAATCTTTTTACATTTTTCATGTCGAAATCTCTGTTATACAATTTTGAGTCGGAAATTATCAATAGACTATGCGGGTTGTGGCGCAAATCAGTGAACACTATTCTGCGTAATTGGCTATTCCGAAAGACCTTCGCCAGGCTTGCGTATGGGAACCATTATTCGTGCGACCCTGTTGTTGAGGAACTTGACCAACGGCAGAGCCGTTACCAACCTAGGAGCATTGAGTAGTTCCTGCCATGCGACCCTTGGGCCGCTATTGGAGCATGTAAGATGTTTTGTTCTGGCCTGAAAGTGTGCACCATCCGCAGCAGCTGGCCATTGACCTTGGCTGACAACTAGCAAGCACTGGTGTTACGGAGTTTCGATGGTGGCATTGGGTATTCCAGGCACATACGTACTGTAAGTTAGCTGCTCGGCCCGCAAAAGTATCAAGACTCTAAAGCTACTGTCACATAATAAGCCCGACCCTTATTGGCTGCCGAGACTTGGAGGATGGGCCATCCTCTTGGCTCGCAGCCAGACTTTTTCTGCATCGGCTTCGCCTCGGGATTGGACAAATGCCGCTTCGGATTGCTGGTCATCTGGACTCGCGGCAGCAATGGCTAGTTGATGACACGCATGCAGCCAAGAAGGGCGCAAATTGTCTGCGTGTCGCTTGTCACCTGGGCACCATTGGAAGGAGAGTACCTACCGACCTCCAGGTAACTGAGTTGGGGAATATGCAGGCCAACAGCCCCAGGGTAGGCCACCTGGGCATGGCCAACGTCATCTTTACCCCTCGCCCTGCCCCCGTGCCCCGACCCCTCGGGCCTGTTCGTCATTTCTGTCTGCTAGAGCAGCCCCAAACGGCGCGGTCCCTGCTCGAAAATATGGATGCATATGTACTCACTGCCAAACGCGCCGTCCAAGGGCCCAGGGTGCCTCCACCTCTTGTCTGAACAATTGTGGCTGCCTGCTTCCAAGACAAATGTTCTGCAGTGAGAGCATGCCCAGACTGCCTTGTTCTACCGTTGGGGCTGCTTCTGCTAAGTTGGAATGCTCCTCATCCGGCGGGTTTTCCTGTACACTGTAACTTGCACAACTTGAGTTCACCCGCGACGAGCCGCTGAGGGGTCCCTATTTTTTTTCCCAGGCCAGTGAGGTCATAAGCCGCACCCTTGTAGCTAGCCGTCGCCCGCCGTCCGCCGCCAATCGATAGCGCTCTTTGCAGCCAGTGAGGGGTCTTAATTTCGCAGCAAAGGTATTTCGCGACCAGAAGCGGCCAACAGTCTTGGGCCAGATACGCCATTTTTTCCTTCTCTGCCCCGAGACTCACGAGCACTCGCTTTACGATAGTACGATAGACTGCAGAAACGGACATCATGGGGCTCACCGGCCGCCGTCGAGCGGGCTCAGCTACCAGTATGACCTCCCTTACACGGCCCTCTTTGGGTGCCATGAGCCGCTAATACTCTGGTTGTTGGTTAGGCAGCAGATCTTCCCTCGACGGAGACGCTGACAGCGATACCACGGTCGTCGAGCCCGATCAGGGAAATGGTATGTCGTTTGTCTTCCCGGCCGTCTTGTGTGCTTCACAGAGACTGATATGGTTTCTTACACAGTCCTGGGCCACATCATCTCGCAACTGCGGCCCGGCGCCGACCTCAGCCGGGTCGTCTTGCCCACCTTCATTCTCGAGCCGAGGAGTATGCTGGAAAGGATAACCAAGTGTGTCCCGACACCCCCGGATATCTCGGCAAGGTCGCCGGCTAACCTGCTCGATAGCTTCATGTGCCATCCCGAAATGCTACTCCCGATCCCCCAAATTGAAGACCCCGTAGAGCGCTTTGCTGCCGTTGTCAAATTCTACCTTAGCGGCTGGCACATCAGACCTCCGTGCGTGACCCCCCAGGTCCCATAAGTGAAGATAATTGTACTCATAGCGCAGCAGAGGCGTCAAGAAGCCGCTGAACCCGATTCTTGGCGAGGTCTTCACTTGCTACTGGGATCTGGCCGACAAGACGAGAGCCTACTACGTATCCGAGCAGACGTCACACCACCCGCCAAAGTCCAGCTACTTCTACCTCGTTCCCGAGCATCATATTAGAGTAGACGGCACGCTCAAGCCACGGAGCAAGTTCCTCGGTAACTCGGCAGCCAGTCTGATGGAGGGCACCGCTGTCCTGACCTTCCTCAACCGGGGCAAGGATCCCAAGAAGGGCGAGAAATACCACCTGACCCAACCAAACATGTATGCGCGCGGCATTCTCTTCGGAAAAATGAAGTACGAGCTGGGCGACCACAGTGTTGTGCGCTGCCCCGAGCTCGGACTTGTGGCGGACATTGAATTCAAGACCAAGGGCTGGGTGAGCGGCACTTACAACGCTATCGGCGGGACTATTCGGAACGAACACACTGGAGAATCATTATACGAGTTGTCTGGGCTCTGGAGCGAAGAGATGTTTATGAGGGATCTAAGGGTAAGTCTTTCACGCTAGATCCACGGCTGGCAAGTTGTCCGTCTCGTTGACACCAGTATTTCAGACCGGGCACAAGGAGATGTTCTTCAACGGCGCCAAAGCCAAGCCGTCAAAACCCCTTGTACGACCCCTGGAGGAACAAGACGAGCGCGAGTCGCAAAAGTTATGGCGCAACACGGCACAAGCTGTCAAGGAGAAAAATCACGAGGTCGCTACCGACGAGAAGACCAAGATCGAAGACATGCAACGCGAAGAGGCAGCCAAACGTGCTGCGGAGAACGTTGAGTGGCATCCCCGGTTGTTCCGGGCAGTAAGAGGGGGTCCAGGTGGCGAGGAAGAAGGCGAGGAGGAATTAGAGTGGATAATCAACGCGCACATGTAAGTCTACGCAAGTTGTCCCTGGCATGCACAGCGCGCTCTAACGCGTCCCAGCGATGGCGACACACCGGAGAAGCTGGCCGAGCAAGTTATGGCCATTTACCCCATCATCCCTGGCCAGAAACCGTCGGACCGCAACTTCATTCCCCCACACGCGTCTGCAGGCAACCCGGCGACGGCGGGCAAGCCTGCCGCCGCGGATGCGCCCGCCGACCTGATAGACTTCAGTCATGGCGACCAGCCTGCAGCGCCTGTCCCTGCCGAAAACCCGGCGGTAGCTGCCGCGGCCAAGACGGAACCTTCCAAGGACTCGACCGAGATCCGGCATATGCTTGGAACCACGGGCCAAAAGGCTCCAGATGGGCCTTTGATCGACTTCACGGCCGACATGAAGAAAGATCTGCCGAAGACGCAACCAGCCGAGTTGAAGAGGAGCGAGACGGAGGAGAGCAACGATGTGTTCTTCGACGTCGAATCATGAGATTACGAGAATACACTGCATGGCCGAGAGAGATAATGGATTCACGCTGGGGAGCAACGCGGTAGAAACTCGGTCGGTGGCGCCGGGGGAACCCGGGGGCCAGCGACGAGCATGATGAGTTGCAGCATGATGGGAAGCGCACACGTGTGTAGAAAGCGTTAATCGCGCCGCTTGATCTGACACCAGCCTCGCAGCAATGCGTGGCGATAGATGTAAATGTTTGTCACCCGCAATACCAAGGAATCACAAAACACGGAGTTACCGCCACATATCGGACTCTTTGAACCTGTTATGACAAGTTTTCACTGATGCAGAGCTATGGAACAGAAGTGCCATTGATATTGATGACTGGTAGTCGTGAAGCTATCCTCCATACTACTGCGCGACTGGAGATGCTTGATAGTACAATCACGTATAGCAGTGAAAACTCAAGACAATCTGAAATCCTTGATTCATATCAGCCTATCCGCTAAACGCCGTCCCTTCCTGAGCAGTCTGAAGTAAGTGCTGCTGGTATCTATTTACAGGGCTGGAATATCCTTTTCCTCGAATGAGATAAGAGTCACTCCTCCCGTTTGTGTCCGCCGCTGCAAACTCCCCACTGTTGACTCTGTTTAGGTCATTACACCAATCATTCGGGGTATGCTTTTGAGCTGGATCCCTTGGGTGTTTTTTTTTTGTTGCTATGGTCCGGTTGAGAGACCGCACCGACGAAGCTGAAATACGTAGAGGAGCGGTTCTGATCCTGGCCGAACCAAAGCAGCGCTTGGCCTCCCACCGTGCAGCTTGAGGAATTATGCGACGCATGGGATGTATGCATGCATGCAAGCCACCGCAATCTCGACCGGCCTCTCCGACCTAGTATCTCCTGCGGGTGGGCTCCGGGCTGGGGCTCCGGCTGACGCTCTTGGCGTCGCGGCCGCGCTCCTTGAGCCACTTCTTGGTGGCCAGGGTCAGCTCGCGGTCGAGGTCCGGGGTGGGGTTCTTGCGGTGGATGAAGTTGCAGAAGCCGCCGCGGACGCAGCCCTCGCCGCTGTTGAGGCGGCAGCAGGCCTCGCGGAAGTCGGTGACGGGGCTGAGCTCGCAGTAGATGGGGCGGCCGGCGTACCAGCGGCTGTTGAGGGCGTCGCAGGCGGCCTGGGCCGAGTCCTCGTACTTGAAGCGGGCGTAGACGTTGCCGATCAGGTGGTCGTTGGTGTTGTCGCACACGACGAGCTCCTCGGGCTCGCCGTACTTGCACAGCTCGCACCACAGGTCCTCGTAGAAGGCGTCGAAGTGGTTGGCGCACTGCTCGGGCGTCAGCCGGTTCTTGGCGTCGTGGGCCGGGTTCTGGTACATGGACGGCAGCAGGATGGTCTGCGAGTACGAGGGCTTGACGTGCTTGCGCGAGCAGCGGTCGCCGTGCCGGCACGCGCCGATCTTGTAGTAGAAGGAGCAGTTGACCTTGTCCTGCTCGGTGCCGAAGATGGAGGCGAGGAAGTTGGCCATGGTGGAAGATGCGTATGTGTGTGTGGTCGCAAAGCTGCCGGCCAGGGAGGAACTGCGACTCGATCGAGCACAATAGAGCTGCGGACAAAGCGCGGATGTCGCCGAGGGGCCGTCGAGCCGGCGCTGGTTTGATGCGACGCTTGCTGGATGATGCTTCTGCTTCTGCTGCTGCGCGCGGGCGTTTGGTGTTCTGTCGCAAGACGGCGGATGGGACGGGTATGGATGTTGGAAAATAAAGCGAAAGGCTGCGCCGAAGCTGGAGAAGGCTTCTGAAGGCCTCTGAAGGCCCGGAGCCACGCTAAGACTCGCGACGGCAGGGGGTTCGAGGCTGACAAATGGCCCGTGCTCCTCCCTGTAGCTGGCCACATCCAGATAATTCTAGCACCTCAGTCCGGGGAAACCACAGTGTGCAACCCCAGGTGGCAAGGCTCATTTACACTGTAGAACATTACCGTACACGCATGCCCAATGCCCCCTTACAGAAGGACACGGTCTCCCACGCATGGATAAGGGTCGTTCAAATTTGGAGACTTGGGAGCTGCAATTGGGGGCACTTCATGCCAAACATTTCAAACCTAAACATCGAATATAGCCACACGATCGCCAACCCAAGATACGGAAGTAGTATAGCATCTTCCTGCAGCCCGCTACGGATCTACAGTGTAGAGCGACAGGGCTTCCGTATGTGATTATATGCAGAGACGGCATCTGAGTAATGGGTAGCCTCGGCTTCGGCTTTCCGAGAATATCAGGATACGCAATGTTTCTAGTCCTAGATGAGAAGACAGTGAGCTTCGGCGGCGCATGACCATGCCCCGAGCACAAGAACTGAGGAGCAAGTTGGTCATTCTGCTGCTTTGAGTCATCACATGGTGATTGCATTTACGCCTGAGTTCGATCCATATCCAAATTTTGGTGGACAGGCCCAATAGCAGGCCATTCACCTAAATCATGTATTTTGGTGCAACAAGGATTCAGATTCGGTGAGTATAAGCTTTGAATGACAGTTGCTGTGGGACTACGTTGGTTTGCGCGTGCATACAATGCCTACAGAATGATTGGTTTGCTGCACGTCCAGTGCTGTGTGGATGCTGTTTCGCCAATACATCACGCCGAAATCATCTGTTGGCTTGCTTGAAAGACTCCCTACCTAAGTGGGATCTGCATGGTAGCCCCGAGTAGATATCTTCGCAGACTGCGCCGCCCCCTCTCGAGGCAAAGTGGTACACCTCGTGCATTGTCAACCACTGTCAAAGCTTATCCCCAAGCGTGATAAAGCTCTAACAGGCTGCCTGTCATATCCAACGGCGAGCTCTCTTAGAAGTTTTACCGGACAAGTCTTAGCTCCACTGATAGAAGTTTAAGAGTCACTTGAATGTTTATTGAGAATCACCATGTCTTTCGATCCCTCAACCTCTCGTCTCGCCAAACTTACGACATCGCTGCTTGAAACCGTATCAAAGCTGGAGGAGGCCCTACACGCGCAACGGTTCCCCTCCCCATCTTTCGACGAGGATGCTCCAGCGCTCTTTCCAAAGGAAGCCATTGGTGTTCGAGATATGGCCATTGACTATGCTGCGGAGATTCAGGACTTACTCCAAGGTCCTCTGGACATAATATACAGACATGGCTCAGTAAGCAGTTCTTGTGGTCGAAAAAAAGAATTACTCAGCACCATTACAGTGAAGCCCGCGACAGCAATGTCGTTAACCATTTTTTTCAGTTCAACAACTGCGTATCTCTACAAGCAATATCGCGTTTCAAGATAGCCAGTCTGGTACCAGCCGGTGGTCAAACCACATATGCCAACATAGCCAAGGAGACTGGTCTAGATGAGCGGGCGGTGCGTCGAATTATTAGACACGCCATCACTATGAGGGTGTTTCGCGAGCCAGAACCTGGTATTATAGCTCATACGCAAGCATCCAAGGCGTTGACTAATCCAATCGCTAATGACTGGGTGAGCTGTGGAACCGAGGAGATGTGGCCTGCTTCTGCAAAGGTACGCGGTGTTGATTCTACCGCTATCTAGTTGATATGCGTTGAAAACAGCTGAATATTCTTTTCGTAGATGGTGGAAGCTTTGGAGAAATGGCCTGGCTCTCAGGAGCCAAATCACACGGTAAGCATCTAATCCTTTATGGTTGTCTAAAAAGATGAATACACGTCGCTCACCCTATTTTGCAGGGATTTGCTCTCGCGAACAATGGCGAGAGCATTTACCAGGTTCTTACCGGAAATCCTGAACGGGCCTATCGATTTTCTAACAACATGAAAGCATACATGTTGATGCAGGAGTATAACGTCTCACATGTTATTACCGATTACGATTGGGGATCTTTGGGTCACGTTCAGCTTGTAGACGTCGGAGGTGGTGCAGGCCATGTGACCATGGAGCTTGCTAAGCACTTTCCAAAAATCTCCGTTGTTGTTCAAGATATGGAGAGAATGGTTGAAAAAGAGGGGTCTCGTATTCCAATCGAACTGGCAGA
Organism: Neoarthrinium moseri; assembly: GCF_022829205.1. Classification (NCBI taxonomy): domain Eukaryota; kingdom Fungi; phylum Ascomycota; class Sordariomycetes; order Amphisphaeriales; family Apiosporaceae; genus Neoarthrinium; species Neoarthrinium moseri. The sequence continues at coordinate 432,941 of NW_026055122.1, read as the reverse complement.
GAGATTCAAGTACGTGGTGCACGACATGTTTGCACCGCAGGCAGTCCAAGCAGACGTGTACTACTTCCGCTGGGTCTTCCACAACTGGTCGGATAAGTACTGTTCCTTGATTATCAAAGCACTCATACCAGCATTGAAGCCAGGAGCAAGAGTTATCCTCAACGAGGCGTGTATGCCAGACCCGGGCGCCATTCCGTATTGGCGAGAGAAATACTTGCGGTGAGCAGTCTCAAAATATTGTTTTATTGTTTCCTACTTAATTTACTAATTCTTTCTCAAACACAGGTCATTCGATCTCATAATGGGTGCGGGTTTTGCGGCCCATGAGCGAAGCATTGGTGAGTGGAAAGGTCTATTCGCAGAGGCAGACCCAAGATTTACGTTCCAGAGTGTGAACCAATCTGAAGACTCGGCACTCGCCATCATCGAGTTCGTCTGGGCAGCCGAGAAGTGATAGTGGCCACTTACTAGGCAGACATTTGTGAAGTTTCAAAACGTAGGACATGCCCATGATTACAGTCGTCACGATTGTTATAGTTCTTTTATTCTTATTCCTCTCCATCTCAACCTAAGGCTGTTCTGACAGTGTGTACACAACTTCCAAATGTCCTCCCTGCGCCTATCCACGATCCCCATTTCCTTCTTAGAATGCACTGTCTCATTCTTTAAGAAAGAATTTATAACTATTAGTAGGTATTGGCAATGAAATAATTAATAATCTTATCTCGTTATGGGGATTAAAGCCGGAAAACCCCGTCTTGAAATGCAACATTCAATTTAGACATGCCTTAGAGGTCCAATCCCATACTGGAAACTCTTAGCTGTACCTGACCTCCCCATTATTTGACAGTGAGAGCCAAGTATTCGCTATCTTCAGCTTCATGGAAGCTTGACCAGAAGACTAGGGAATTATTAACATTACTCAATTAGAAGGATCATAAAATCAGACGAAACCAATAAATAGAAATGTACAACCAAGTCCGCGATGTTTTGTTTTTACTTTATTATTATGTACATATTCCAAGTGGAAGAATATTCCCTAGGGCCTTACCCTTTGGGAGAAGATTTGAGCAAGTTCTTCATCCTCTTCACGAGGCTGGACCGAGAGGAGCTCGAGGATATACGTTCGCTTTGAACCATAGCCCGAGGTATTTCGCCTTGTTGCTTCATTTCCGGTGTAGTAGCCTTTCCACTGCCTAGCAATCGGAAGAGTTGTTCACTGTTCGATGTGAGTTTCAGCTCTCTCAGTCTTCGACGGGCCAAATCGACCGTTTGGACTGTGGAGATTCCAATTGAGCCTCCGCTTTCGAGGACCAATATGGTTGATTCCACTAACGGCGACAAAAGAGCGCTGAAGCGGCCGATTTCAAGTAAAGTCAAAACTGCATAGTCAACCCAAGTCTTGCCATATTGGTCAGCATAGGAAGAGTCCATGCCATTCCGAAGACGCCACCGCATAAGAATAGGGTTGCATATGAGAAAGGGTCGACCAGTATGATCAACTAGCGAGCGAATGGTTGCTTCCGGGTCGTTTTCGTGCTTCAGAAGACTCATGATTATCATCAAGCTATCGTCATCGAACAATTGTAACGCATAGTCGCGATATGTGACCCTCAAATTATTCACACCATTGCCATTGAATGTGCCCGTGTGTCGTGAGCAGATAAAGTTCGTAAGACCCTGAAGACGAAAGCCGGCTTCGGACAACAAGTCCAACGATGCCTGGAACTCAAACGGGGTGACATCGATGTCACTCGTGAGGAAGCGTTTCATTGCAGATGCCCCCATCGAGGGGACGCTGGCAACCAATTCTTGCAAACACAAATGTAGCCCTCCGAACATCGCAAAGCTGAATTGCTGATAGGGGTCGTTGGCAACCATCATGTTGGGCGAGCTTGACGGAATTGTCTTGAAGAAGTCGAGTTGTGATTTCCCCGTCGTTAGTTCGACTTCCTTGCAATGCTTAAGAGTTCTTTCGTCGATGATCAGGGCACGTTTCTCCACCAGCATAGACTTTGCTATGTAGCTGTGTCCATTCTCGTGTTGACGCTCTGCTCGGTCCAGAGACATCCACCCCCGGCCCATGGGAAACTAGGGTCGCAAGGAGATCGACGCCTGCGTGGGGTGTTCAGGCACATGAAGGGATTTGATGACCACTGTAAATATTAGCCATAACTGGTTGTCGCATGGTCTAGCTTGGGCAGGTAGGTCCTACATTCTACTGGCGCTAATGCAACTATCTTCATTCTCTGGACCGGCGATTGTGTAAGATCGATGCGATTGTCAGCGGTCATAGGTGTACGTATCTTCGACCTCTGAAAAGCCGAAGGACTACCAGCCAATAGACTTGTTGTTAGAAATGAGGGCTGTATCTCATGATTCATAATCTCGCCGATCTTGTCAAGAACCACCTTGCAAATCGGGTCATCATCTCGGAACTTGACAATATTTGAATGATCTTCGTTGATTGGGAAGGTTAGACTCGCGTCTTCGTTAATAAGATTTGATGTTGCAGATTCCCTTGATACCATGATTTCCAAAGGTCCAGACCTGGAAAGCTGACCGTCTGGTTTGCGCTAGATACTCACTTAGATGCGCCATTATCGTTGAAAGTTATTGTGAAATAACACTTACGACGACTGAGATTGACTTCCGAGTCTCATAAGCCCAAAATATTTTGGACTTGTGGTTAAACGAATGTCCAGTGAATTGCTCATGGAGACCTCTTAGGTAGTGTGAGCCAAGCGCAAGATCGTCGATTAAAGCTTGGTTTGGTTGACGGTGCACCACAGCACGAAGGTGAGATTGTTCCATACCAAAATTAGGGACACCAAACAGCATTGCTCCTTTAATAAGATGCAATATATGGACCTCTTTGTCATCGCATAGTGCTAAGCGTGTAATTGTTTGCTTGAATACAATGCCTCCCAAACTATGAGCAATAATTATGATCGGAGGGGCATCCGGCGAGCCAAATTTGTTTGCCTTTAATTGATCAATTAAGGAGGCAGATAAGTCTTCAATAGACTGGAATGAGGTTTCATCGGCCAAAGATGAGTCGTAACCATAAATCCACGTTCGTACTGTGGGAAGATGTCGGGGAAGAGTATCACGAAGCCACATGAAATTCCTTCCCCTCCCCTTAGGCTGCCAGGAACCAAAAGGGTGGCTAGCGAGCCCTGGAATGGCGATACAGCTATGCGAAATTATAGGCTTTAGTTTACATAGGTAGGTACCGTTATACTGGGGGGTACTAACTTGAACTCATGTTTGTGGGGAAGTGTTATGTCGTACAGAGGCGTTACACCGATAAAATGTGAATCCAGTATCAAGTCATCATCACGGGTCATGGAGTTGATTATCCATTCCGTACGGTGGGGATCTTGTTCCACGACTCTTGGTAGCTTCTCAAACATGACGGTTGCAGTTTTGGTGGCGGGGCTCCAAGCACTGATAATCACGGTGGCCATGGAACAAATAATGATAGCAGGGGATGGCAAATGGAGAACTCGGCCCAGGAACTCAGCTGCCGCGTCGTCATCTTCGATATGGCCAGGCAGTCGACGGAGTCGATAGACCAGAGATTGAATGTTGGCTGCCATTGATTTGGACTGTCGTTCAGGTGTATTCTGTATAGAACCGGAAAACATATGTTATCGATGGAGCTGCTCTTCATCCTCGCGGGGCATTCTTCAAAGCTTCATATGTGCAGGGCATCGTTAGCAATCACCGTTAACGCGGTCCAGTGTAAGTTTCTGGAGCGGGATTTGAAGCGCATGTTCCCAGGTTGTCTTCGAATCTTGAGCGTGGTGTCATCCGGAACTACATTGTTCCGCAAACGACTTCATTGAAACGTGAGTGAATATAATGCTAAGCAACTTGCAGTAAGGTTGGCGAATTGACCCTGTGAGGGGGGTCTGTAATGGCCAATTGGCACGGTGTGTGAGAGCATCCTTGCTGTATCTTTTGTCAATTTCGTACAACCCGGACCTTTCCACTGCACGCCTTCTGTCTAACAGCTGCTAAGTGGAAATTTCATATATGACCAAAGTTCTCTAATGTATCCTTGTTGGTATCGCTTCAGTCTATTGAAAGGGACGTAGGTGCAGCCAGATTTGGCCACTTGCGGTAACGATCGGTCTGCAATGGCGTGTTTGCTACCAGTAGACTAAGCGCAAGTGTTCAACTGATACAACGTAAAACGACAAGCACGATTCCTTGTATACCGCGGCAAGTCTCGCATGCCTCAATAACAGGATTTTGCAGCACCACGAATCTATCTCGACTCCGATTCTACATTGCTGCGCGTGATTTGACACCTGTACATTATTAACACCCCAGTGTCACGAAGCATCCATGTTGCACCCTTTTCAGGTACGTGCGTATTTATTGACTGTTCCGACATTATCCAACTTACTGCGGATGAAATAAAAAATCGAACTCATTGATCAATCATATTCACTAGGCATCTAGAAGCCTGGTAACCCCGCTTTTGCTTTGCTCGCCCAGAGCTGATGCAATGATTACCTCAGCAAGACAACTCAGCAAATGATGAGATTGTCCAAATATGTAACTCTGACACATCGGGCTGCTTCATCATTCAAAATTCGCCGACTACGGCCAGGAATGATGGATGAGATCATTCAGAAGGCAATTCGGCACAACGAGGCAGTACGGAAGACCAACGTGCCATGGAAAGCAGACGAACCGTACCACCAACCCTACTTCACGTTTGATGGTATCAAGCAGGAATGGGTGCCCAGAGATGTGGAAGCGCCAAGACAAGAATATAGTGAGCAAGGCCGCGCCGGTATCACCAGACTTGCTCTCTTGTCGTGGAATATCGACTTCATGCTGCCATACCCAGAAGATCGTATGTGCCTAGGCCTCTCTACCCTGCAGGAACTGATCAGCAAACTCCCTAAAAGTACCGCCTTTGTGATCTACCTACAGGAGTGCGTGATTTCAGATCTCTCAACCATCGAAAAGCAACTCTGGGTCCGCGAACGCTTCAACATCACGGACCTCGAGGGCAACAACTGGACGTCTGGACACTACGGTACAACGACGTTGATAGATCGCCGCCTTCCTATCACATCTCTGTTTCGTGTACATTATGAGAAGACGCGCATGGAGCGGGATGCCTTCTTCGTTGATGTGAGCATGGGGCCAACACAACCCGAAACCGTCCGCCTGTGCAACACGCATCTCGAGTCGTTGGCCTTTGAGCCGCCATTCCGGCCACCACAGGTGCAACTGTTTGCCAAGTATATGCATGAGAGCCAGCTTCACGGTGCTGTGGCAGCAGGCGACTTTAATGCCATCCAGGACTTCGACAGGTCCTTGCATGAGGAGAATGGACTCAAGGATGCGTACCTGGAATTGGGCGGCAAGGAAGACAGCGATGAAGGATATACTTGGGGCCAGCAGGCGGCAACACAATTGAGAGACAAGTTTGGCTGCTCGAGAATGGATAAAGTATACTACTGTGGACGCCTAAATCTGCTGGGGTTTGAGAGGTTCGGCGCAGACGTGCAGCTTCAACACAAGGGCCAAAGGGAGCGCATTCTCAGCTTGGGGTTCGAGAAGCCGTGGATTACGGACCATCTAGGAGTGATGGCAGAGTTTGAGGTCGTAGAACAGTGATTCCCTATCATCTGAGAGGGTTTCTAGACAGTGTCTCTGCATGACTTTGTATCAAAAATGGAATTATCCACTACGACCTTGACGAATAGGTTATATTGTCCCCTAGAAGCGAAGTTGCCTCCAAGGCATGTAGTCATCTAAGATATAAGATTCTAGGAGCCAAAATCACAGGAGCGTATGAAAAATGTAAGAGCCAAAAGTGAGATCCAGTCACCAGACTATTAATTGCGAAATTCATAGCACTTCTGATCAACTACCTAGGCAACCAACCATTATCGCCCATCTTGTTGTACACGCTCTGAGACATAATCCAGCAATTATAACACAAGTCGCTTAACTTGCGCCAATTTCTCCCATCGATGATACTTAGTGCGTCTTGACTGCCCACACGTTCCAAACCACACAACCCTTTTCACCTACCTCGATAAAACTCCCAAGGTCTAGCTTTTCCTTGTCGTTGCTGACGCACACTAACAGACCCGTCCCCAATCAACTTGGAAAGCATTTACTTACACCTGTGAGAAACAGCATGCTATTAGTGCTTCGGCGAGTAGAAAACTGCGGGAACGTGACATACCCCTCGTCGTGGATCTCGTAGACCTGATCAGGACTGCACTGCAGGGCATCGTTGGGATCGAGATGCCTGGCGGAGATGCTCAGGTCGATATCCCCTATGTCAGTTCCCCTCGTCCGCGTGTCGTCGTAGCGGTAGAAGTACCCACAGCTGGCCATGCCTTTCTCCCTGCATGAATCCTGGATGGAGGCTCAGGGATCGGGCTTCACGGCAGTATCCAAGGTATCTCATCGGAAAGGTCACAGAACGCGTTGATGCCATCCAGTGCCCGGTCGTTGATAGCCACAGGCTCTCCTCCAGCGATGGAGCCTTTCTTCACGTTAGCAGGGTAGCAAACAATCAGATCATAGCTTATCGGGTGGAACTCGAGGAGCCCGCAGTTGTCCACGTCTTGCACATAGCCGCCGTGCTTTTACACGATCATATCGGTGTCACAGCTCTCAAAGGATTGGTTCAAGTGTTTAACGCACAGGTCATATTTCGCCTTGTACGAGCCGCTTCCGTCAGATAGCTCAGAATAGCTGCTCGAGCAGATCGGCTCCTCTATAAGGGTGGATTAGTTCTTCTCCTAGATGTTTTTTCAGTCCTAGCACGTGTGGATGTTGTGGATGGCTTGCTGCACTCCGTCTAGATACATGCAAACTCTGAGCGGCTTGCCCCTGTCGCTGGTACATGTCAGCTTGGTAATAGGTTCTTGGATAGATAGCATGTAATTACCCCAGACCTCTCGCAGGTTGCCGCGTTCATAAAGAGAGTGAAAATTATGCTGGCCTGGGAGAAACTGTTGGCCGCAATCCCCAAGAGGTGGACCTGTTCAAACGACTCACAGTCGAGATCAAATGCGAATACGCTTCCTGGAAATGGCTGGCGTGCCCGTCGACATGCTGCTTGAAGTCGAAAGTCAACTCCACTTTCTCCGTGAGACCAGTATGCCGCTTCCAAGACGAGGTGCCAGGGATGTCTTCTTTACTGATGATTTGAACCACCTAATTTGATTGATCATTATTACAGAACAGGGCAGAAACTTCCTTTAATTAATCATCAGTCAACCCTCAGGACCTATTTGGACCTTGGGGGTTCGATCGGGCAACAACTTTGGATACATCCCACAACAATAGATGGGGCTGCGGGCCATCTCGCGGACATGTGCCTTTGGCTGAGAATGGTAGGGGGTAGGATACGGATCTGGGACATGGTTCTCGAAGAGTTACATATACGTTGGATTCGAGGCCGCGGGAGATCCATGTGCGGTTGCGAGGGCGGAACTATAATAGAGAGCTATTGACTTAATTACAAGACCGCTATGATAAGCCTTTTGACATCCCGGCAAACCCATCTATACCGCAGGATGACCGGTAAAGGACGAATGAGGTGGAGAATGTAGGCGAGCGACATGATGCGACAGGCGACAAGCGTGGACAGGCTGCAGGATATGGCAGTGCATGATGATAGACAGGACTTGACGAGTGACCGGTTCGATGGGCGGCGAGAGACGAGTGTAGACGGCAATTTTCTGGTCCAACTTTCCCTTTGGCCTCAAATCACCTCCGGCCGTCCACCCTTGTTACAAACTTTATATCCCAACAATCGAGTACTATTATTCTTGGCCTGCGTTACTGACACTTGCGAAGTTCATCCTCTTTTGCTCCGTCATTCAAATTCTATCCTTTGGTTCCACAAACTGTTGATCCTACGTTGACGATTCCGACACGACTGCAATCTTTCCAGTCTGATCCTACCTACGCTCACTTCATTTGAGCTATTGCAATAGTAGACAAACTAGACATGGAGACTCGATCTGCCAAGACTGTTGATCCACATCTCCAAGGCTTACTGGATCTCTGCGCGCCCTATGATCCATACCAAAACAAGTACAAGATGCCAGAAGTTCATCCGACAGTCTGGGTTGACCATATTTCTTCCACGGCATTCCAAATAAACACGAAACAGCTCAGCGCCATGCGGGCCATGCAGAATGCACTTGACAACAGGCGCATTCCAATGGAGTGGTTCCGGCTTTCGTACCACAGGTTGGCCCTTATTAGCACTGCTGCAGTCCTTCTCGACCAGGAACGCAGCACCGTTGTACACCAGTTTACAGACACGGGAGGAATTCCACGACTCGACCCTCGAGAACCCCATCCCGCCGGATACGAGTACTCGCTTGGAAGGCGGTGTGTGCCACCAGTAATTGAACACATGCTCCTGCTTGACTACGGCATCGACAATCGCCCACTTGATTTACATTGGTATCAGTGTCCGATACGGTCAGGCTTCAACAAGATGTGCCACGCAATCACAAGATTCGCTCTCTGCTGTCGTGACGGCAAATTCCCTACCCGCAACGAAACTGATGCATTCAGTTCGGCCCTAGCGTACTTCCGTTTTGATGAGCACATTGCCGAGCTGGCAACCACGTTGCACTGGTTCTGTACACATCGTGGCCCGATCAGCGACATAGACTACCGTTGGGGCCGGACTGGTTATATCGGGGTATTGCAGGAGATGGTGTCAGACATCCCAACTCAGGGCGTGGATCGGCTCGAGTACAAACTGTCTATGGACATCAACATTATGATTCCAAAATGCGTTCGGACTGAGCAATCAAGAGAACAAATGTACGCCAGGGCAAGCAGCTTGGCTGCGCGGCACAACATCTCGGTCCCTTCTTCGGTGGAAGCCCATGATAGGCGCTTCCACCAACATATACCACAGGGTGGCAGCGTCCTGGCCGTTGAAAAGGGTCAAAAAACGGCGGTCGAGGCACCACCGAGTTACGAGGAGGCAATGAAATCAGAATAGACCTAGGCACAACGTGCCATTCATAATTAGCATCTTGGCGCATCAATCATTTGAAATCATATTGAGTACTTTTCTCTGATCTGTGTAAAATTTTGCCATGATGCATATCAAGAAACCTGGTTGCCTGAATATTGCCTCGGAGATAAGGCGCCAGAGTACCACATATATCGCTAATGGATAGCAAGCTTTTGGAGCTTTCAACCACTTATTATCCTGTGTTCAGTCCACTTGCCAGCTTTAGATGTACAAGGCAGAAGGTAACGGAAGCGGTTGCAAGCCAGTACGGAGGCAGTTAGGACATCTGATTCCACTATCACAAAGATGAGTCATACTCATCTACGATGTAATCGAGCCAAAGTGTCAGAAAGATCCGATGTTACATTTGTCCGTTGATTTCTGACCCTAGCTGTTTTCTGGAACACCGAGCCACCTGTTTTTCCTCTCAACTAGTAGTGGTTTCAAGCAAGCCACAGCTGGAGAGAAGTCAGCTTCCAGAACTGCCTCAGGATTCGCCAACTCAAACTGTAACATATTAACCACAGCCCATATGCAACTTTAAAGCTGTAACTTACCTTGAATTTCATGACCAGCGCGGGTATGACTTTCTTCATTTGCATGATAGCGATGTTCTGGCCCAAGCACACGCGACGGCCCCGACTAAAGCCCATATGTGTGGCTTCCATCTGTCTCAGCTGCTCGCGGTCTGCAGTGAGCCAGCGCTCCGGACGGTAGGTGTCGGCGTCCTCACCAAAGACCTTGGTATTTTGGTGTACCGCAGATGGCAGACAGCCTACACTTGTCCCTTCGGGAAAGAACATGCCGGCAATGGTGACGCCTCCAGCAGGGACCAAACGCTCCATCGGCCAGGTCGCTGTGGAGAAAACCCGCATGCTCTCCTTGATGACGGCATTGAGGTATGGCAACTTGCTTACTTCCGAGAAAGCCGGAATCTCGGACAAGCCGGCTTGTGACAGCTCGTCCTCGAGCTTCTTGAGAGATTCAGGGTTCTTAAGTAAGTAGTAAAGCGCGGACGTCACCGTCGTAGCCGTCGTATCACCAGCTCCTGAAATGGTGGACATCAGCATGCCTGTGATTCCTGAGGCGTTCAGAGCCTCCGGATGATCTTGGCTGGCTTCCAAGAACCTCTGAAGTAAGTCTGTATGCTCGATATCATGTTTGTCCTTCCCAGCTCTCGCCTGCAGCTTTGCCGCAGCGGCTGCCGCCATGCTGGATGGCGCTCGTTTCTGGCGCATAGCGAGGGGATTGCGAAATACAAGTCGCTCCAACTGTGGAATGGATGACCACCATCCCCAGTGATTAAAGCGGTCGCGAATGAGTTGGATTGAGCCGCCCACATCGTCTTCCGCCGCGAGACACCCTAGAGGCTCGCCGAATGAAAACCGCCCGGCTGCGTCCATGGTGTAGTATAGAATCATGGATGAGAGGTCGAACATTGACCTTTTCGTCATCGTGTCGAAGAGCTCAGAGATGGTTGCATCGATCCAGTGCTCGTATTTCAGCACGGCGGTGGGCGTGAAGGCGTTGGCCACAGATCGTCGCAAGGCGCCATGGCGACCTTCGTCGGCCGTGCTCACCAGACTGGGCACCTCTTTGCCATTTTGAATCCCCACTAGTACCTTATACGAATCTGCCTGGGGTGAACATTAGAGTCTGGTTCAAGTTAAATATAACATTGTATTTACCGTGATGAAGCCCGCCCGGCTCCCGTAGACCGCATTTATAACCTCCGGGTCACTGATACTGACGCTGCGCACGCCGTATCTCACGACTGGACCACACTGGGCATGTAAGTCTATAAGTTTTTGTCTCAGTTTCCCGTTGTACTGCAGGTAAGCTCGCCAGAGATCGGTGGCGCCGGCGAGGAACGGCCCGGGCGCTTTGCTCAACTTTGTCCAATTAGAGAGCAGATGGATGCAAGTAATACCGAGTCCAAGTGCGGCCAGCAGAATTAGCGTTGATGCCATCATGTGCTATTTTTCATCTGGAAGCAACGTGCTGACGGAGATGTAACAGACACAAAGAGGAAGAAAAAGTAGAGACCGAAAGGGCGGGCGTGCTAATTAATTAACTTAGACCATAACCTGCGTTCCCCATTATCTCAATGCTATGATCTGACGCTGAGGTCAGCACTTGTTGATACCTTGCGACGGTCCTCTTTTTGTCCGTCGATAAGCCAATTAGGTGCAATATTTCGGGAGATAATATTTGACCCAAACACTAAAGAAGTATGCCCATCTTTTGCTGGCTATGCACCGAAACAAGCGCCCGCCAGCGTTTCTCGACGATAACAGGCGGATGCGAGACATTCTGGCCTGACAGCTCTATAGTCAAGCTATTGGAACACGTGCCAAGCTTGTCGAGCCAATTCGAACGCCGAGGTTGGGGATATAGGGGCATTTGGGGAAACCGCGCCATGCGGTTGCGAATATTCATATCCTCATGTTCTTGATGGTCTACACATGGCTTATCGAGTGAGGTCGAACGGTAGCCTCCATAGTCTTGCCAAACGCGGCCCCAAAAGTAGCTGCTTAGTTCTATGTAAAGCTCTCCGCATGCCGTGCATGAATTGGGCTGAAACTCCTGCCTGGGCTTCGGGCAGGCGACCTTGAGCTCATCACGCGGACTTACGTAGACAAATACTTTAACTATCTTAAATGTGATAAGATGAACAAAAGAGCTGTACTTCTAGTTGGCAATACCCTCAAGCTTCAATCCAGAAACATCTTGTGACGCACGTAACGGTGATTGACGATCCAGGCAGAGTCCAGGCTTTTACCCCTGAACTACCCGGGGAGCCAAGGCGGCATCCTAATTGGCGTCATTGGATGTCGGGGTGCCGCCCCACAGTGGCCTTCTGAAAACACTGCCCCCTGACTGCAATGCAGGTCGTTCGACGGCGCATCGGCTCATCAACGCAGGTCTCAGCCCTCAGTCTCTTTATCCGTTCGATTCATCCATACCAATTCAACCAGCGCCGATTGCGGACGGGCGCGTCCATTCATTATTCTCACATGCCTCGCATCACGGTTTCACGCGTGATCGGGCTGATCCCTCTGACCTGGTTCTGCCTGGTGGGGACGTGGTTCTTTCTTCCGTCGCCGGTGGTCAGTCCCATCAATCGCCCGGGCACCATCGCCAGCACGTTGCAGTCGGGTGGCACGATCACGGCCGTCGTGGAAAATAAGCAGTCGTTCAAGAGGAAACGGGATGACGGCATCCCCATTCAATGGGCATGCAGCGGATGCAGTGGCCTGGTGCTCGACTGGCGGCTCGAGTCACATGCGCCCACAGACAGTCTACTGTTGCATCTAGGTGAAGCGCGGATCAACCTGACGGAGGCAGCACTGCAAGGACCTCAACCAGACGCGGATGAGAAGGCAACCAGCATATACGTTAGCCCGCCAATCAAAGCGCGCATACGTACTGGCAGCACTCGACATTCCCTCATTATGCCCTGGTTCACCTGGGCAGACAGTATTCTCACTTACTGGACGATGCATTACCCGCGTGAGGACATCTTGGTCAGAACCTTTAGTCCGGAGCCCGGCGTCGTAGAGATCTGGAAGGATATTGAGATGTGGGATGCTTACGCAGCCGGGAATACTATCCGAGAGACGGACCGTGAGGTTGGGCTACTAGGCACCTTCTCACACGTGCCGACCACCCGCCTGCCAGGGGCGCCACTGAGAGCAAATGCTGCCGGCGTCAAAGTTGCAGGCATCCAGGGCGAGCTGCCGTCCAGGACCTGGCCCATTCGAGGATTCATCTGTGGTCCGCTGTACGTGCCAACATTCATGATCGCAGTCGTGCTGGATGTGTGCACGTTTGGGATTCTTACCATGAAAGGTGACCTCATCCTCGGCATGCTGGTTGTCCTCCTGGCCCTGATACGCACTGAACGCATGGTCCTGTCTCCCAGCAGGTGGCTCTGTCGACCAGGGACAAAACGACCGAAGCAGCGTGGGATCTGGGGCCCCAGCGGTCCGGTTGCCGATGAGGAGAGTGGCCTCCTCAAAGAGCGGCCTCTGACGGCCATGTCCATGTTTCCCCATCCCATCTCCAAACCTTCAAGATCGCGAGCCCCGATCCTCAGCAAGTCTTGATCATTGTTTCTCCTAGTTTGCAGACCTGTTTGATTCGGGCAGCTGCCCACCCGGGGAAGTAGGGAATGTATCAGCTTGGACCTTTCCCCCCGGGTTGCACTGGGACCTTTTCTTCAATATCGTCTAAGATTGGCGTACACAGCAGGGAAAGAATGCTTGCACTATTCATTGGCGTTACGGCGTAATATTTGAAGCAACTGCCGGTTGCTGTTGGCAATTGGTGTACATATAGGATGTTCGTTCATAGCATAGACGGAACCACTTTGCTTCTCACAATCTACATGACCTTTACGTGAGCACGTGCTGCCGTACTTATGGGCTTCGGGATGGGATTTAAAAGATTCAGACATCTCACGTCAGACAGGCAAACACTGCTCATGAGCCTGATAGTTCATTCGCAGGTATTGGCCTGTCCCACATGACGTGATGCACACAGCCGACAACGCTACTGATAGACCTCATGCCAGCGAAAGTGTTGATGACATCAAAGATCTTGAGATCAAGAAATCTCCCAACAATATCATAAGCTGCCAGTCCTATTCTGCATTACAGTAAGTCTTGCAGATCGGCTAAGCAAGCTGTCTAGAGCGTATGTGGGATAATAGGAGCCAAACTATCTATCTATTGGATCGCGTGCCATCGGTTCTCTATATACACTGATCACAGCGCTTCAGCAAGGGGCTTTAAGCGCTTGACGCGCAGAAAAGCTTTCAAAGCGCGCTTCGTCACCAGATCACCTAGCCACGCACGATCATAGCTTCACGGTCAGGACCCGTGCCGATCCATTTTACCTGGTTAAAGTTAGTGATAGTTCTTCGAAGCCAGTTCAAGTGAAGCCGTTTTGGGCGAAGCAACCAACTAACCTTGACTCCAATGAAATTCTCAATGTACTAAAGAGACAGTCAGTAAATAGGATCAGATCCAGCCTGAAGTTGAATATAAATGTACCTCGACATAATCCCGGGCCTGCTTGGGAAGATCGTAGTATGTCCGGGCGTTGGTCGTCGGCTTATTCCACCCAGGCATTTCGTGGTAAACGACTTCGGCGTTATCCAGTATGTTATGGTCCGCCGGATAAGAGTCAAGTTCCTATTGATTTTAGCTATGCCTTAAGATCTCAGATCACAATAGCTTCCTACCTTGCCTGTGCTCTTGTCTTTGTACGCAATGGCTATCTTGACTGTCTCGAAGGAATCGAGTACATCGAGCTGCATGAAGAGTCAAATTCTCTAATCCTCTCAGATCAGTTCTTGCAAGGCTTACCTTGGTCAAGTTCAATGCCGTGTAATAGTTGACCATGTGACCATGCTTCACAACGACGAGATCTACGGAGTATGAGTAAGTAACGGCCAAAGTTGATTTTGAAAATAACACGAGGTGTTGACAAACCGAGCCTACACCGTTAGCCATGCACCCCAAAAAGTTTAAGGAAGAGTGGCTTACCAGCCGCAGCGACGTCTTCGGCCTGTGGATGTTCCCCATTCCCGGCCAACCTCCTGGAGTTTCGTTCCGACCCTGTTGCGCACATGGTCAGTTTGCTTCGGATCCAAAGCTTAGTAGTGAGTAGGATGACAGTACTCTTCGAGATCTTCCGTCTTGAAAGCGCCAGCGCCAACACGTGTGGTGTCTATATTCGTCAGCATCTGCTACACACCATTACGGATGGCGAGTTGGGAATTGCCTTCCGTATGGTTCCTGGCCAAAAGGTGCCGTGATCACTCTCATGTTACTTACAGGCTTTAACCACTCCGATGGTCTCTGTGATGTTCTTAGGGTTGAGCGTCAAGCCGGCGATGATGCCAGAAATTGTGGTGTTCGATGAAGTGACATAGGGGTATGATCCCATGGAAAGGTCAAGCATTACAGCCTGTTGGTACCAGGACAAGTAAACCACCTGATCATGTACTCTGAAGCCTCAACCGAAGACAAAGCAGCGGTTGACGTGATATGACGTGGCTTAGGCCACCCCAAATGGCTAGTAGTGTGGCTATAGATGCTAACATCACAGACCTATAGTGGATCTAGGTCTGCGAAGGTTAGCAAAGGCCGCAAGTGAGCTCTCTGATATCAACATACGCCTCTACACAGCCACGCCACTAGCCGCTGGGGTCGCCATGTTAAATTGGAGAACATTTTCGCCACGTCCATACAATGTTGTCTCCTCGCCGATGTCAGAGTGTAAGAGCTTCAAGTACATGACGACAGGCAGGTTACCAGCCCGGTCATGTCAGTAAATAATAAACGTCCTAGGAGTTGAGCACGAACATTTGCACCCTCAATAATCACGTTCATGTTGCTCGTTTGTCTAGGAAAAGTAAGCTTATCAAATCTATGCGGGGAAGCTTTGTGGGAAGACCAAGGGACTATCCTGGATGGTGATCTATCCCCTGCTCCTCTCGATAACGCGCCGGGAAGGTTACTTACGCAGAATGCATAAAGCTCAAACCATCAATCGCATACTTTGCGAGCTCCGAACGGTATCCTCGGAATCTCTCAATCTCTTCCTCGACATCGTACTTGAGCAGATCGCCGTATCGGGCCTTGTAGCCATGGGCTAGTCGACGCAGTTTCGCTTCGAAGAGTTCTTGGTCGAACACGTCGGCTAGACGGACACCGCTTCTCTAATCCCGGGTTCAGTGAGTTGCTTGGTGCCCAGTGATTCTAAATGCTTACAGCTGCCTTGGTCTATTGGGTCCAGTGTCAGTATAAATGTATGATTTTGACGGATGACAACGCGACTGTGCTTACACTGTATGAGGGCCCGTTCAATAGAAAGTTAGCTCAAATGATTAAGGATATAAACAAGGTGGACTTATAATTCCGCGGCCAGTGGTGCCGATCTTGCGCTCTGGTCAAGTTAGAATGAAGACACGCACTGACTATAGATCGCTTACCTCCTAGCTCGACCTCCTCGAGACCATCAACGGCGGCGTGAAGGTCAAAGTTGATATGAACCTGGGTGTAACGAGTCAGCAAGTGTATGGCACAACGCGGTGGCCCAGCGTTGCGTAGGTTACTGACTCTGTCAGACACAAGGATCCGATCATAGACGTTGGGGAGTCCTTTCTATCTCTGGTGTCAGCAACGATCTTTAGATAGCTGCCAGAGTAGGGATTACCTCGTCAAGCTGCTTCAATTCGGAGAAGAACGAAGGGCTAGATGTAATCAGCATTGTAGCTAAGTCTTGATACGCCGACCAGATTGTGTGTTGAGCTGGATGGCGATACGAGAGACTCGCATGGAAGCGCAGAATACTGGGTTTGCGAGACTTACACGTGGAAGGTCCTGTTGCAGGTGGATGCCGTTAGTACCGGTCAAGTGCTTGCTCACCACTAACTCGTCCTGCCGAGCAGGGAATTCGAGCAACTTACACGTCGGAGCCGATGAAGTTCATGCTACCGTCAAGTCAGCGTCTGATCACCAAGATGAACAATAGTGGAAAACGTACCAGTTCGGGTTGATGAGACCGGAAGGGAGGAGGTGAAAGCTATTGTTGGTCAATTATTCGCTTAGCCAACAACCGGGGCTTTGATTCGGCGTCTGCATACCTGTACGAGACACCGTTGGCGCTGTGGCAATGGTGGTCAGCGACATAATGCATAACTCGTCGTAGAATAGCACGGCAGACCAGACTCACAGAATTGAATGACCCGCATTGTGCCCTCCCTGTTATCCCATTTCAGCATTTTTGTATACGACGTCGCAGAGAATGTTGGGCTTACGGCGGCTCTCGCGCTATCATCAAGTCAGCGTCTATTAGTCGTGAAATTGGACCTGCCTGGAGAGGGTAGGTTCCTGAATATAGAAGAAGGATATTGGCAGAGGCCGATTTTGGGTCGAAGGGGAAACCACAATGTTCGACTCCTAGCCATCTCCGCCCTCTGTTGGCAAGCAACCATATCCAGAAACAACACCACCTCCAACAACCCCCTTCTTCCCCGTAAAGGACGTACCAGAGTTGAGCTTCGGGCGCGAGAATGTCTACCAATTTTCCCTTCTGAAAGTCGATAGGTCAGTCGACAGCCTCGATGTTTTAAATCGGAGGGGGTAGACGTACTCCTTCATCTCCTAGGGAAGCGCAATCGAGTTAGCGACCAGACGCTGTTACACCCCGCGAGGGACCAAACGTGGGACAGGGAAAATTACGAACCCCATTGGGACCCCAAGACAACCCTGATAGGCATGATGCGCGACCGGGAATAACTGGCTGTGGTGTTGGGCGAGAGGGCGAGAGGGATTTCGTATGGCTGGTCTGGGAGGAATAAAAGACGCGGTTTCGGAGTCGAAGTTTGACGGATGCGTCACCAAGCGCAAGCAGCCCTAGGGACTTAAAGTTCCTTAAGTACAAGCGCAACTACCCCCAAAGTCGGAAGAAATACAGAATTTCCAACCATCAAAACGTTCTTTTGCTCGCACACTCTTGCAAAACGAGTTCAATTTTTTCTTTAGTTATAGAAATTCAGCTGTCGTACTACGAAACCAAAAATTCAACGACCAAACGCCCTGTCTGCAAACCAATTGTCCAACCAAAGGAGTACTTGAAGGTACCTCGAGGTGGAACGAGGATGCCAATGGAGGGGCCAATGGAGGGGCTGTTGAGGGGGTTTCTGCCAACCAAATGCTAATACGGAAGGCGGTCAGAACGGCTAATTCCTCCACGTTGATTGGACAAGACGAAATGATTGTATGTATTGTTCAGGACGTAGTACCCATTAGTACAATTTTCTGATGTGTTTTCAGACACTTCGACTGGCATTGAGAACGTACGTAGGACTCGAGACCTGGATGAGGGTACGAGGTGATTTGATACCGTCCCATCTGGCAGATGAACGTCTTCTATTGCCTCTTGATTAGGTCGCCCCTGATCATGTGACGACAAAGCAATGCTAATACGCCACGGGGTGGCTAATGGCGCAGCCACAGTGCCTTGTACACAGGTAGATCCAGTAACTTTCAGGTTGTATAGATTGTCCATTGTTCGGAATAGACTCACTAATTGAGTCTCTTTCCACAACGCCGTCAGCCTCAAACGAGAGTTGCATCTTCTAGCACGTCAAGCTTTGCTATTGTTGAATATCCCCATAAATGGCTACCTGTCCAGCCCATACCGTAGCTGTAGGCCTTAACTGACCTTGTATGCCCACGTATGGAGGTGAGGTTCCAGATGCCACTATGGTTCTGAAGCGACTGAATATGACTCCTTCTAGTTTGCCACACAAATTACCCGCTGACAAATGATGGACCGATCTCACCAACACGTCGAAGTCTGGCTGGTCGAGTCACTATAATCCGACGCATCATTACGCGAGATCAAGATCGGGTCCTTATAAGGAACTGACTGTTGGAAGCTGGAGCTCGGGATGACGAACGAGCCCATCAGTGACCAGCACCTCAAACTCCTGCCGTCGAGCTAGGGGGGGCTTCGCCATGTTGGAATATAAAACGGTCTAATTGTCAAGGGTTGGCTGCAGGCATCTTGAAATAGAAAGGTGGCCGATATATTTGTCCATGTTGCGGCTCCGGGACGAAGTTCAGCGATTAGGTGCAGTACCGTAACTAGACACCTACCCTCCAGAGCCGACCAGCTCCCCGGCTCCCGGCACCAAGCTGAAGCCCGTCCTTGTAATTGTAGGGGTCCCAATGGGGCAGCGGGTCTGCTGAGCCAAGTGGAGCCATGAGGCGATAAGCGGCCGATAAGATATGGAGCTTGCACCTGAGGCGGGACAGCCACTGACTTAACTAACCCCCAGTAACTTGACTGCTGTATGGACATACTGGAGTCGGTCACCTAACAACAGCACGCGAGCCTGGTCCGGTCGGGTTATCGTCACGGACGTCTTGTTTCCCAACGCCGCTTTGCTTGTTCGACCGTACCCCCAACCTTCGCTTCTCTTCTCATCATTTGTCGTTGTACATATAGATTTGTCTGCGTATGCCACCGACCGAAACCGCATCGGTGCGCCGCGCCCTTAGCTGACCTCGCTGTTTGTAGCGCCGAATCAGCCCATCCGATAGCGACGCGGCCGCATACTCGACCCCAGCCTGCGCAACGACTGCTCGTCGCCCCAAGCCTCGGGATGGCGAGTCGCGAGGGTGCAAGCCCGCCGCCTGAGGCTTTCGGTCCCGATGACGTTGCTGCCGAAGCCAGCGAGACGGAATCCGGAAGCTCGTATGCAGGCACCGCCTCGGCTCCAGACACACCCGCCTGTCCCTACCGCAACTCATCCTTCCACGACCAGGAATGTTCGCTCTTCCACGACTGCCCCACACATCGTATGGAGAGGCTACCTGAGGACAATGACGTCGCGGCCAGCGGACTCGAGGAAGCACCGTCAGAGTCGGAATCCCATGACGACCCCGAAGACGACCCCCAAGATGGCCCAGTGCTGCAAGAGTTTCTGTCCCATTCCGATGCGAGAGGGCAAACGAGCACTGCAGATACGGACGTGGCTCAAGTCCAACCGTCTGAAGCAGCAGTGTCTGAAACAGTCCCCGAGCATACTGCCGCTATCAGCAGCCAGGAACCCAGTGAGACTTTGGGTACATCATCGGGAGCAGCAGGCGTCTCTACGCAGCTTGCAGCTGCCAGCTTGAACGGGGATTACCCTCGCGAGGCAACGACACATGATTTGAATGCACAAGACGCTGCGGCACAGGTTCGGGGTCGCGATGTATCAAACTCTGCGCAAAGCTCGAGGCCTTCGTCTTCCGCGTCTCACTCCAGTGGCCACCGGAACATGTTTGGAACTACAGACTCTCCTACACTTGCCAATCCTAGGTTTTCTGGAAGGCTCCCAGGGACTGAGGTCGCCCTCCCCCGCTGGCAACCCGACTCCGAGGTGACTAGTTGCCCTATTTGTCATTACGAGTTTGGCCTTTTTAACAGAAGGCATCATTGTCGGAAATGTGGCAGAGTTGTCTGCGCCAACTGTTCACCTCATCGTATCACCATTCCGCATCAGTATATCGTACGGGCGCCTGGTGAAGTTCCCCCCATGGCAGGACCTGGCGTCTTCGGTGGCGAGCGTGGTGTTGCCGACTTTAGCTTGCTTGGAGGTGGTGAGAGAGTACGACTTTGCAATCCCTGCGTGCCGGATCCGAACACAACTCCTCTCACTCGCCCTTCTCCCACAGTCCCCGGATCAACACCTCAATCTATGAGATCACCGCATCAGAGATCACAGAGCAGCGCCGATGGCACGGCCTATCTACGGAGTGGCCTTAACGAGAGATATCTGCCTCCGATTCCGACAAGCACGAGACCGGCAGACAGCGCTTCTTCTAGGAGCAGAAGCGCCACCATGGTATGTTGACTTTTTCCGGTGAAACACGTGCAGCTACTAAAGTGACCATAGCACCATCTATCATCCACTAGGGCTCAGTACGGTCCATCAGATGCCCCCTCCATTTTCCAAAGGTCACAAGCCGTCTGGACGCCTTGGGACACGCAGCGAGCCAGTGGACCTCAGCCCGGGTCCTCAACCGGGGCTGGAATACCGGCGTTTACCACAGATGAGCTGCGAGCTCTGCGCGCAATGGGCGCTCAACCTCGCTTCGTGCAGTCTGGTCGAGGTTCTCATGTAGACTCACGCTTTGATGCCCTCTTGAGACAGATGGCTTCCGCAGGCTCGTCTTCGACGGCAAACAGAGATATCGAACGGCCTTTGCCAGCACCGCCGCAGATTCCGGAGGAGGATGAATGTCCTGTCTGTCACAACGAGCTGCCATCTCGTAGCTTACCGAATTGCGACGACTTACGCGAGCAGCATATTGCCGCCTGCATTACGTCACACAGTACGTACTCGCCACAGCCCCCGATATCGACGCAGACAGGAGTTCACGGCACTCCGCCTCCGAGGGCAATGCGGCGGACTGGCATGTTCCCATACATGGCAACTGAGAAAGACTGTGCAAGCGGGGAGGAGTGCACCATCTGTCTCGAGGAATACGAACCTGGTACCAAGATGGCAAGATTGGAATGTCTCTGCCGGTTCCACCACGCGTGTATCTTGTCATGGTTTGAGAACCACCCTGGTCGTTGTCCCGTTCACCAACACGACAGTTTTGGTTATTAAATGCATAGCCCGAGCCCGTGTTGGGAGAGCTTCTGGCCCGAAATACTAGACGCCAAACTCGGCCACGTCCAACCCCGGCCGTTCAGAGCCTACGATACCCTCATTTTTTGTATCATTTGAGTTTCCCTATACATTTGCCGGCATCTTCGCGCCGGCTGCGCTTGTAGCGACTTCAAGTCACCGCACGATATCCCCTTTCCGAAATCACTCATTCACGGCGTTCAGCGATGTTTGTACCCAGGCCTCATCCCATGCACCGAGCATCGGGTTTAGGAGTTACGGTTTTATATTGTCATGTTTGGCCTCCAAGATGGAAGGCCCCATATTGTGCTTAGATGTATATACAGGACTAGAGATTGTTCGCCGTTGGGCCGACATGGCTCGACTCTTGTCATATCACTCAGTAGGATCGGATTAAGAAAGCCAGTGATCTGGCAGTTGGACGACTTGGGACCTTTTTTCTGTGCTCTGTCAGCGATCTGAGTGCAGATGTCTTGTGGGATGTTTCCGTGACCCGAGTTAGGGTTTCCAGCACGTATGATTTCCGCGACAAGATCAGCATCATCTCTTGGTGAGGGGTCTGTTGGGCCTGACCCAGCCCAGATCTGACCAAGGAGGAGCCGTATTTGGATTACTGGCTTGACTCATTATCAGAAGCATGACTGGTGTTTCCAAATGAACGGCTAGAGGCGAAGCGATTCAGGGGACATAACACTGCAAACCACGCAATCGGCGGATAAATACGTGACAGGTCAGAAAACACAGAGATAAGTTCCTATGTTCCCTCCTCCGTGAGCAGCGGCGTCCATGGCATCAATGACTTGTCAATGTTGACAATCAGCGAAGCAACACGGCTTAGGGTCCTCATGGTAAAAGGTTGACCGCGTAATGTCTTGGAACGTGAAACAGCCTGCTTTTGAGGCACGTGTGAGCGGTGCTCAGAACCCAGTGCCGTTGCCCGGAACGTGTAGCATTACAGGTCATATACATGTAGCAACCTCGGTGATATTACTAAACCGCTCGATAATTACTTATTCTATGAGACACACATGGTTTTAATTTCAAGGTATTGGCCCTTGGCTTCGCTTGCCATCAAATGGAAGGCAATGACCTTAGTACCTAGGTACATGGACATGCATGTAACACAAGGCTGCCGACCCCAATGGCCCGGGCCGCATTGCAGATGCATTGGTTGTCGGCAGGAGGCCCACCACCACCTCCTCCTCCGTGGATGCCCGAAGCCGCGAAAATGAATCCCAACCGAGCATTCTCTTTCGTTTTAAAAGGGGGTAGTACCAAGGTGGGATTTCTATCGCCACATTAGTTTGTAGTCTACATGACACTCGAACCATGGTTATGAATCATCAATTACCTGCCACAACTCAACTGATCGAGAGAGTCGCCCTTCTACGATGCCTCAAAAAGAACCCAGGACAGAAGAAGCACAACAAATCAATAAATGAAACCACAAATCTCGCTAGAAGGCAGTTATCGCTCAAGCAAGAACGCGAAATCTGTTCGGCTTTGGCATTCCTTGCTGGCATCAGTGACGATTCAGATCACGTTACAGCTGTGGCGATTGAAGAACGCGTCGACCTAAAGACAATCGGCGTCAGGATCGCCATCAACAAGTCTCGAACAGATGATAACGATGGGATCCTTGAGGATTTGACGATTGGGTTCCGAGAAATATTCTCAACTCTATCCAAAGTCTCCCAAGGTGAATTTCCAATCAACCCAACTAATCTTTGGATCAATCAGTGTAACATCAGTTCTTGTTTCCCAGGTCATTCAAGAGCGTCAGTGGAAAGATTATTCCGAGAAGTGGTAGCACTCAGCCGGGATAGGATTCTTACACGTTTACGGTCAAGGAAAATCTCCCCCGACTCGAAATCGAAATCGAAATCGAAAAAGCCACTCCATGAGCTGTTTCAGGAAATCATGCAAGCGGTAGTGAAGTCAGCTACTGCTAGGGACCAAAAGAAGTTTAGCTCAGAGGCTATCATATTATTCGACTCCCTCAAGTCATTCGAAAGCAAGGCTTCTGGGCCTGAGGAAGCCAGGCTACTAAGAAATTTGATTCGGCGAATAAGGTATTTCTTAGGGCGGATCGATTTAGAGAGACTGCTAAGAAGAATCCCGGGCAAGGAACTAAATCCCAACATAGGAGATGCTGTTCTGGATGAGCTTACCAAGCTGGCTCATTATCGTACTGTGACGCGCTGTCTATACGAGCGAGCAAAGCGCCTCAGCATTTTCCAAAATTTCGAAATAGAGAAGCTCTCTCCATCCAAAGACGACTTCGTGGGGTTCGAACAGGAGCCAGGGTCTTTCGATCTCATGTCAACATTGAGCAACAATGGACTCAAAAATCTCATGCCACCGAAAGATGTCACGTTCGTTGCCATGAAGAGCATGGATTTTGCGAGGATTGTTGATTCTGTCTCAAGCAAGTGGAAGATCCATGCGGAGGTACAATTATTAGCCTATTATGAGGCCAACAACACAATTCACAACCGACCACGTGTCATTGCGTCTAGCAAGGATGCTTGTTACCTTTGCAACACCCTATTTCAAGTATACGGGAAGATTGAAATACCAAAAACACATGGCAGACTGTATCCTGCATGGCGCCTACCAACAACCCTGCTTTCCAATTCCGACAGACTTGTCCAAGGAGTGAACCAAAATCTGGACAAGGCAATCATGAAAGCTGTAGCAGATCGCATGGAAAAGAGGAAACCTAGCAACGCAAACGTCAACGAGAGTACTGTTAGTAGCATAGTATTGTCTGGTCCGTCGCTTGCTACGTCTCTTTTGTCGAGCGTTGTCACGAAGGCCACATCATGTAGCTCACTGTCATCAGTAGCTACTATACGGCCTCCAGAAATAGCATCAGATAAGTCGGCATCGTCGTCGCCAACTCGATCAAGCAGTGATACTGTCACAACGCCACGAGGTATCAAAAAGGTCATTGACGTGTGCGATATTCCCACAGCCGAAGATAGTCTACACGATATCAGGTCTACACGTTCTTCTGGCGCGAGCCTCGGGTTCCAAACTGAGCCCGGTCTAGCATCCCATCCAGAGGGGGAGAGGGCATGGCTTGCTCAAGGCAAACCAGTTGTCGTGAGGTTACTGCTTGACGAACCTACAAAAGTCATACTGACAGACTTCATACATATTCTGCTTGAATGGCCAGGCAAATCGAAGATGAACAAAAAAAGTCCTAACCAAGCAGTAGAGTTTGTAATCGAGTGGCTCTCAAAAGAGGAAACGTCATGTCTTGACCAACACTGCCTGTATGAAGTTGATCATTTAAGCACAGAAAATGAAGTGGAGTGCCCAAGATCGGATTTGGTTGCTTTGAAAGTAGGGGGAGAAATAGTCAAACTTGGTCTGCGCCAAAGCTAGGAGTATCGGCTTACCTTTATGCGGGTATCATTGAAACCATCGCAGAGTCTAGCGTGATATGACGAATGCATGTGATTATGTACATAGCTTAGGGGTATCTCTTATTTACAATAGCAACACAAAGACAGGCCGCTGTGTACAGCTTTCAATCCAGCGGCACGAATCCCTGGTCCTTCCATTCGGAGCCGTCGTACCAGACCTCTTTCAGCCGCCCGGTCCCCTTCTCCTGGAAGAAGCAACGATTCATGTCCTGCTCTCTCGAGACCTTGACTTGCGCGTTATCCCACGCCGCCTGCGTGAGACACTCTATATCGGTGCCGACTGCCGCATTACTGAGGGCGTCGTGTGTCGTTGGGCCCTGCCATTCGTCGCCTTCTTGCCAGACGACCTGGATCTCGCCCTTCTCATCCTGGTAGAGGATGTACGTATTGATATCGTCCGATGTGTACGGCCGGCCAGCTGCGAACGCTCCGATGGCCGAGTCGACCGGTATATGTGCAGAGAGAGAGCCCTTCTTCCATGCCACGTTCGCAGTCGCAGATCCATCATCCGAATAGTCCTTGATGGCGGTCGCCACGCTCCCCTCCTGGTTGCGGTAGATGAAGCCTCCGTTTTTCGCATACGTCTGCGCGACAGGTAGCAGAGTCAAGTCGGTTCCTTTGGACCCCAAAACATTCATGCTCGTGTCATTAACCCACCACGGCTGTGAATCGTTATCCTTGTTCTGACCCATCATCCACGTCCACCGGATATGATCGTCTTCGTCTTGTGAGACGATGTAGGGGAAGTAGCAGGATATGCTAGTGTTCGTGGCTACTTTGAGTGGCCAGCCATCTAAAGAGCTTGCCTGGCCCTTCAGGGCCTTGCCATCGTTCCAAAAGTTGAAAACCTGGCCGCGGATGGTTGACGTTGTGTCCAGATAGAAGAACTCGAGTTGGTCCTGGGCCAGTTTTTAGCTAAAGGACGTAGGAGAGACCAGTGGGAAACCAAGGAAGACGACAAGTACTTACAGGTTTTACGCCCTGATATGAACCCGCTGCTATAGAGCCTCCGGGCATCGGCTTGTAGTCCAGAGTGTCAAGCATTACGGGATCCGTCCAAGCTGAATCGGAGCTCGACTTGTCCATGAAACGTACGTGGTCGTCAGGGCCTTGGAAGAAAAGCCTCAGAGTGTAGTTGCCATTCCCCCCTCTGTAGCCAGTAACGGCCAGTTTCGAATTCTGCCGGATCGTTTTCAAGGGTGCGAATGTCTTGTTTTCCCCTGACGGTGGTAGAACGGTTGCTGATCCCGTGGGGTTACTGTGTATGACCCCGCTCCCCAGCACGCCTCCCAGAACTGCACCGATTATTATCAACACCCCTAGGACCCCGCCTGCAATGCAATACCTCCGTTTCCTCGCATCTGCTTGTCGGCTGCTGCGGGGAGGCTTCCCACTTTCCGTGAGCTGATTGCTGTGTAGAGGGGGCACGAGGTGAGACTCTTCTACTGCATGGTTGGACGAACGTGCGTCTGAGTGCGAGTATGCCTCGAGCGAGGTGTATGACTGTTGTCCCCACTGCGTCGGGGCGCTGACGCTTCCGTGGGACGCATTTGGCTGAGCCCAGTAGGTCTGCTCTGGATATTGATTTGGTGCCACAGTAGTTGTCGACCATCCCCAGTTATTCTGATGCGGCGCTGGGTGTAGGTGTTGCTGCTGCTGCTGCTGCTGCTGCTGTTGTTGATGCTGTTGCTGTTGCTGTGATGGAGCCACTGGCTGGTCCAAGTAATGTCCGTCGTGCGCAATGGGCGGCTGCCAATTTCGGTCGTCAGTCGCCGGCTCTTGAGACCACTGACTATGCTCCGCTGCCTGCGCCGGTGGCAGACCGATCGTCACATCCTCAGTCGCATACGCAGCCGGGGCCTGAAGCGGTGCGCTGTAATATCCGTATAATCCTTGGACGTCGTGATAGCCAAACTTCTGCTCGTTAGGCAGCGGTTGCAGCCCTGGTGTCCCCTGTTCGTCCCGCTCCGCTGGAACCTCTAGGCCGGCTTGGGCCTGCTCTCGGAACTTGGCCGTACCTCCGGGGAAGAAGTACTTGTTGTTGTCGAATATTGCATCCTCATGGGACGCCATCGTCGTTTACGAAGCGGTGCGACATGGCAGGAATCTGGAAGGAGGGCGCCGCAAACGTAGGAGCAAAGGGGAAAAGCGAAAGCGACAAGGGCGGCGCAGAGAAAGGCGGCATTCAGCTTGGATCGACACTGCAGCGCCCGGGTGGTTCAGGTAGGCCAGCCTGGCCAGGCAAGTTACTCAGCGATGGAGCATACGGCTCTAAGCTGGGAAATGAGGCTGTGCATACTGCCAAGTATAAGAATGGGGCTAGAACTAATTATAGCCACCGTGTGATTGGCCATGAAGAGCTAAAGACAGGGGATGTCAGAACCGTTTGGCTGGGTCCCGGGTCCCGGTCCGCTTATCTTTATTAAGCATAATTGCTGTAGTAGGCGACCCAGCCGTTGAAAATTTCAAGGCCCACGACCCCACGAACATCTGAATGGAATTAAAATGGATAATATCTATGTATGAGAAGTTGTCATCAGGGTTCTACTGAAAGCTTGTTTTGCCCTCATACGGGTGTACCCTGAGACAAATCCTGTTCTGCAGTCTGCGGAGTGAGAAGGAAAGGATTCGTGCCAAGCGGCGAGACTGACTAGCTTTATTGGGGGGCTGGATCCTACCCCTTTCTTGTGGCGGCAACCAAGTCAATGTCCTGAAAGTGTTCCTTCCACGCTGTACATCAACTACGGGACTACATCACTGGCCCTGGTATATAAGTAATGTAACGAACTCAATTATTTACTATTCTGCCGAGTGGGCCTCGGGCGCGAGGAGAGATTGGCACAGAACTCTATGAATTTCAGATCTACGTCTCAAGGTAATCTTCCGCCCTCCAACTTGAAGACAGCACTTCCATTCATCGGCCGGCTCACAACAATGGCCGCCTCTAGGTCTCGTTCACCCAGGTTGCGTTTTGAGTAGTACTTCTCAACCATGGCCTTCTTGATGTCCTCGACCTTGTCCGCCGGGACAAGATGGACGCTGCAGCCACCCCAGCCAGCGCCGGTAAGACGGCTACCATAACTCCCAGCCTCACGCGCGATTGTGCAAAGCTCGTCGATCTCGGGGCAGCTGCACTCGTACAACTCGCGACACGAGTCCTGGGTGGCATTCATAAGGTTGCCGAGCTTAGAGTTGAAATCTGTGGTGTCGTCGGATTTTGAGTGGTATGACTTGTCCTCGAGCAAGGTCAAGAACTGCAAGACGCGCAGGGCTTCCGTAAAGACGTGCAGAGCTCGCTGTCTCAGCTTGAAGCGTTCGCCCCGGACCGGGAAACTGGACATGAAGCGTGCCTTGATGTCATCCACCGTTGTGCCGGCGGCGGCAGCCACCTCCTCCAACGTATAGCCTTCCTCCTGGGTCAGAGTGGATTTGGTGAGTTCAATCAGCTCGGTGACTTGCTCAACCATTGTCTTCTGGCTATCCTTGAAATAGTTTGTATGGAAACCTCGAAGGGAGACACCAAGCGGGCCTGCATCCTTGGGAAGCGTGGTACCCGGGCATAGCTTCGCGTTCAGGGCCGCAGCAGCCATGCTACACTCCACGACGCGCAAGTTGTAGTGGATCGGGCCGGTGACCTGCTTGTTGGAAGTGACAAAGGATTGTGCAACGAGGAAGATGAGCTCGGGGTTGGTTTTCGGGAAGTAGACAGGCCGGGCTGACAAGGACGGCGAGAAGGAGACGAGCAAGGCGGAGCCTCGCTCGGAGAAGACGGAAGCAGACTGGTCCATTCTACAACTCATGAGGATTTGTCGCACGGAAATGGTGGGGAGGCAAAGCACTTACCCTCCGGAGTTGACGCCGACAGCTCGTTCACTGACAATGGCCACCTCGGTCAGGTCCTTCTTGTCTACATTCTTCTCTCCGTTGGCAATCATGACTGCCAGTGCGCTGGCGCTGACAAAAGCAGCGCTGGAACTCAGCCCGCCGCCTGCAGGCACGGTGCCATCCATGAGCACCTGCATGCTCTTGGGCTTGAAGTCGGCCCCATGCTTCTTTCTCAGCAGCTCAAGAGCGCCACGGAGGCCCGCCTTGAAGTAGTTTGTCCACTCATGCTGAGTCGCATCGATCTCGACATCGCCGTGGGCCACGTCGAACTCGCGAGTCGGGAACCTCGCCTCGTCCAGGTTGGCAAGCTTCAGCTTGTACGAGCCCTCGCTCGCCGGCTCGAGGTCGGTGGAAACGGCGATGATGACATCGGGGGTCATGCCCATGGGGAGCACCGAGTACAAGGAGTAGTCGATGTGCTCGCCGATGATGTTGACACGTCCTGGCGATCGGGAGACGAATTGCGCCGGGCGGCCGTAGAGGCTCTGGAACTTCTCAAGGAGCTTGTTCCATCGTGCGCCCTGGTCCAGCAGCGCGTGTTGCGTGTAGATATCCTGCAGGGCAGTCACCTCGGGTACGGGACCTGACATTTTGAGCCTCTGTATGTGTATCACGGTCTGTCAAGAACACTTCCAAGTTGCGCAACTTGTTCTTGTTCGCGAGAATTTCGAGACCTCCCCAGTGTCCTGCTACTCCCCGCAGTGCCCCGCCTGATGTTGGAGCAGCACGACGCCCCGCCTCGGCGATGTTACGTTTCCCGCTAGGTTTCCCGCCGTAATTTCAGGAGAAATGCGCTTTGGAACTGAGTGAAGGAGCAGCTATTGATCATCTAGATAGAGCCAGCTGATATGGAAGTTCTAGAACCCAAGGGGCTTGCATCTGCGTTATTCTGACTCTTTTATCGCGCGGCCACAGCAAGAGTTTACGTTGTGTGGCTCTCGCAGAACAAGGGTCCATCACGCGCCTCTACCCCACGACCACTGGCCATGACAATTCCTCCACGCTGTACGGGTTACCATATGCACGTGAGCGTCTAGCTACGGAGAACCCTTTTCGGCATCAACGGCGACTTTATAGAACTTACTGTACTCTTCCGGCATGAAAACTATTGCTCGGGATTGCTTTTTCAAAGTAAGTCACACGTTGCATCAGAGCCCTATGGCCCATGGCCGACGTTGACCACCCGAGGGCACATAACCCGCCAGAAGCCGACGTCATTTCAAGTTAGCGTCTGGTGGTCAGCTGGCTCCGTCTACCCTTAATCCCCCCACCATTTCTTTGACTATATAGGTAGCTAGAGTGACTTGGTAATGTGTTGTGCACCATGCAGCATTTGAAAAATAAAGATAAGAAATAAAGAAAAAGTGGAAAGGAGAGAGGGAGGCGTGCGCTGGGACGTGGACGTAGATATACCGAGCCTACTGATCTTGCAGCTTCCACGAAGTACTACATACATATGCTCATTGGCCAGCCCGTTGCCCCCCCTTGACACACATGGCAGCATGCCGATTCGAGCTTGTCCAAGTAGCCGGCCAGTCAGCACGCAGAGCCGCATACTAGATTGCAGAGGCAGCTGTGAAGATGCCACCGGACAACTATACAACTACCCTCTTTTAACTGGTCCGAAGCTGCGCACGAGTCATGAACAGCTTGGTACAACGAATCCGGCTGCTAGCCCCGAAACGTCCCCATGGGGAGCAAACTCAAAATTGCGGGTGGCCTGGAATGATTAAGCGTATAGTGACGGCATGGCTCTCAAGAGTCAACAGGTTGACGGTGCTATACTCAGAAGCTGAGCTGGGATGAGACCACGATCAATTTTCAAACCAAAGTGCCGTGCCGTTTTGCGGCCATATAGTCACCATACATAAACTATCACCACGATGCATCTCACTTCAAACGTGGCGCAGATGTGCCAGGGAATGTCATTAGACTTGAATTGCCATACTTATCATAGCCCTGTATCTTCTGTGAGGACCGTGGTTTACTCGCGTCAACGGACGTTTTATTTCGTGCCCTTGTCAGGGTTTTGTCAACGTTTCCACATTCATATGCTGACTGTTGTCGGTTTATGTATCCTGCATTTGCACATGATCCGTCGTGTCGTATTCTTCACTCGCCTCGTGTTGAGGAGGACATTCGGCCGAGTTCGACAATTGTTTTTGGCCAGGGCCAAGTCGTCAGAATAATCCTACCAGAAGGAATGGTCCCTTCGTAGCTCCGAGGAATATAGCTGAGCAGCCGGCGGGTATTGAGTATGAGCTTGTGTTGCTGATGTGTTGCGTACTCAAGTCAATCGCGCGGCCGATGTCTCGATGTATTTTTGAATCGGAGGGAAGTCGCAGGTGCCATGTCTGAGAACTTCATTCTTCAGCTGAAGCACTTCCATCCGGAGAGCTGCAGCCGAGTCGCTGAGGATCGAGTTTTGGACTGCTAACATTCGTCTGCGCTCTTCCAATTGGTGCTCCTCAACCTTTTTCTTTCGGCGGCATTTGCTGGCCGCTATCCTGTTCTTCTCCCGACTGACTGAGCTTGAGGCATGCGTTGATTCGGCCGAAGCCAACGTGTTACGGCGCCTCTTGGGCTGGATTCGAGGGGTTGGTTGGACTCCGGAAACTTCGGGTTGTTGGGTATTGTCTGATTGGGGAGTCTTAACAAACCAACAATGTCAGGCTGTCTTTTCAACGTACCGGCCGTGGGGTTTCATAACTTACGCTACTAAATCGTTCATCTATGGCGTCTTCCCACGTGGGTTCACACTTGATGGACTCCAGCTCGGCCATATTCAAAAAGAAAGATTCTGAAAGTGGATGCTGGAGCGATTGGAAGTTCTCGGTTGATAGAAGATCCATCCCAGCTCTGTCCTGGTACGTTTGACTAGGTAATGCTGATTCTTGGAATCTATGAGCCTCGCGGCCAGCGGATACGTTCTTCGCTGACCGAATGCTCATGGTTAAATCTGCTATTCAGTACAGATGTAAGGTGGCAAATTGGGCCGGCCCGAAGTTGACGTAGAGGCGACAACCGCCAGACAGCCAGGCACTAAATCACCAATCTCACCGCCAGCGGCTTCAGTGATTGTGTGAATACGATGATGAGCCTGTCAACCTATCGGAATGGTATTGTTATTATGCGCCAGATCGATCAAGAGCCGCATGAAAATCCCTACTACTTCGGTTAGAAAGTGATGTCAGAGAGTGCGAAGGTCGCAGCATAAGTGAAGTGTCTGGTGGTTGGTGGCAAACTGCGGCATGTACGATGGGCAGGTGAGGAACAGAGACAGATGGGCCATCCTCAGCAGATAGTTCAAGGTCCCAGGAGATTCTTGGGACTTCGCCATAGGCAATCCAGTGGCTGCAGCTCGGAAGCGCGGCTGGCACGCTGGGTCTCGCTGTGGAACCCTCCATATGTTCCCATGCAGTGATTGGGTGGAACAATGCTTCGACACCGTGACCTTGATAGGACATATTTGCCAACAGGATGCAGAAGAATCGTCAACAACAATAGGGTCGGTTCTCGCTTTTGGTATTCCGACTTGCCTGCTTACCTAGGAGATATTGCCACGGGACGTGAGTACAGATTTTTCGAAGACGAGCTTAAGCATTCAGTTTTGGTAAGCCCAATGCCCTCTAATAGGTGTGAGGCGGGGTTTGAGGAGCGTACGCTTCTGTACTGGTCTCGTCAAGTAGTACTCTAGTCTACCTCGGGCGGTAGGCGGATGTCTGCCACCAGACGATGGCTAGTGGTAAGGAAAATGCAGGATGAAGCCAAGCTGTGAGGCAGATACCAAATTCCCAAACACGCGGTTTGCCTCTGATATGAACATACATTGGCTCGGGATTCCCTCCGGATGGTCAAATGTCAAATACCAATTACGCAAGCTAGAACATCCGTGACCTGCCAGACCGTCACAACCTGCAGGAGTTTGCTTTCGCGCGGCAGTACAATCAAATATTCAACAGACTGTACACAGTATTCAGGGAGAAGAGGAGAAACGACGGGGATCGTCCAGTGATCCAATCAGAATATGTGACAAAAACTTGTTTCCTAGCGGCGCCGGCGACACACATTCCTTGGGGACGGAGTCTTTGGTCCGGGCGGATTTGGCGGACTCAAGGGTTGGGCAAGGTTGCCGCCATCCGTACACGGTACACAAATCTTTGGATAACTTCCCTAACATTCACCAGGGAAGATGCTGAAAGGTAGCCGAAAATACTTGGAACAGCTCTGAGATCCCAGTGGTTAATGTGATTCTGGAAAGGGCAGCTGTCCTGGAAATTTGAGAAGCTGAGCGGGTGGGAAGCCGATGAGGACCACAGTCCAGTACCTACCACTAATCCGATACCTTGGCAGGCTTGGACCAGGCCTGCACTAGCGCAAAGGGCTTAGCGCTGTCTGTGGTAGTTGGTTTAGTCAGAGCACAGTCCCCAAGGTCCCCTGAGTCCCTCTGGACGTTGCCGGAGGGCCTCCACGGATATTCATTGGCTCTTGACAGCGGACCATTTGGCTGGGTCGGCAACGGGATCCTGCCAGACTTCGAGTGGTCCCACGCCGAGTACGTTTCCGCGCGTCGTCGCCTCTCGCCACACCCGGGCTCCTTCGATACAGTACTGACCTTCTCATGAAATCTCTCGTCGAGCGATGTGTTTGGAGAACGAGCCTAAAGAAGGACACTACTGAGAGCCCGGCAGCCCGGATTTCGATGCAAGCCTATTTCCGTGAACTCCGCAATTCAATCGCAAGCTGCTGATCCCTTCGTGCGTGCGGACCTTGCTTCGTATGATGTGATTGTACACGCCACCAACAATTTTGGCACTCTTGGTTGCCTATGTCACATTTGCTTGGACTTGGTGCTCTCCATAATCACAGTGCTCCGCTGGTCTTCCTCCTTTCAGGTCCGAATCCTGCATCTCGATTCGTTGTCAGCTGACTTTAACCAAGGCTCGTTGTCTATTAGATAATGTTCCAGCAATACTGCGTTTTTTTGTGTTCGATATAATGCCTCTTGAATCCTGATCGAGTCATGTTCTTTTATGTAAGCTACGCGATTGGGTACCGTCTATGGCCGTATATGCAAACATAGCTTAGCTATTAGTCTAAAGGGGTAGAGAAATCTAGGTTTAGCATTTATCACACTCATTTTAGATTCATTCATCGCCGGCGTAGTTGGGTTAAAAAGAAGCGGAAGACCCGAAAGTGAGGTTCTCCGCGGAGATTTTCCAACGTTTGCGGAATGTTTGGTCCGCCAATGTTATTAGAGCCGGAAATAACGAGGACTGTCTTAGAGTTGCCTGAGATTACACAATCGCAGACTTTTCCTATGCTTCCCATATACTGACCAACGGTGTAGAAAGCCATTTCGCGCGGTGACCTTCTCAGTAGTGCTTTGTTTAAATTGGGAGCAGGTTTGCGGCAGTGGATGTTAAAAGCAGTTTCCAAGAGCTTCCTTCGAGATCTCGATAGTGCTAGAGCAAGTCACGACACACCTAGGCACTACAGTGTTGCTGACATGCAATACTTTGTCTTTTAATTATATCTGGGATGATGGAGTCATGGCGATGAAGTCGCATATCACCTTCAAAGCTTACATTAGTAGTCCTCAATAGCTGAGGTGTAACAGCTGAAGGGTTGACTACGAAATCTGGAAAAGTCTGGATAACAATGGTCGTGCAGGCTCAAGCCTAATAACAATATCAGCTCAACGCCGGGTGTTTGTCTCCTTCTGCTCATTAAACTTCATAATGGCGCCTTGAAGGAAGAAATAAGCTAAAGCCTTTAATTGAGCGGTGTAATGATTGCTGGCGATAAGGTTATTAATTGTACCAAATCCGATCAGTAGTTGAATGAGGAGTCATGTCGTAACCACAGAGCTTCCAAAAGCCTAGGTATTTACTGCGCACAGATCTACCCACAGGTATACACCCCTGTTAATCTCGTTCAAACCAATCCAACAACCTATCCGAACCAAATCGTCCCTCACATCTTCCCAGTCAACCCCTCCTCAGCTTGTCATAGTTAGGGTGTTCCGTGATGGAAGAACAAGCTGACTTGATCTTATCATAGACTATAACGACTGATGTCTCTCCATCGTGACTGCAACACAGTGTATCAACTCTTGGCTGGTCTCGGTTCAGAAAGCAGGTGCACTGGCTATGAGTCATTACTTCGGAAATACAGAACCAACATGGAGCGCGGGAATCGGACCTCTCGCCAAGCTCTTTATTTGCTCTTTTGCATTCTGTAGCCAACTATGTATTGTGTCTGCTGAAACAGCAGACTAATACAAGAGATGAAATTCGATCAAGCACTATTTCCGATTCCATCAAGCGCATGTAATTGTCGCCAGTTGGCACACGTACCTATATAATCTTTTCATCTCGCCTAACACCTTTCAATGACTATCAGCTAGCAGATCGATTGCGGTGTCTGTCTGAGTATCGCAGCATCAAGCTGCCGTCAGAGCAGACATTCGGAATGAAGGAAGGCGAAAAGAACCAGATGGGAGAATGGTATGCGCCGTCTCACGACAACCCAGGCAGCCTTAACTGTTCTTACACAAAAATGGCTATCGCTTGCATGTCAGTGTTTAAAAGAACTCTTCCTGGGTCAAATATTTCCAAGAAGCAGAGTCTGGGCATTGTCTCGAAGTGGAGCACGCGGAGGAAGGAGGCGGAAAAGACGCATCCGTTCAGCTGGGGGCGCAAATTTCTTGGCGTATCGTACGTCCTTATCCCCCAAGGGCGACGCCAACTTATGCTGGGCGACCACCTCTCAAAGATTGGACGAAATTCGAATCTTTGGAAAAGGTTCTTGAAATTCTATTGGACTGGAAGACACTTGTCGACCCTTTGTTGCATTGGCTCTCTAAGAAGGGCCCCCACGTCCGAACAACGCCCATGAAGTGTATCATGTTTCATAATGTGAATCTACACACTTGGCGGCCAACATGGCACACCATGAGTCGCAAGATGGCTTGAAAATTTCCAAGTCAATTCTTGAAGCGGTCGCGAATGAGATTCTAGATCTTCTTTTTCCTTGTATGTCCATCTTGGGACCACTAGAGCTTCACGATGGTTGCATTCCATCAGGCTAAACCAAACTGTTGGTTCGTTGTTTTGGTTGCTTTAGTATCTGCTGCGCCGGCGCCCCAGATTACTTCAATTGTTACTGCAAGCCCGGATGCTTGTGCACAAATATCTCCTGCGACAGCATCATTCCTAGCGCAAAACCCGTCTGGTATGTGGTATACAGTCATGCTATACTTCTGCGGTGACACGGTGCACATAATCCGCATACTAATACCCAGACCCAGCTACACCTACTATTGCGGCGAGTCTAGCGCACGACTGCCTTCAATCCGTTCCAAATAAGCTAGAGCCGGCGAAGAAACTCGTCAACAGCTTGCAAGCTTTTGTGCAATGGCAAAGTACATTGGCTTGGCTGAAGAACCCGCCATCATCGTACACGTTACCGGCGACGGACATAGTAGGCAGATTGAGTAATATCTCTGCTACGTCCGCCTCCGGTCGCTTTGCGAGTGAATATGATTTCCAGCTGGCAATTTTTGAAACCTTTACTTCAGCACACGATGGCCATTTTGCTTTCCGTCCGGATATTTTCAAGGCATTCGGTTTTCGTAATGCACTCGCGTCAGACATAGTGTCGGTTTCTTCTGATGGGAAGGCTGTGCCCAAGCTATACCACCGTGGTAAGTGTTCCAGATGTCTCTATAATGCACCAAAGCAGTCATTGACCGGTGCCAGCTGATCTGAACTCCACTACAACTGCGTCGGCAATCACCAAAATCAATGGGCGGGATGCGGCAGCTTTTATTGAAGAGTTGAATTTGAGGTTCAGCTCATTCCAAGATCCAGATTCGCAATGGAATTCAATGTTCCAGACCTACGCCACCCCAGGTACCGCGCTTACTGTGGCAGCATCCCTTGCCTTTCAGGGCAAAAGTGTAACTCTTACATATGAAAATGGCCAGGAAAGAACAGAGGAGAGTTTTGCGGTCCTCCGTGCAGGTGTCGATTTTGCTGGCATTCAAAGTGGGGAAGATTTTTACAACCGCTTTTGTAACCCAGATGCAGCTTCGGCTCCGACCACCACCGTCGTTACCTCAACCACAGCTACAGCTCGAAGCACTAGTACTGTTGTTGCAACGTTATCCCCCACAATACGAGGATATCCATCCCCCATCATCCGAGATAGTGGCTCAGACAGTACTTCCGGATACTTTCTTAATGGGACAGGCTATGAAGATGTAGCAGTACTCGCAGTCTCTTCGTTCTCCAATGGGGCAAACGTCGGCACGCTCGAATATCTGACCAACTTTCAGAGCACAGTTGAGGGCTTCTTGTCTCAGTCAAAAATTGCGGGCAAAAGACGTCTTATCGTTGACCTTACAGCAAACGGGGGAGGCTTCGTGGTTGCAGGATATGAACTGTTCGCTCAGGTCAGTGATCGACTGATATCTAGAGTAAAATTTACTAACGGTAAAATCAAGTTGTTTCCAGATGTAGAGATGTTTCAAGCCAATAATCTCCGTTTAGCCGATAGTCTCGTCAATATTGCTCGGATTGTTGACTCGCTACCAGCCAATTTCAATGTATCTACGCCGGCCCAGCTACTTGCAGTGCAAGCGCTATCAAGCAGTGCCATCATCAGTAACATCATACCTGGAGGTGTATTCAGGCCTGAAGGATCTCAGTTCAACAGTGTTGAGGACATACTAGCCCCTGTCAGTTTACAGGGGGATCTCTTTACTGCATACCAAGCAACTCCCCTGAACGAAACATCAGCTGAGTTTAATCTGACGGGCACTGGAACGCGCTCAATTCCTCCACCAGCTGTGTTCGCGCCGGAAAATGTCGTGCTCCTCACTGATGGCACTTGTGGTAGCACTTGCACCTTGGTATGTCCACCGACTATTGACAAGCAGGCAACCCTGGGCTAACCCATACCAGTTCAGTTATCTAATGATCTTGGGACTGAATATCAAGACAACGGCCGTTGGCGGGCGGCCGGTTGCGGGACCAATGCAATCCATTGCAGGAGTTGAGGGCGCTCAGGTCTTCGAGCTCGGTGATATCTCGAACGTAGCCAGCGCAGTCATCGAACTCGGCCCCGAGGTGCGAAAGGCTGAACTCCAAAATGGAGAGCTCGGCATCCTAGCCGAAGGGTATGCTATCGCACGGGCAACTGACCCAAGAAGTCCCGGCGCTGTCAACGGAAAGAATCAATTCGCATCTATGGACGCCCAAACACCTCTCCAGTTTTTAATGCAGCCAGCGAACTGCCGCTTCTTCTACACAGCGGAGATGCTCACCCGACCTGAGCTAGTATGGCAGCGTGTTGTAGACGCGACATGGACAGATCCCGAGGCTATGTGTGTTGCGGGAAGCCGGATCGTAACTAATGAATCACAGGCACTCGACCCGTTATTCCGGTTAAGTTCAGAGCCGCCAGCGGACAACGCAGAGTCAGGTGGTTCTGGATTAACCAGAGCTATTTCCCTCACCAATATGCTTGTTCTTCTTGCGACAGTACTCTTTAGCTTTTGTTAGTCAAGTCTTCTTGGCTACCTTCGTGAGAGAGACATTTAGAATATGTTTATACAGCTACTGTCGGAACTGTGCCTATTTCATCCTATCATGTGACGGACTTAGATAGGACACTACAGTCAGCACCATCATTGACTAACTGGGAGTATGTTAATGTTTAACGATGAAAGGAAATCCTCGCCATTGCCACCTACCGTGCTATAGAAGGTTTTCAAAGGGCTGTGGTCTGCCTGCTGAATGTTCAAGGGTGTGTTTACATGCCCAGGCTAGCTTCCTGGCTTCCATAACGTGCTTTGTTGCCGTGAAACAGAGGCCATTCGAAGGAGTGCGACAGACTTTCGAAGTGAAGTCTTGTATTTTTTGCATTTCTCTAAAGCCTAGACATGATATCATTTGGCGGGCTTTGGAGGTTGCTGTTGCTCCATCGGAAACGATACGCTTCGTAACTGGAGCTATAGATCCAGAAGTGGTAATTAACAGATAAGAACGAATTCCCAAACTTAATTCAATGCTAGAGAAGTGGGAGGCTTGAGTCGGTCAATATAGATCAATGTCTCATCGCTTGTTTTGGGCGATGCATTTATATGAGCAAATTTGAGCGCGTATTTTGACATGGCTGTGCGCGTCAGCAACTTGTCTCCGGTCCAGTTGAACCAAACCTACGCGTTCCATCTCCCATTTCCGGGTTACAACACGACTCTGAAAGTGTGTGCCGACCGCGATGCCGGCCCAACCTTCCCCGGGGATCCGAGGGTCCGCGATACCGCGCGTCTATTTACTCCAGCTTCTCTCATCATGCGCTATACGGAGCTCCGAGTTCAGTCTGTCGCTCTTTCTGGCTGGCACCTACCCCTCGACATTGCTTTACATCTCAATTCACGGCCTATGTCGATCAATAGCTGCAGTTCTCCTTGGCCCAGCCGTTGGTGCCTACGTCGACAGCCAGGACAGGCTGCGCGCCATGGGGCTGTGCATCGCCTACCAGCGACTGTCTATTGTGCTATCGTGCATCCTGATTATTTCCTTACGCCACCTACCCGAACCCGGCCTTGAATCCTGGGGTAGGCTTGCCGCACTGCTCTGTTTTGCAACTGTAGCCTTGCTGGGAAGCATAGAGAAGCTGGCTGCCATGGCTAACCTGATCGCGCTGGAACGGGATTGGTTGGTCATAGTTGCCGAAACCCACAGACTTAGAAGGCAAGATTTCAATGCATCGCTCCGCAGAGTTGACCTTCTGAGTAAGCTATTGGCGCCTTCCTTCGTCGGATTGATAGATTCCTCTTCGCCACAACTAGCCATGATGGTTGTTGTCGTGTGGAATGTAGCCTCAATGCTGCTTGAGAGCCGAATCGCGTCTCAGATATACAATACCGTTCCAGAACTCGCGTATGAACGAGAACATGGCAATGTAACCGAGATGAGGCACTTGTCGCTGGAGAATGGACCCGAACAGGTTGTGTCTTTGTTGTCCGTACCCCCATTGTCGGTAACATCGCTGCTTACACTGGCTCCATGGGAGGAATATCGCAAGTCACCCGTGTTCCTAGCGTCCTTTGCAGGCTGCATATTGTGGTGGACTGTACTATACGTTGGCGGTCCCATGATAGCCTACCTTCTCAGCATCGGCTTCTCCTCACTCCAGGTGACATTCTTTCGCATTGTCTCTGTTGTAGCCGAGCTAGGTGGTACCTGGCTGGCACCGATTCTAATGGATAGGTTTGGGCCGTCCAGGGCTGGGTTTTACTTTCTTCTATGGCAGGTAGCCTGCCTTGCTGTATTCGCCGGGCCCGTCTTGACCCATGATATCACGACCATCTTCGCTGGCGTCGCTCTAGGGTTGGGAATCATCTTCAAGCGCTTGGGCCTATGGGGCTCAGACCTGGCTATCCAATTCATGGTGCAAGAGGTTAGTCATTTCGTTCGTTCATAAGGGAAGGTGTTGAGGAAAAGAGCTAATCATCGGCAAAGGTCACACTTCCATCCTCACGCTCACGGTTCTCAGCAACTGAGGCTGCGAGTCAACAAATCTTTGACATGATGTCTTCCTTGACGACAACCATATATTCCCGACCAGAGGATTTTTTGTATCCAGTAATGATTAGTTATGGGGCCATATTAGCCTCAACTCTGTGCTATGCATGTTTCATCTGGAAGAAAAACCTGTATTGAAACGTAGCTACGGCCATTTTGGCGGCAGCTCCCTCGAAAGCAGGGCTTTTTGAGCCAATATATGACTAAGCTTGAGTTGATTGAATCAAAGACATTTGTGGTGTTGGTCTCAAGCCCAGTTACTTGACGCCGCATCTCAATGGACGGTTCGGGGTGCGGCATTCACGGCCTACAATTGTCAGCTCAGAGGCATTATGCCGGCGGCTGAAGCACTTCATGAAATCCATCATCAATTGGGAAGACAGAGTCTATCCATTCTTGCCTTACACATTGTGACGAGGATCATGTCGGGGCAGGGGCTCGTTCTCTCTATGAAACTTGTATGCGCCACCATCATTGTCGTGATCGTCGGCCAAAGCGCAGGATTCTACGACGAGCTGATGTACCGGCTTGCCTAGGGTATGTAGCACCCATATAGTGTCATTCATAGACCTGTGCACCTCGTCCGGACTGTTCTCTGAGGCCAAGGCAGCCATCGTGTTGACCACTGCATAGCCAGTCATGCTCAAGGCAAGGTACTTGAGGTTTGTGATAGACCATGCAAAATTAGGCATAGCAAGGCAACACTTGTCGAACGTAGGCGAGCCACGGCAGTCTAACATGGTTAACTCCAGACGCCTTATTGAATCCCGCGCACTTGGTTGGGGAAGTATCATATCGGCAAGGAACAGAACGTCATGCGAGCGCCGTTGAGCATATTGGCATATTGTCAAGAAGATTAAATGGAAAATATCTCAACATATAAACACTACAGGTCCCTCAGGCCAACTGATCCTAAGATTACCACGAATACGCCTCAATCTCAAACTCAAACTTTGCATATCCCAACTTCGCAGCAGCGACGACAGCTGCCCTGGTATCATCGCAAAGACCCGCAGGCCCAGACACAACCACTCCAACTCTTGTCCAACCGGCCGCTATTTCAGAATCCAGCAATCGTGAGATATCTAGGCGGCTACCTACCCGAATATCATTATCGGCAATTGCACCGAGCGCCCCAGCCATGTCCTCTTTCAGACATCTCGCACTTTCTTTTAGACTCCAGGCTAACTTTACGTTCCAATGGCGGCTGGCAAAAGGTAACACTGCAGTAATTCCAATGCCGCCAGATATCAGCAGCAACCTGTCGCAGCGCAGCAACTGTCGGGTAGAATTATTTGGGTACGGGCCCTCTAGGAGTACCATCAGATCATTGTTGGCCTGCAGTAACTTAGTAGCACCTTTTGACCGCCGAACATATAACGTCAAGCCAGCGGCAGAGTGAAGATTTCGTAACGGCTTCTCTTGGACACTGCCCTTGTTTGATTTCTCCACGTCGTGCATTGGACTTCCTGGAGTGTCTGACACATCACCCGTTGTTCCGCCAGTCGATGTATTCTGAATCCCAGGTAAGAGTGCTGTAGACAATACTGAGAACGGATGATTCTCCCAGAAGCGCAAGGGAGTGATTGTCGGGAAGTAGACATAAATATGTTTTCCGGGCTCAGCTCCCAAGTAGATTCCTGGTATATCGATCCGTACGTAGTCGTCTCCAATGTTTGTTAACTTTGCACGACACGCCCCATGTCCCATTATCCGTACTACTCTGACTAGTCGATCAGTGAACCACACGGCAGCAATGGCATACATCCAGTCCAAGTAGCCACCAAGGAATTTGTACAAATCATAAGCGTGATACCAACATCCAACAACAAGCACTACAGAGAGTACAATATGTACTACGAGGAATAACTCGTACTTATAGCTGCGGATGTGAAGAGAGCTTCCGAAGGTGAGAATGACAGTGCACAAAGTGGCTACAATGCCCCATATCCAGTATGGCTGGGAAACCTGGACGTCATAAGTCTCATTGTGCTTGTGTAGTACGACTGCCAAGATGGAATGGAGGATGGCCTGGATAGCGAAGATGCGAGCTACCCAACGGTGCAATACGAGAAACGTCGAATGAGACCAGTTCGTCAACCACAGCAAAATGTTGTTCCGCCCAGCGAAGAGGAAAATCAGGGGGGCTATAATGTAAGCCAAAGCCCCGGTGCGCCATAGAACATAAGCCATGATCTCCCCCCATTGTGTCGAGTACCAGGCGTTCGGTTGCTTGGATTGGTAGTTGACTGCAGTCAGGATGATATTCAAAACGACAAACAGGGAAATGTATATACTTTGGCCCAAGGTTGGGGCGTTGCCTAAAAGATATGGAAGAGGGCGAATGTGATATGTGCCAATCACACTTGGCCAGATGACATACGGCTTCAGCTTTGCCGACAGTCCCGAAAGGAGTGGTACAGACCCAAGGATTGTGCAGAAAATAGGCAAGCCAAAGCCGGTCACTAGCAACGCGATACTTCATTCATCTCCAATCAGTTGCTGACCTCTCATAGTAATTATGTTTTTCTTCGGCTGGGCTTACCCGTAGGCATTTTCAATGGAGGTCTCTCGCTGAACGCTTGTGAGGACATTCCACTGCATCACGTAGACCTCGGGAGAGACAAGAGATGTGACATTGAGCCATGTGTCATTCGCCTGTAGTTGTATTGAAGGAGGACCTTCAACGTTGGCGAGTGCCTCTGCGAACGACCACTTTGCTGACTCGGTCTGAACCCCGGCAGACACCTGGCCCGTGGCTTCCGTTTCCCAGAAATATTCAAGTTTCGAGTTCGGGATATTGAATTCGGCGCACTTTGTGTGCATGCACCAAGACAGGCTGGTAAGGTACGGCGTATTACTGGCCCAGCATGCCGAAGTGGTGCTCATCATCATCATGCCCAAGGTGCCTCCATCCATGCCCGAACAATCGAGCATCAGAGAAGAAAGGCTTCTCAGGCATGACATTGCGCAAAAGGGGTCATATGGATTTGCGG
The DNA here is from genome assembly GCF_022829205.1 of Neoarthrinium moseri. NCBI lineage: Eukaryota > Fungi > Ascomycota > Sordariomycetes > Amphisphaeriales > Apiosporaceae > Neoarthrinium > Neoarthrinium moseri. Next base: position 389,787 of record NW_026055122.1, on the reverse strand, counting down.
GGAAACCGTTCAGTTCCCCCTCAGCGAGGGCCATGGTCAGCAGGCATGCTAAACATGATAAGAAGGCGGCAATCATATTGAGATACGCTATGCGAAGTGCCCACGGGCGGAGATTGAGATGTCTTTGATGTTGATCGGCTCAAATTTTCGAAGTGAAGGGGAAGCGGTGTTGGTTTCGGTCGGCACACTGCTGTATGTTGGAATTTAAAGAAGATCTGTGGAGTCTGCACTGACATGTCGGTTCTATTTGAAAATAATTAGCTCGCAATGTGCATACTTCACGTCGCTCGATACACGAAGAGCGCATACAAATTGATTGTGCTTGAGTGGTTTTGAGCTTGTTTAGACGAATCAAATCACCGTAATGTGAGACTGTGAGGTGGGGGGAGCTCGGAAAGACACCATATATTCTTTTAGTTTGTTGTACTATAGTGGTGGCAAGAAAAAGATTGCTCCATAACCACCAAAACTGTAAGAAGGTTGAGAATCGACTTATTTTGTGGCCCACATATTATATTCAAAGAACAAAACATTGAGATCGTTTCTTCTGCCCCTACCTGATCTATCCGAGTGTACAGCCATTAGACCTTCCTTCTCTCGTTCAGGACATAAAGCCTTACAATATGGAAGCGAATTGCATGAAATTTTGGATTTTGAGCTGAAGATAATATCTACAGGTTTGAACATTGATAGCCAACGTTACTTTTCTATTGGATTCTGGGCCTTTGATCGATCCAGAGCCTGCCTCTTGAGGATTCCTCGCAACGGCATCAGTAAAGCAAGGCTCATGTGACACTGTCCAATCACGATAACTGCTACTCTGAATACCGAATATCGCTGTGAAGGGCCAGCCGTATCTCTACCTGCTGACTCGAGCAGCATTGTCAGTCCAGGAGGAGGTGGTTAGAAGTCAATGAAGAACGGTACAAGTGATTCGAGCACCACCGTAGTCAGCCCCACACGAGTAGTCCCCCAACCTGATGATCTGGACTTGAGGGATGAGGGAGTTTTCCTTGTAGCGCAGCTACTTAATTACTCCAGCAGTACCGGTGACATCCCGGTCTTGGTGGAAGGGTCTTGTCATCCACATATGTCCGTCTTCTACTAGCCAGGCCTGAAAAAGATCATTTGCATAGCTGGTAGTGTCGCTATGACCGGAGTCCTTCCGTAAGTTGATCATATTGGATCACGTGGTCGAACGGAGCTGTGCTGGGGAGCTACGATAGGGCCACTTGTTCAGCTTGTGAAGGTAATCGTGGGGTGGATATCATCACACAAAGATTAAAAAGAGACACTTGAGGCAACGCTGAAGTCTTGATCTTGGCAGGCCAGAGGTTCACATTCTGGCAGTGATAAGTGTAGAGCTTGAAGGGTTGCTGGATGGTATGCTCGTTGTCGTGTTTGGTCCTCCAGGGCCTGCCGCTGATGTTTGAGCTGCTGTGGTAGAGCTTGGCAAGGGCGGTGCCGTTATAGGGCTGACGGAGGACAGGTTTTCATGGCAAACAAGTGTAGTGATAGTAACAGACTCTTACCTCGCCACTTCGCACTTAGGAGATCATGCCGATTTCAGCCACCTCTGTAGTTTATAGTACATCTCAGAAAATACACATTTAATCCTCTCAACAATGTCTTTTAAAACACAAGCAATCACTCACTCACTAATAGCAGCATTGCCCTTCAAGCTTTGCCAGGGAGATACTCTTGTCTATCAGTGAGGTGAGACAGACTATTTGTGTCTAGCGGCAGGGGTTTGCCGAGCGTAGCAGAGACAGGGGGCCAGCCCGGGCCGTGCTTTAAATAGATTATCCACTGGCTGCTGTCAAGACCCGGAGGGTTGGGTCCAAATTAGAACTTTGGCGCTGAGTGCAACAGCACGCGCATTTGGGATCTGAGGGAATGGCAAGTCACATGCATACTTTGAATACGGTCCGATGCAGACAAGAAACGCAAAAGGTGCATTCAGTGGTGTGATGTGACGATGAACAGAACAGTCTGGTCTGCGCCGAAGGTCTAAAAGACAGTTTACACGGCTTGGGACTACTGGAAACCCCCGTGGGACAAGGCAGCGGAGCGCCGAACCACAACGTTCCGACGATGGTGCCACCTGATAACGGTGCATTAGGGTACCACGGGACTACTGCTTTGGGACTGGAGGCCATGTACTACCACGAGGACTCTTGCCCGTTGTATTAATATCGTGCTGACTGCCGGAGGACCCCCTTGCCGCGCGAGAAACGCCAGGCGAATCAAGCTGCTTGCGATTTGGCGAGCAAGCGAGCCTTGGGCGCTATGTACCTAGGTGTGTATGCTGCAGTAGGAAGAGCCATCAGCCAGCCTCCAGCACTTGGGGCTGGGCGTGTGCCATCATCAGAGCAGAGGTTCCAACCGGCCTAATGATAAGTTGCTTGAATGTTTGTCCGCAGTGAGGAAGCAAACTCGATCTGATCGAAGGGTCTGGGCAAATTGCTTGGCGCAGCTAGACAGCTTGCTACGTAGCGGTGACGTGCCGGACCTGAGTCTGGGGAAACCAGAGCGACAGCGTGTGTACCTGCTCGATATCGCTCTGCCAGGATCGTCCGGCGTTGTGTTCTCATGAGGAGCTTGGCTTTGGCTGTCGCCCATTGCGGGCTGCAGCTGACGATCTAGCTCTCGCCTAGGCGACGGCTAGCGGTGCGTCCTGGTGGGAGGGTGCATGAAGATGCCCAGAGAATCCCTGGTGGCTGCATGGGAAAAAAGGCCGGCTCGAATTTAACACTTTTAGCACGGCTGCATCGCCGCCTTGCTGACGCTCACCAACAGCCCGGCCGCCCAAGTTCCGGATCCATCACAGCATGGCCCAGCAGGGCCAGCGCATGCGTAGGGATTTAGCCACAGGGCTGACGCGGTTTATTCACTTCGTCCTCTGCAAATACTCTTGTTGTTTCCCGTCCCAGGTCTGAATTGCTGCCTCCTCGAGAATCGTCAATTGCCCAAGATGGTTCTTCGCAAGAAAGAGGTCTACACCGTCATCACGCCGATCCCTGGCTTTATCCCCCGCCAGCTCGCCATTGATATCCTCCACAGCCACGGCGAAGTCATCACCTTGAATCCGTTGGTCCTCAGCCATAAGCCTATCAAAGCGCCCCGCGCCGCCCCGAGCGACGAGTTCTACTCGACGTGGTACGAGATTACAGAGCGCATCCAGTATGTCCCGGGCATTGGTAAGCTGGGCTCCGGCGTCATCCATTTCAACGGCTGCTTTCACGACCTGCCGTGGGGCCTCCAAACCCACATTTACGCTCCCGCCAATGTCGACCTGCGCAACAAGTATCGCATCGGCGGCAACCAGCCCGGCGTCGAGCCCCCGGAACAGCAGGAGATTGGTCTGGGGGGACTTGGCGCACCGAAGGACGGATTGTATCTGCGGGAGGATATCGAGATCCGCTGCAATTTCGCCATGGTGGGCTTCGTCAAGGCGCAGCTCAAGGCCGCAAGCAAGGAGATGGTCGACAGGATCATCAAGAAAGCCGAACTGCTAGATGCCGGTGTATTGACTGCAATGATTGAGAATGGCAAAATCAGAACTTCCAACCCGAATGACAGGACAACCTACACTGGTGGGTTGGGTGCGGTAGCCTCACCACCGCAGTCGCCAACAGGCCTGTATCATTCCAGCCACGATTCGCAGCCGTCTCCGGGAACTCCATACCAGATCCCACGACCGATGTCTTTCCAGGTCCCGCCATCGATGCAGCAGCATCAGCAATACAGCAGGCCCGGGACCTCAAACTCTCAGCAGCAGCAACAGACAGGGTATCCCTTCGGGAAGCCCAACGACCAATCAAATATCGCAGAACTGCCGGTGCAATCGGCCCACCCTGCTGCTCAGCAAACAATCGTAATGGAGCTCCCCGGAGACATGTATCACCCCCAGTCCTCGCCACGCTTGCAACCACCACAGCCATCACCCGCACTGCGATCAGATCAGTCTTCACCAGGCCCGAATGACTGGAGATGGTCGCAGAGTCAGCAGAGCCAACGGAGTCAGAACAGCCCTGGCTTGCAACACTCTCGGCCCACATCTTATTCGTCCGAGAGTGGTAGCGCGCCCTATGCGTCCCCCGGAATGGATCACAAGGGATTTGCATCCGAATTGAGGACACACCAGGAGACGCGCGAGGAGCACAAGTCCGACTCGAAGCAGGATGTAGACCCAGCTTCCCGGCACCAAAATACATTCATGCCATACAATCCTGCCGACTACGCGAGAGTTGGACGCTGAAGTCTACGGCTCAGTCGGCGAATGTAATCGGGTGGTCGATCCTATGTATTTACGCAGCGGAGTTTCAATGTTTTCCCCAGATATCAGTGATGACCTGCGAGGTCTACTATGAAAGGTTTTTGGCGGCTTGATACCATGGCAATCGGGCTGGCGTTTTCTGGGTCAGGGTGTGTTTTGCACCAAAACTGAATTTACAGTTACTCAAAAATTCATGATCTAATTGATTCTTCAATATCTTTGCGAATACTCGCTTTGCGCAAGTGTCTACTGGAATACTGCAATAGTATACGTGCATGGTGATTATCCACAATATACGGAGTACATGCGCTTGCATGGACAATCCAACCGCATTTGGCAGTTAGATAGCGGCCTGACTCACTCGGGGCTTTGAGGTACTTGTACACATGTAGGTAAGCTGCGACGTTCGTATGATCTCAAAACTCCGCTTTGGCAACGTGATTTCGGGAGTATAAAACTTCCATTACACACTTATCATGCTCCAGAATATCTTAAAAATACGGTATCCAATACCTTGCCTCAAGACATGTCTAAGCCCACGTTCACCCTCTCCAGGGCGTCTCTCAAGGATGTTCCCAGAATCGGCGAGATCGCCGTCCGCGTCTTTGAGACAGACACCCACTCGCAGATGAAGGTCATGACCAAGAAGCCCGACGAATGGAGGCAAGGCTTCGAGGAAGGCGCCAGGAATTACATCGAATCTCAACGCGTTGTCATGCTCAAGGCAACGGATGACCGCGACGGCACGGTAGCGGGCACTTTGGCATGGGTCTTCCGGGGCGTGGAGATGGATTCGTCAGCTGGGGACTCCGGAGACGCTACGGCGCAGGAGGAGCAGGCGTCGGAACCAGGCAAGGAAGAAAGTGCCGGCGCCACTGGCGATGCTGCGCAAGATGTAGCTGCCGAGCAAGCGCCCGTCCCTGGAGCGGAGAAAGTAAAGGAATTGGAGAAGATGACAAGCGACCATCTCTACGGCTTCATGGACCGGGTCCTGCCTGTAGACGGAAGGGGCATGTTTGTGGCTGGGTGTTCCGTCGACCCGAGCTACCAAGGGCAAGGTGTGGGATCCTTGCTCATGGACCAGGCCACCGAGAAGGCCGACATGTTTGGCCTCTCCATCTGGGTGCACTCTTCAGAAGCCGGGTGGCCATTCTATGCTAAGCACGGGTTTAAGGAAGTCGAGCGCTTGACGCTGGACCTGGATGAGTGGGCCCGCGGCCCGCCGCCAAAAGATGGGGTGTTTGGAGATAGGGAAAAATGGGGCGAGTATATATTCCGGTATATGGCTCGGGAGCCCAAGTCTACAGGGAGCGGACACTGAGTCCATGTGTGGCCAACAGAGCCCGTCCATAGGGTTAAATATATCAGCTTCCTATGCCGATCCAATGACGGCTACTGTTTTTTGGTGCCCATTACCGAAGCAATACATCTATGTCCTCAATTTTGTTTTCCCTCTGGATCTCCAATGCTTCACCGAACATGATCCCGTGAATGTAACACTCTCCGATGAACGAATATACCCCGCTGCCCAGTGGTCTCAAGATCAATGGAGCGTTTGACCCCTTAAGGATGAAAATCTCATCGCCTTGCTGTACACCTTTTGGCGTCAACGCGAGATGCCCTCTTCGTGTCGATGCAAGCCTTCTCCAGTTGATCGCAATTTGCGCCGTAAGCAGTGATGCTTTCGCATCTTTAGGGCTCCCCTGTAGAAAATTATCCAGGTTCTTCATGTCGTCGACGTTGGACGACCCAAAAAGGGTCCTGAAGGGTCGCCCGCAGAGTTTCAGGTCTTTATTGCAGTTCTGGAACTGTCCTATGCTAATACACAAATGATTCGCACCCCTGTATTCGTCCCCGAAGAATGGTAAATTTGCAATGTTACGGAACATATCGTCGGACATCCCACCTTTCTGGCCCATTATCAGAGTTTGCCACAATGTCATTGCCAAATCCTCATGGCTTTTGAAACGACAACTAGCATCAGAATGTATCTCACGCACTACTTCATGAAAATCGTGAGAAATGCTTGGCTGAACGGCACACGTTAGTCCATTAACGATGTCATACCGGAAACCCCTGCACAGAAGCTCGTTTGGGTCTTTACCGATACGAAAGACGTGGGTGGTGTCAAGCGCTGATCTGAAGTCTCCAAATACTTGGGGCACGAGCTCGTCCGAGTCTATCTCTCGGGGCAAATCAATCGGGTTGCATGTATCAGCCTTGATGGACCAGTCTGGAACCCAGGATGGTAGTTGGGAGCCCTGCCGTAATTTCCTTGGACGCTGATAGATGATGTCAAGTTTCCCAGTTGTTTGAATGACGGCGGTTACGAAATCCCGATAGACATCAGAACAAGCTTTGCCATAGTCGGGTAGAATAAGACTGCGGATCTCCGGGTTGACCAAGCCCAGCAGGCCGTATATCTTATCCCTGCTGTCCGTTTGTTCGGCTCTTCCGGCAGCGACTAGTAATGTAGCTAGGTCAGGAAGCGGCATTTTCGTTGATCTTTTGTGGAAGATCCGCATCAAAGGTACGAGATTATCAATACCCAAATGAAGGTTGGCAAAAAAGACAATCCAGACTACAGCATCTTTTTTGAACACCTCCGTGGAGACGGAGGCGACCCTTCCAAGCAAATTGGCGGCGGCGAAGAAGGCGAGTATATTGACTCTTCTGATTCCAAAACAGACCAGAGCATTTCGTCCGGCCAAGTAAAACTCCTGGATGACCCAGAGACGCTTCCAGTAGGACCGGTTACTAAGCTCGCTGATACCTAACGAGGCTAAGATATTGTCGTACTTGGTCAATTCTGAATTCCAGTTACTTAGGGATTCTCCAGTCGCCGCAATCTGGTAAATCTGACTCAGAAGCCTACAAGTTTCGGTTTCGTTTTGTATGGCGGGCCCTGTCCAGAGCAGCACGCTAATGGCGCCAGAGTAGATGCTTGCCATACGCTTCACTTGATGATTGCGTTCCACTATGTCCTGCTGATTGATGCACAAAGCGTCAATCCACAGACTTATGTGATTCGTCTCCTGAAGCCACCAGGTGCTTATATGTTGTAAGGCGGCCTCCAGATTTCTGGTGACGGCAACTTTGTGGTTGTCGACAAGAATTTCCCCAGTCCGAGCTGAACCACCGCATTCGTATGAAAGGGCAGCAAAGTCTCCCCACATATATCTGCAGTAGGTAGAACCCAAGCTGGACATCCGCTGATCTACTGGCGTTCGAGTAGACCCTGTTGCTAAAGGTTGAGATGGCGGAGTCTGTGTTAAGTCTTCATGGCTGTGGCCGCAGGAAGGAGGTGTTGTAGCCCATACTGGAAGTGGCCAAGCGGCCGACTCATCATGCTGACGGAGTTCGAGGAAGTTGGCGTACTCTTCGGTATAGTCGTCAAGCGACACATATTTCAGAGAGCACTGAAACAGGCTATGCTCGCCCGAAATGCATGGCGTGGGCTTGGCCAACTCCAGGACTCTGATCTCATTTTTGTCCACGTTCAGCGGGCGGTAACTCAGCATGACGGTAGTGACGAGTCGAGTGAAGACCCGACTTTTGCAGGAAATTTGCCAACAGGAGCTATTCTGGCTGTTGTCCGATAATAGAAGGGGAGCAACTGTTGGTCTGGGTTATTGTGTTCTGTGAGATTGTTGTCGCCTGGGCCTCAAGGCCCCAAAAACACGAGCACATCTAGGCATCAGCCTAATTGGCCGTTTCAGCTTTGAACTTCACCGTGGGGAATTTCCATGTCCGTCGTAGGCACAGCTGAGAAGGAGGGTATCTGAATTGCTTTTGGCATACTTGAACACATTAGCTTTAGCCATCGTGGCACAATCGAACGGCAAAGGGAGTAACAGAGTCATTTTTACCTGTACATAACACCAGCTAGACACTTAAGAACCACAAGTATAACCGCAAGTCCAACAGCAGTCAAAGTTTATAGACATCTGGATTCCTCGTGGCTCAGGATATCAGAAGGTAACTGTGGAGGGTTCAATACATGGGGTATAATTATGCAGCCAAGTTAGCCCGTCGACTTTCACCAACTTTACCCCGCCAACCCCGCCAAACAAACGTCCCTGATATTGACATCCACTGGAGCCCGAAGCGACAGCTGCCTTGTGAAATCCAACCCCTATCTGGAAGCCTTGAAACCCAATCTCTCAAAAGTTCGACACTACCTACCGACCTGCCGATATCTCCAAGATCGTCCACGATGCCTGCCCCTTCGCCCCTCAAGATCGCGACCCAAGCCGTCTCGCGGCTGGTGACGGAGGAGAAGTACTACCAGAAGGAGATCGTGTCGCAGACCTCGCGGATCGAGAAGCTGGAGGCCGACATCAAAGCCGGCATCGACGAGGACGGCAACGCCGAGTACCGGCTCAAGCAAGAGGTAAGATGCGTACACACATGCAGCCCAAGATCTCACCATCCCCCTTCGTTGCCCCTCCCCTTTTCCCGAGGTGCCAGACCATTGGACTGCGCAAAGGACATTTGTCAAGCTCCGTTTGGCTGACACGACGCCACGCAACTACAGAAGCAAGCCCTCGAAGAGACCAAGGCCGTCTTCGGCCCCCTGAAGCAGCGCATCGCCGAGGCGGTCAGCCGACTCGAGGAGCAGACTGCCACGGCAGAGGGCGCCGGAGACGCAAACGCGGACGAGCTGGCCAAGGCGAAGGAGGTGCTTGCCAGTGCCCCGAAGGAAGATGCATAGGCAACGCCCCGCCAAACACACATCTCTTGATATTTGGGGAGGTATGGATGGGACCGGATGGGATGTAGGATTACGACGCAACGACACCAACGATACCACTTCTGAGCACGGGCAATGGCGACGGGAAGCGTTACAGGGAAGCAGAAGAAAAAATCAAATAGAGAGATAGCTCATGCTCGGGAATCAATTCCATTCTCTGCAGCTACATATTGCGTAGTCATGTTTCTGCTCGCATTATGGGTATCATCTGATGATCAAGTATCTCGATCTTCAACCAGTCCTCCAACCATGAGCAGCCCCTATGTCGTGTCCATCGTATCCTCCTGGCCAGCTGGCGCGGCCACCGTGATCTGCGGTGTATCCGCCGTAGCTGCCTCAGCCATCGGGGTGTCAGCAGCTTGCGCTGAATCGCCCATCTCGACATCCTCTCCTTCTTCTGGCTCTTCCCTCGGTGCCTGGCTTCCGCTCCTGCTACCCACGGCCGGGCTTCCAGCGCGCAGAGAAGGTGCTTGGCTTCCTCCCCTAGAGAAAGATCCTCCCACATCTGGCCTTAGCTTCGAGGCCTCGCCGGCAGTGTTGGCTGCGCCAGCTTCCTCCGGCCCCGGGGTGCGCCCCTGGCTGCTTCCGGGCCGCAGAGGCGTGGCACCGCCCTCGCCGGGTCTCGCGGGCGTGGCGTTGCCGCTCTGGCTGCCCTTGGCGGGGGTGTCGGCGGCCGAGGGGTCCTCCTCGCCGGCGTCCTCGTCCATGCCCTCGCGGCGCTCGACCTCCTCCTGCTCGTCGCGGATCATGCGGCGCAGGCTGACGCCCTCGTCGACGAGCTTGTCGAACTGCTCCTTGCGTTCGCGCCAGGTGCCGGCGTAGGTCTCGCTCTCGCGCTGCAGCTCCTCGCACTCCTCCGTCAGCTTGGCGATGTTGACCTCCTGCTCGGCCCGCGCCCGCAGCATGCGGTTGCCCGTGATGCGGTCGGCCAGCTCGTCAAACTTCTTGCGCTGTGCCAGCGTCGCCCGCGCCTCGTCCAGCGACGCCCGCAGCGCCGCGTTGCTCTGCCGGACCGCCTCCATGGTTTCGAGGATGCGCAGCCGGTCCGCGGCATACCGCTCGCGCTCGGCCGCGTTCTGCGTCGCGAGGAATTGCAGCCGGGCGATGACCGAGTCGAAGGCGGCGAAATCGAGCAGGATGTCCTCCTTCAGGGCAGATGCGTCTGCGTTTGCTGCATCTTGTGATTCGGCTCCGGCGTCGGCACTCGCGCCATCTGTCCCTTCCGGAGGAGGCGTAGGGAGCTTCAAGATCTTGGGGTTGGTGAAGGCGCCGTCGCTGAGCAGGCGTTTGGTGATTCGCTCGAAGGGCCGCTTCTCTACGTTCAGAAGCCTTGTTTGGTGGAGAGCATGCTCCTCGGCGTCATCGAGAAACCCGTATCTGTCCGACGCCATGATTGCGTCTGTTTGAGGACGAATTGATGCAAGGACAGTATGTGTTGAAACAGAACACCACGCAGTTTTCGCAAGACTGATGATGGGATGAACCGTTGACAAGTTCAGCGCGCGTTGGCTAAGCATTGACACTTAGGTACCTAGGTACTTCGCTGCAGGTGGATACCTGCTTTTAAGCACATAAATCACCCGAGAGGTGGGTCGGTCTAAGTGCATTGGCCTGCACATAGTAGATGCATACCTCGAGCATTGTCGTCCCTCATGAATACCATTCTGCTCCATGTTTGCCTGGTTTGAATTCAGAGTAAAAATAGCTAAAGAATATGTCTCGTTTTCTTTTCTTTTTTTTTTCTCCCGGGCGGGCCGAATCACGCGCTTGCTCAACGGTAAGTTGCCTCAGATGTACTCCGTATACCATAGTATGTGGGCCGGGAAGACCAATATTCGGCTTGAGTACACCAGAACTAAAATGCAGGAGCCTACGGCAGGCCAGACTATTCCTTCGTATCCTATCCAGAGTTTTCCTGTTTCACTGGTCTTACGGCTGTATGCAGCGGCAGTGGAATGAGTCCAGCTTAGATGATACAAGTATTACCTGTATCGTACGTCGTTAAAATAATACCTATATTTCTAAGCGCTTCTGCTGGCGCCCCCTTCTATGCCCCAGATCTAAGAGCTCGAGGACTTTCTTTTTCGTGGCCGTTTCTTCGTTCAATCCCTGATCAAATTCCGAGCCCTGCGCCTCTCGTCCTCGCTCAGCACCCAGTCGATGCCATCCTCGCCCTCGGCAACGAGCTCCTCCCACTCGTCATCCTCCATGTTGGCGATCATGAGCGTCTGCGAGACCTTGGAAAACAGCTCCCTCAGGCTGTAGTTACCCTTGGTGACGATGCTGATGATGCCCGAGAAGTCTCTCTCCATGCGGATGGCGCCATACGCGTTCGCCTTGCCGCCATATCTCCACACCCGCCTCTCCAGCGTCGTGGCCAGCTCCTTGGCTGTCCTGTTCATCAGCAGCGCGAAGGGCTTCGCCGTCATGATGCGCTCGATGGGCCGCATGAGCGCGTTCCAGTAGCGCTCGAACTGCCTCTGCACGTGGTCAAGCAACTGCTCTTCATCTTGGTCGTTCTGCTGCGCAATCTCCGCCAACTCGTCCTCGGTCAAGGCGTAATCTGCGTCGCGGAAGGTGTCGGTCATGACCACGCGTAGCCTCTTCTCCACCACGTTGGAGAAGAGATGTGCGATGCCCTCTGTGAGCAGCTCATTAGACTTCAACGCGAAGCTTGATTTCAGCGTTTCAAGTGCGCTCGTGACTGCGTTGGCATCATGCTCGAAGGGGAAGGAGGCAGCCAAATGGTTAGTTTTCGGCGCGCCATTTGGTTCTTCTGATTTGCCGAGACGTGTCGATATAATGCGAGTGAGGTACTCATTTGCGATATCCAGACTGTTGATCAAAACGATGAAGGCGATGATCTTGTCCTCTGGCGGGAAACCACCTTGCATGGCCGGTTTCGGGTAGCAGTCGTGTTGCATCCTCCTTTGAATTACACCGATGAAGTCAGATCCCAGCACTCTGCTAATAATAGGGACGACCGAGCCGACCACGTCTCGTTGCGAGGTGGAAAGACATCGCTCAACAACTGCGCTGACGATATACATGGTATCGTCGACTGCTGATATTATGAAGGGAGGGTTACCATCGATCACTTTGTTGGAGTTAAGAGAGAGCCCTGATGGTGATTCGTCAAGCTGGAAGGCCTTTTCAACGGATCTTCTGAAGAAGAACTGTGACATGACTTGATATGGCGACGTCAACTTTGCAGATATCTTCTTGCTCAGATTGGAGTGGGTGAGAGCATCTGGCATTGAAAGCACTGCATCAGATGGCGTGTTGGGGGCCTACACGTGTTAGTCTAGCGGTTCTATTGCACCACAAAAGACGGATCGTATCTTACCCTGCACTTTCCAGCCAAGAATCGTGAGTAGAGTGACCACCGCCCTAGCATGACCGATATTTCACTGAGGAGTTCATCGACCTCCTTCATGTTGACGCCTTCGTCCTCGCTGTTTCTGGCATTGGTCCCACCACCTAATGCCGGCGAATTCATCCTGGGAGCACCAGTAATGCCCTTGGGCGCTGCCGCAAAACTCTGGACGAGAAATGAGAATGGATAGCTCTTGACGTCTGTAAGCCTCCTATCCACGCCTCGCTCGTCACTCCACGAATCGAGGATGATGCCACCTTGGACATCAGCTTCCATTTGTAACCTTTCGATGACCTTGACCATCTGGCCCTCGCCGTAGTGCCGTTCGACCAAGCCTCCATGGCCTTCGACGATCTGTGCAATGTGCTCAAATAGCTTTGTGAGAGCATTGGCATAGAAGAAGCCGTCCTTGCGCCCCTGGCCGCCGGGGACCTCCTTCAACGTCTGTCTCGCCGTGCCCGCGACACCCTGACAGACGTAGCGTCCGTAGACATCCAACCCCACGTCCCCCCTCCCAATGAGTGGGAACAGCTTAAAGAATCTGGTTACTTTGGTGCCATCGCCCTCGCTGGCAGCCTTCTCGAACTCTCTGAGGAACAGCCCGCACAAACTCTCTTTTGCGTTCTCCAGCGTGATCCAGGGCGCATCTGGCACCTCGACACTTGGAACTATACTCGAGGCGAATCCACCCCGGATGATAGCCTCCGGGACCTTGCTGGCCCGCGCGATGTACCCAGCAGCCGCCTCCCAGTCCTGCGGGGCGCCCATGGACCCGACCACGCCGTGGACACAGGCCTTGAGTTCGGCGACCTGCTCGACGACCCGGAGCGTCTGCTGCACGCGGTCCTTCTCGAGGTCGAGCTCCTTGACCCGGTTGGACAGGCGGCCCGCCGTGTCGGCCGCCCCCGAAAGCATGCCGTTGCTGATGCTGCGGGTCGCGATGACCTGCGAGCCCAGGTTCGCGCGCAGCAGGTCCAGGCGGCCGAGCTCGCGGGACAGGTCGGCCTGCGAGGACACGAGGGCCTTCAGCCGCGAGGCGATGGCGGCCTCGCGTGTGTGCAGCGCGGCCAGGGAGGCGCGCACGTCGTCGAGGGAGGCGGCATCGTGGACCGAGGGGCCGGGGCCGCTGCCGCTGCCGGCGTTCACCTTGGAGATGCCGTCGGGCTTGTGGGTTGCGGAGTCGCCATTGGACAGGTTGATGGCGGACATTGGGACGGTGATGCGTGTGGGCGCATAGCGGCTTGCGATCCGCGGTGGGCAGGTTGTCGTGTCTGGGTCCCCCCTTTTGCTGTGGCCCGGCACTTCCTGACTCGACAGTCACCTCGGGTTGGGCTGGGCGTCGTCGTGCAACTATCGTGCGTCTGTGCTGAGGTGTGTCGTGTCCTTCCCCCCGCGATTATCGATTATGGGAGCTGCAAGGTGCTAGAACTTAGCGGCCGATCCCTGGAACTGGGCGCCCGGGCGGCTGGTAGCAGCGCTGTCGCCCAGTTGGGGCCGCTGATGCAACGGCGCGGCTGAACCCCTGGGAGCCGGGCAGCCAGCAGGGGGTGCCCTTAGAATGCACATGGGTGTAAATTCAGCTTACTATGATGCTATCGCAGCTTAGAAGTTTTTCACAATGAGTCAACTCTTGATACCCAACTTATGTATATACACGAACGCCATATTAAAGCAGCATCCCGTTTCTTTGAATTCAAGTCTAGAACGCTAAATTCAAGGAATATCTTGTTTCTGATCACTTACCACGGATAAGTGCATCAAGTCCAGATTCAAGTTGGCTCTCCGGCGCATACACCCCGGCTTCTATACTGTCCGAGCTGCGCTCCAGTACGCCGCATACAGCACAATGTCGCAAGACCTGCCCGCAGTATCAACCCGGGTGCTGAAGGTTGGAAAGGACCATCTGGGAGGTTTCAGGGATGGCGAGCACGTAGGCAGCTGGGAGATGACCACGCAAGCAAACCCCAGCATGGCGGTTCTGAAAGAAGCCGCCGACTACCTCCGGACCAGGGACACGCCCGTGGGCTTCCCGACAGAAACCGTCTACGGGCTGGGCGCGGATGCGACGAGGAGCGGCTCGGTAAAGGGCATCTACGCCGCCAAGCGCAGGCCGCAGGATAACCCGCTGATCGTCCACGTCTCGGACCTGGATATGCTGAGGGACTTGCTCAGGCCGTCGTCTTCATCACCGGCACCTAATGGCAGTACCACGGCAAATGGGCACTCGGATGTCATTCCAGAGATCTACAAGCCCCTGATCTCCAGGTTCTGGCCCGGTCCCCTGACGATATTACTCCCCAACCCGTCGCCCTCACCACTGGCCCCTGAAGTGACAGCCGGCCTACCTACTTTTGGCGCGCGCATGCCCTCGTCGCCGCTGGCATTATCGCTCATCAAGCTGACCGGGCGCCCCTTGGCGGCACCTTCTGCGAACGCGTCCACCCGGCCGTCAGCTACCACAGCTAGCGACGTACTGGAGGACATGGAGGGGCGCATCGAGATGATCCTGGATGGCGGTTCATGCCAGGTTGGTGTGGAGAGCACAGTTGTTGATGGACTGTGCGATCCACCGGTGGTTTTGCGGCCAGGCGGGGTCAGCTTGGAGGATATCAGGGCCTGCGCAGGCTGGGAAGGCGTCGAGAAGGCATACAAGGATCACAGTGAACAGGGCAAGAGCGCGCCGAGGGCGCCGGGGATGAAGTATAAGCACTACAGTCCCAGGGCACGCGTGGTGCTCTACGAAGCTACATACGGAGCCGGGCAGGGGCGAATTTCAGAAGAGGATGTAGATGTGATAAGGGACATGACGGGCCAGGTCGACAGTGTATCAGAAAAGCGCACGAAAACCATCGGCCTGGTCAGAACGCGGCATTGGGGTCAGGGGGCGGGACTCAAATGCGGACATTTTCAGTCCATAGCGGCATCGGAGGCTGAAGCCGACCTCGATGTGCACGAAGCTGACCTGTACGACTCTCAAGGGTCGGTCAGTGTCGGGACGGTCCTGGATCTGAGCATCGGACACGATGCCAGGAGCGTGGCGCAGGGGCTGTTCGCGGCGTTAAGGGAGCTGGATAGGAGAAAGCCAGACCTCATCTTCGTCGAGGGCATCCCGGACAAGGACGATATCGCGGCGGCCGTCATGAACCGACTGCGCAAGGCAGCGTCGGAGATCAGGTCATAGATGTCATTCATAGACTAGAATAGACCCGGAAAAAAAAAACTACCCGCTCCACAAGATGGTATGTATTGCCCTCTGGAGAAAGGGGCTGATGAAACGATTTTTGACCAACGCCGTGCCCAACACTCTACTGCATGCTCTATCACTGGAAGCCGCCTGACACAGCGAGAAATCACAATCCTTGTCGCAGCCAGTCCGTCAGCTTCGCCTTTCCTAGTTGCGCCAGGTTGTTCACTCCCTGCTCGCTCAGATCGATTCTGCTCAGATTCACGTCTTGCGTTGGGGCTTTGCTGACTCTCTGGACGATGATGGTCGGGTCGGTCTCCAGGATGATGCCTGCGTCTACGATCTCGTCGATGGCGAGGGAGACCAGGTCGTAGTTCTCGATGATGGTCCGCTTGTCGACGGATTGCCTACACCAGTATTAGGACTGCGTTTCTTTCCATACGGAGCAGGATGGCTCATACTTGAACAGGAGGTGGAGGGAGTCGCGGATCGCAAGGATGGTGTTGTACAGAAGAACCTCCTGGACCATTGGTCAGCACTGCGGTGTGATACGGTAGCATATTTCAGGGGGTGTACGTACGTTCTCCTCGACGCTGCCAACCACGTAAACCATGACATCTGATTCGGTCTTGTACAGCACGATCCTGTTATCGTAGAGAATAACTGCGGCAACAAGTGTCAGCAACTGCGCAAGCTGGCGGGGGTCACCTGGGCGTTGCTCGGGAACCCGAGCCCAGGGGCAGCAGCTTGCTACTCACTGTCGCCGTTCTGCTTGGCCGTCTTGTCCAACAGTCCCTTCTCGAATGTCTTCTGCGACTTGACGTCGGCGTAGGGGTTTTCCTTGGAGGTTGCTATGCGCCTTCGGGTTAGCAAGGGCGGCTCCGACTGGATGGTTGGCAGCAGGTATACAACATACTGCCTGGCACTTGGTGGGGCGGGGCGTAGTATTTGGCAAAGATGCGGGAGCCGTCGTCGGTGCTGAGGATGATGACGGCGTTGACCGAGAAGAGGGACATTCCAGGCGCCATCTTGAGGTTTTCGGGGTGGTCAGAACGGGGCCGTTGAGGGCGGTGGGCGGCAGGTCGGAGGGGGAAGTATTGTGGTCGGCTGTCGTCGCTCGTCTGGCCAAGTCGCAAGGTCCAATGCGATGCGGTGTTCCTGAACTGCTGTCTGGCAACTGGGAGCCGCCAATGGGTCCAAGGGGTGGGTCAGCGCCGCTAGAGCCCAGGACACCTACGAGTTAAAGGTGGCACCTAGTTAGCCTCCAGGGCCGTACGAGTTAGGTTTAGCCAGGCGGAATTACGTTCCCACGAGGCCGGGGCGCGCTCTCACTTGTGCACGTGTTAGTTATGCAAGACTATCCCTGCATTACGCGCACCGACGGACCCCTGTCACTGAAGAATGAAGAGCCAAGTTCAATGGGCGGTTGGATAATTTCCACTTTACGCGAGCAGTCGCGTCTCAGGGGGTCCAGACGCGACTTTCGCGTTTTCTTGCCTGTGGGCAGCCCACTTGACATTCTTCTCTGTCTCCCCCTCCCCCAACCCGCCTTCTGCCCTGCCATCAGCCATCATTTCACCGACTCTCACTTCTGCAACCCACCAAGCCAGAACCTTCCAGTCGTGAGCGGTGATCTGAAGCAGCAACATGTCTTCGCCCTCTCAGCGCCGCTCCCAGTCGGGCACTCCCCGGCGGAGCACCCGATCCTCCCAGGCGCCCAGCAGCCCCGCGAACGCCAATGCCTCCTCGCGGAACGGCGGCACCCCGCGCAACACGCGCAGCTCGCAGCTGGCTTCGAGTCCTCTGTTCTACCAGTCATCGTCGCCCGCAAACGGCAACGACGATGTCTCGTCGCCCCTGCGCCAGAACACCGAGAGCCAGAACACCAATGCCAACGGGGGCGCCGCCCCGAGCTCGCCTCTGCGACAAAGGACCCACTCTCAGACAACAAGAGACGAGAGCCAGAACGACGGTGATCGGACACCAAGAGCCAGCGGCAGCGGTCTCATCGGAGGTGAGTATGCCGACACACGTGCAGCTGCGTGTATCTTGCAACCTCAAGGCCAGGATCACTAATATTGTGTTGTTCGACCTTGCAGATTCTTCCCCTATCAGATACGAGGCTAGTTCCAGCCCGGGACGGTCGCTACACCCTCAGTCAGATCTGCGCAGCGAGAGCAGCAACCTCTTCGTCGGATCCTCCGCCACCCCTCGAGCAAGACGCAACCGCCGAGGCGATATCAACTCGGAGATTTTCAGCGGTGGAGCCCGTGGCAGCAGCCGCGTTATCTTGGACGATTCTGGCCGTGTGGTGCGAGAAATCCACTCTGATGCTCCCACCTTCTCGAATATCGATCCCAACACCTCCGAGGCAAACGTGCTCGGCGGTCAGGACAATGCCACCATCTGGGGTACCACCGTGTCCATCGATGACACGTACGCTGCCTTCAAGGACTTCCTAAAAAACTTCACCAAGAAGTACCGGATGTGGGCCGAAGGCATGACGACGGAGCAGACTGATGCTGACCCGGATGCGACCTCCAAGCCGTACCTGGAGGAGCTGAACAACATGCTCATCCTTGGCACCCGAATTCTCTACGTCAACGTCGCAGACTTCAACTATTACCCGCCTACGCGAAAGATATGGCACCAGATTCAGCACTACCCTCAGGAAATTGTGCCTCTGATGGATCAATCGGTCCATGATGTAATGATTGAGCTGGCACAGGCTGAGATGGCTCGCCAGAGGAGCCAAAGCAACGGCGTTTCGGCCTCGCAGCGGAGCGGCGCGCCGCCTAGCTCGGATGTGCAGTTTCCGGACTCGGAGAGGAGCGAGGAGCCAACGGCATCTCAGAGGCCCCAGCCGGGTCTCAATTTGGAAGAGAAGGTCATGGACCAGACGTACATGACCCGCCCCTTCGGCCTTGGAGACGTTACCAATATGAGAGACTTGAACCCGTCCGACATGGACAAGCTCATCTGCATCAAGGGCCTTGTCATCCGGACCACACCTGTCATCCCGGATATGCGACAGGCCTTCTTCAGGTGCAACGTCTGCAGCCATTCCTTGCTGGTCGGTCTGGATCGTGGCAAGATCAGGGAGCCGACAACATGCCCCCGCCCGCTTTGCGAGTCCAAGAACTCGATGCAAATCATTCACAACCGCTGCGAGTTTGAGGACAAGCAGGTGATCAAGCTGCAAGAAACGCCCGATGCTGTTCCCGCCGGACAGACGCCCCACTCGGTTTCTATCTGCGTGTACAACGAGCTGGTAGACTTCTGCAAGGCCGGTGACCGTGTTCAGATTACCGGCATCTATCGTGTTAGCCCGGTCCGGGTGAACCCTCGCCAGAGATCCGTCAAGAGCGTCTTCAAGACCTTCGTGGATGTTGTGCACGTTGCCAAGGTCGATAACAAACGACTTGGCGCTGATGTGTCTACACTGGATGCCGAGCGCAACGATGACGAGAACCAGATCCAGGAGGCGCGCAAGATCACCCCCGAGGACGAGGAAAAGATCAAGCAGACCGCTGCGCGGCCAGATATCTACGACCTTCTGTCTCGGTCGCTGGCTCCATCTATCTTCGAGATGGACGATGTGAAGAAGGGAATTCTGCTGCAGATGTTCGGAGGCACCAACAAGACCTTCCAAAAGGGAGGCAGCCCCAGGTACCGTGGCGACATCAACGTGCTACTCTGCGGTGACCCGTCGACTTCCAAATCACAACTGCTCAAATATGTGCACAAGATCGCGCCTCGCGGTGTCTACACAAGCGGAAAGGGATCTTCGGCCACTGGCCTGACAGCGTACGTTTCTCGTGACCCAGAAACTCGCCAGCTGGTGCTCGAATCGGGAGCCTTGGTCTTGTCCGACGGCGGTGTTTGCTGCATCGATGAATTCGACAAGATGTCAGATGCAACACGGTCAGTCCTACACGAAGTTATGGAACAACAGACCGTATCAGTGGCCAAAGCTGGTATCATCACCACTCTCAACGCTAGAACCAGCATTCTGGCCTCTGCCAACCCTATCGGTTCCCGGTACAACCCCGACCTCCCCGTTCCGCAAAACATCGACCTCCCACCCACACTGCTATCGCGTTTCGATCTTGTGTATCTGATCCTGGATCGCCAAGACGATAACAACGACAAGAAGCTGGCCAGGCATCTTCTCTCAATGTATTTGGAGGACAAGCCCGAGTCTGCAGCGTCAAACAACGAAATCTTGGTAAGTCTTTCTCATATGATCGTCATGCTTCACCCTTTGGCTAACCAATGCTTTGCAGGATGTCGAATTTCTCACAGCCTACATCTCGTACGCTCGTGACTACATTCACCCGTCGATCTCGCAAGATGCCGCAAAGGCGCTTGTTGACAACTATGTCAAGATGCGCAAGCTTGGGCAGGATGTTCGCGCTGCTGAGAAGCGCATCACAGCCACCACACGTCAATTGGAGTCCATGATCCGTCTCGCAGAGGGTCATGCGAAGATGCGCCTCTCCACCACTGTGACGAAGGCTGATGTCGAAGAGGCCAACCGTCTTATCCAAGCTGCCCTCAAGACCTCGGCGACCGATGCCCAAGGCAGAATCGACATGAGCCTGCTGAACGAGGGTGTAAGCTCTGCCGACCGCAAGCGCAAGGAAGAACTAAAGACAGCCATCCTCGGCCTGCTGGATGACATGACAAGCAATGGTCAGAGCGCAAAGTTCAGCGATGTCAGCAGAAGACTCGGCGAGGGCGCTAGCGTTCCAGTGGAGCCAGCTGATTTCGCCGAGGTGATGCGCGCGCTCGAGATGGAGGGCCTTGTCATGGTCACCGGAGAAGGTGCGAGGAAGAGCGTAAGACGCGTCACTGGAGTGGCGTAAGACCGGTCGACTGGGGAAAACATAGACAAGCGACTCGGGCATAATGCTTGGTTACGAATGAGGTACGAATGGTGGGATCATGGATGCGATACAGGTTGTCTAGTTTTACTATGGCGTTGTTGGTATATCCAGTTTGTACATGGCAGATATAGGCTGTGGACGCAAATAATACTATGGTTATAAGACTGAACAAGATCCACTGCCAAGTTCTTGAGTGCTATAGTGTTTGGCAAAGTAAGTGGATACTTTCAAGGCAGCATACATAGACGCGCCTAATAGCGCTCATGTGAAATGTCGATCCCCCTCGAGTCAGGGACACAAAGGACCCTGAATTACTGGATCGCACAGCCCCCTCCTTGCCCCTCGTGGCACTGGGTATCGGCCCAGAAAAAGCCTGGAAGCTCAATACTCTACTTGATTGAGAAACTGGGGCATAGTCCAGTTTTCCGCAACACGGTATATCCAATTGGCGGGCTATGATGTCAATCGCTCCCCAATCATTCCCCGCCGAGCGTTTCACGCATATGCGTAGGGCCGATCGTGCAAAGGGGCGCCGAAGCATCGATGGAAAGCCACGAAGCTTGCGACGGAGCTCGAGGGGCGGATAATAGTATATGCACCTGTGACTGGATGTCTCATAGCACACCTCTCTTTTGAACCTCATCCTCTACGCTTCCCCTCACTTTCATACCCGTTTTCCTTCTATACCCCTATGCGCATCCTCAATTGAGCCCTCTTTGAAGCTTTAACCTTGTCTACCAGTACACGATGGCAGCTACTCAAACCTACCCTCGCCCGGACTTTGTCCGCCCCAACCTCAATTGGCAGCTCCTCAACGGCACGCGCTGGTCGCTGCTGTTCGACGACCAGGACATTGGGCTGTCGGAGGGCTGGCACATCCACGGGCCCCCGGACCGGGTCACGCTGACGGGCGGCTCGTCCTCGGCCGAGGGCAGCGCCGCCGAGGACGCGCAGCGCCTCGAGGCCTTCCCCGAGCTCAAGGAGAAGTACTGGAAGGGCTCGGACGCCACCGAGCACGCCAAGAAGCCCATCAACGTCCCCTTCGCCTTCCAGTGCCCGGCCTCGGGCTGGGGCGACAACGCCGCCCACGAGGTGCTGTGGTACGAGACGCCCCTCGGCGACCTCAGGACCCAGGCCGAGCGGGACGCCGGCCACCGCGTCCTGGTGCGCTTTGGCGCCGTCGACTACGAGGCGAGCATCTGGGTCGGTGGCCACTTCGTCGGCGGCCACCGCGGCGGCCATGTGCCTTTCGATGTCGACGTCACAGACGCCCTGGCGGCGGCCGGGGGCAAGGAGACCAAGTTGGTGCTTAGGGTGCGGGACAGCCCGAGCGACCTGGAGCAGCCCAGGGGCAAGCAGTACTGGGCCCCGACGCCGGAGAGTATCTTCTACACCCCCAGCTCGGGCATCTGGCAGAGCGTCTGGGTCGAGGTAGTCCCGAGGGCCAGGATTGCGGGAAGTAGCGACGGGACCGTGTTGAAGTCTAACGACATCGAGAGCGGCGTCCTAAAAGCACAGGTTGCTATTCTTGGGAGCAGAGCGGCTGGCCAGTACGCGGTAGAAATCGAGGGAAGCATTGGCGGTGTTTCCGTTGGCAAGGCGAAGGGCAATCTTCCGAAAGACAAAGACTACGTCAACTTGGATCTCAGCTTGAAAGTCCCAGCCGAGAAGCTGAAGGAGATATCAGCTGAAGTTGTTGGGGCTGCGCCGTTGGACAATGTCCGATGCTGGAAGGATGGCTTGGCGTTATGGTCTCCGGACCACCCCCTCCTCTATGACCTCAAGATCCGACTGTATGACTCTCAGGGCAAAGTCCTCGACGAGGTGGATACATACACAGGAATGCGAAGCCTCGACTGGCAGCGGGGTGATGGCACATTCAGACTCAACAATGAACCCCTATTTCAAGCTCTATGCCTCGACCAGGGGTACTGGCCAGAGACCGGCTTGACGCCACCAACTCCTGAGAGCCTGAAGGTTGATGTCGAGTTGTCCAAGAAGATGGGTTTCAACGGGTGCCGGAAACACCAAAAGGTCGAAGACCCCATCTTTCTGTACTGGGCGGACAAGCTGGGGTACTTGGTGTGGGGCGAGATCGCGAATGCCTACGAGTTCAGCCCGGAGTACATCAAGCGGTTCGACCAAGAGTGGACCGAGTCTGTCAAGCGAGATATCAACCACCCCAGCGTCGTTGCGTGGACGCCTGTGAATGAAAGTTGGGCCTACCCTTCACTCCGGGACAATATCGATCAGCGCAACCACATCAGGTCTCTCTACTGGATGACGAAGTGAGTGATTCGGAACCACTTAATCTCTAGAGAAGTAATGCTAATATTGAGAAAGGTCCCTTGACCCAACCCGGCCAATCAACGACAACTGCGGCTGGGAGCATGTACAAACAGATCTTTCGACGTACCACGACTACAACGATGCGCCGGAACTGGCGAAACGCTGTGCCACACAGCAGACCAGGTTCGACGAAGAATTGCACGGCGGCCGCCGTATGTTTGTCCAGCCCATCCCCGGCGATGAGGGAGCTCAACACAAGGCCGGGGCCCCGATCATCTGCACGGAGTTCGGAGGCGTCAACATCGCTCCCGCAGCGGGTACCGACAAGGGCGAGCGCGACTGGGGGTACACGACCGCAACTGATCCTGCAGATCTGCTCAAGAGGATCGACGCCCTGGTTACTGCCGTGGTGCAGGGTGGATACACGAGCGGATTCGTGTACACGCAACTGTAAGTCTTTGATTTTGTGTAAATTTAATACCTACAGAGATGCTGATGCAAAGCTTGCAGAACGGACATCGAGCAGGAAGTCAACGGTCTTTATGCATTTGATCGTAGAGAAAAGATTGACCCTGCGGAGGTGAAGAAGATTTTTGATAAGGGGGCAAAGGTATACTATGATGCAGTTGCTTGTAGGAAATAAGTGAGGGAATGGCAGAGTGATGGTTACACTTCATATAGCGGTGAATCCAAGCTACTTCATAAGAAGAATAAAAGAAATTCAAACTAGAATTATGACTGCAATGTTTCACCTTTATCGTGAGCAATTCAAGGTTGTAATACTGAGGCATTCCCAGATCATGGATCATGGTTCTCAATTCACATCTAGCAGCTCTACGAGCCACACACTGGACGTGCGTGAATGACTGACCATATCTAATCACTAATTCTAATAAATCATAACTTCTCCCGCAACCAGCCTTGAGAGTTGTGTGGCCTGTCCGTCTATGGTTGACCACAAACTCAAAGTGTGCAAGCTAGTTTAGGAACATCAAGCAGATTGCCCATAGTACACACCCCCAGGATCGGCCAACTACACCCAGAGGAGTCCACAACATACAAGGCTGTCTACATAATGAGTAATCAACCTCAAGCAGGCCAAACCCCGCAGAGGCGGATCTGTGACTGGCCATTAGGCCTCATCGGCCGATGCCCCCTATACGTCAAACCGGGGAGCAGCTACTGCAAGATCCACAAGTGCAAGTACGACGGGTATCACGGAGTGTGCGAAAACCGATGCAAAGAGAACGCCATCGACTCTCACCCGGACGGCCCGCTGCAGCCCATGTCCCCGTACTGCAGCTACCACGCCTGCGACGCATACCGGTGCGAGCGCCAGCGGCGGCCGCGCTGGGTCGAGGGCCCGGCGGCTCTGCGACGTGATCCGCAGGACCTGCTCGGCGGCAACGAGCACTTCTTCAAGTGGTGCCGCAGGCACCAGTGCGAACACCTGCTGTATTCGGGCGGGCACGAGTGCGTCGAGAGGGTCCAGGTCGAGGCGGGCGAGAGGCACTTCTGCGGTGCGCATAATCCTGCCAGGAGGAGCTGGCAGGGACCAACGGCTCAGGGTCCGTTTGCATAGGAAATTAGAGAAATAGTCCATACAAGTCTCGATAATAATGCCACCGGTAGGAATAGATTTGCATAACTTGGTCTCAATCCTTCGTGTTCGTCAGAGTGGGGAGAGATCTTGGACAAAATTTTTTACTGCTGAATCTCTCTATTCAGTACCATCGTTCGCATTATTCACTGACGGACTGATAGCATTCTCATAATAACAGGGGTTCGCTGATTTCTTGTCGTGTTCAAGTGACTTACATATGGAACACATGCCTCTATAAAGAGGATCAGACGCACTGGCAATCCTGGATATCCACATTTCTCTTGCATTTTACTGCATCAGCGTTCTCCTTATTATGAAAACCTGCGCCAGCACCTACCGTATTCATTGCTTCGACCCACTCAAGATGGACCAAATGCCCTCAGGCCCTGACCGTTTCCTCTGGAAAGTCCCAGGATATGTGCAGTGCAATTTTGTAAATATATCCACGAACGATCAATGTACAGCTTGGGTGCCCGAAGCTGTCGGTGCCTGTTATCACCACTTCTGCAGTTGGCCGTATGGGAAGTGCCACGTAGTTCGGGTTGACCCGTCTATGAGATTTTGCAAAGAGCATATCTGTTCGGCAAGGGAGTGCGACAGAATAAGAAAAGTGAAAATCGAAAGAGGAGAGACGACCTTACCGACGCGGATCTATCGGTATTGTGAAAGGCATCATCGCCAGAGAAAGGCCGGCATAATTCCTCGCACTAAGCCGGAAGGAAAGGACGAGGATTGATACTCTAGAACACAAAGCTTGAATAGATGATTTGTCGAACTTGTCCTCAATTATTGATCCGAAACGAAGATAGTGCGAGGTGAATACTGACCATGTTTGCCTGGAATTTTCCAATTCCACGCCGTCGTCGTCGTCGCTGTTGCAACAGGGCAATCAGGCGGCCCGTAGCTTGGCCAAAACATACTCCTCACCCGTTCCCTTATTGTTCAATAGGCACCACTGCTTCCAACAGATTCAGATAGCACGCTCGGTAGTGCAATGGTAAAGAGTGGAGTTCAATGACTTCGGGCTGAACTACATTATCTAGCTCGCCAAGTGATCATCGGGCACCATCTGCAGATACGACCCTGAGCCCCTGCTTGCTGGCCACGAGGTAGTAAACGAGGCTTGGGGGTTCGCAATAAATAGGGCTGGAAACGGTTCCGCGCCAAAAGAGATGTTCTGAGGTCCGCAAGGACAGACCTGCGGGGCGTTGAGGAGGGTTCAGATCTTTTTATGCTCAACTTGCTTTTCGCTTTTTCACTTTTTCCTGGTCTTCCTCCCGTACTCCTTGCGCCTTTGGTGCTTTACCAGTTTATGTCTCTGCAACAACCGCTAACTGCTGGTTTCTTTTGGTCCTTTAAACAAGTTACGCAGAGCCTTGCTACACATTGACAGTTGTTTTCTCACATTATGATGCAGCTTTGTTAATCCATACGGTTTTTATTACCTCATCCTAACCCTGCAGGTGGTACTCGACAGTCCATACCAAATCTTGAAAACCATCATACCAACATCAAACCAAGCTTCCCTTCCCCTGATAATACAAGTTTTTCTCGCCTAGTCCCTTGAGTATGCCGTGCCTCCCTTGTGTCCTTGTGCTTTTCATTCTTCTATTGTCTTGATAGAATCGATGCCCAGTTGATCCACTATCAGGGATCTTCCATCAGCTGTCCTGCCAAGAGTGTATCTGGTCACCTCCATTGGTACTCTTTCAGCAGTGCAAGCGGCGTAAATATTGTCCTCGAATTCCTTGGCGATGTTGCGGATTCTTTCCACAACACTATTGACTGGTTGTGGCCGCACAAATTCCTTATATTTGTCCGTGCAGTCTGGAAAGTTGCATTGGCAGACGACTGGGTTCCAAGCGGCATTGATGAGGAGTTGTGTGTGAGAGTCGACGCCGGGGCTGATGCTGATGGCCTTTTGTGGCTGTACAGTGCTGGCAATTCCCAATCCGCAACCTTGTGATTGTTGCGCCTCTTTTTCTAGAGTCATAACCTTGTTATAGGCTGCTTGGTGGTATACCTCGATTGGGTTGACACATGATGATAGGAATTTCTGAGATTCCAAGAAAGGTTCCAGGATTCTTGCCGTTAGGAGTACGTGGAGTCTCTCCTCCCTTTCGTTGATTCGAATTGTCTGAAGATAGAACTTGTTTCTGAGCAGCTGTGTGCGTTCTCTGAAGTTGATGTTCAGACCGTTGACGGATGGGAGTTGAGAAATGAGCGTGGCGGCCGTGTTTGCGCCGGACCAGATTCCAGATATCTCTTGAACTCTCTTGCACTTTAGGAGCAGGATGGGAATGTAAATATTGGCATTCACCTCGATGTTCCAGTTGCGGCGATGAATTAATGTTAAGAAGTGGATATCGTTAAGATTTTCGGTTGACCAATAGGTCTTGCGATGCTGATCTTGCAATTCCAGGACGATACCTTTGGAGCTGATGTGGATTTCGAGAGTTTGATTGGACTTATTGGCAGGCATCAGGGCCCGACAGGCTTCGTAGCGGATTTGACGACAGGTCTGGCGCAGACGGAAGAAATCGAAGCGCTTGAATCCAGTATAAGTTTCGAAGGATTTCTTGTAGCCCTTGCAGATTTCGGAGAGATAGTCTTCCCAAGCAGAATCGGCCTCCATGCGCTCAGATATGGCAACTTGTTGCCAAACCATGTTTCTGAGCTCAGCAGGGAGGGTTAGAAGTGTCAATTTGGCCATTGTATAGGCAATGAAGCAATAAGCCAGACGGCTCAAGCAAGGTGTGAAAGGTGCTCGAAACTGAGAGTGTACTGATCGCGAAGTGGGGAGCCAGAAGAATCAGACAGACTTGCGCTGAATGATTGAGACTGGAAGTGTGCGGTCAGACAGGATTTCAATGTGGGCAAGGTGTGGTCGGGATGTCCATATATATTGGAGGTGATTAAATAATCTCTGAGTTTGATATCTAACTTCGCAAATTCCTTCTCATCTTAGAGTTACAAGCATATAGATGCGAAGTATGATTGAGCACACATGATTTTCAGCTAACTTTACTGATAAAGACTTTGAGCAGGTTTGTTTGTAGTCGAAGTGACTGGTACAGCAATACTGGTGTTGAGCCACAGTCTGTGTACCTTGAGAGCAAACCGAAACTAACAGAATAGTGGACCTCAAGGCTAAGCGGTGTCTGTAAGGCCGAGAAAGCGCGCTGGTAACTTGCAGAAGCTGACAAACTCAAGTCATTGTCTTATATTGCCCCTCAGGCCTGATTGCTATGACGCTGTTAACACTCAGTGGTTTAATAAGGGAAACAACGCTCGCATCATAAACACATATTGATGTGGAAACCCAGTTGCTCAATTGATTCTTTTTTTCCGAACTAACGCCCCTCTATGGTATCCCATAAACATAGACACACACAACCACACAAGTCATAGCCTCAGCAAGCAGGATAATGTCCATCCATCTCATGAAAAGTCATCTACACCTCGGACACCTAGCCTGAGTAGGTGTAGACCATGTTCTGCACCTGGGTCTGCAACTTCTGGCTCTTGGTCTTGAGCGTCTTGATGGACTCGAGGAAGAGCTCGTCACTCTCCCACTGGCCCGTGCTCTCGATCGAGAAGATGAAGTGGTCCCTCTTGCGTCCCAGCTTGACCTTGCCCTCGAACTCCGGGTGCCGCAGCACCTCTCTGCTGACCGTGTCGTACAGCGGGTTGTCGACGGCGGCCATGACCTCGCCCTCGTGGCCGGCGTACTCCTTGTTCGCCTTGACGTGCTGCTTGGTGACCTTCTCCAGCTTGATCGTGCCCGGCATGAAACACTCCTGGAACTTCTTGGCGTCGTCGCCCAGGATCGGCTTCAGAATCTTGATGACGGGCATCAGACGGTAGCTGGCCGTTGCGACGGGCGAGAACTTGGAGTGGTCGGCGCCAATGCCCTTGTGCATGTGCATCTCCAGATCAATGACCTGGCCAGGTCGCATCTTGGCAATCAAGATGTCGGGATTGGTGGGCCGTATTATGTTGTCGCCAGAGAAGTACTGCTCCTGGGCACCGGCAGGCTCGTAGACGATATCCTTGGCGTAGACATGCGCATTGTGGTAGAGCTTGGTCGGGTCCTTCTCGTCGGGTGCGGCGTCCTTGTTGTGGGTACACTCGACCTGCAACTTCAATTGCACGGTGTTGTGGTCGTATGTTGTCGAGTACTGGTCCGCGCCCTCGACGGGCTTGTGCCACCACTTCATCCAGTCCCGAATGCCCTCCTTGCCACCGGTGAAGGGGATAAGCCCCAAGCGATGCGACAGCACCTCATCCTGGACGACCGAGGTGTTGTTTTGGATGAAGACGGTCTCGACCGCGAGTGTAGGAATCTCAGCGATCAGGATACGGCGGAAGGCGTTGGCAATGGACGCGTCCACTCCAATCAACGAGAACTGGGCCTCGTAGTCGTCGTTCTGGTGGAACTCGATCTTCAAGTTCTGTGCGAACCAGTCCTTGTCCCAAGACTCGTCGCCATCTGGGTAGTTGTCGGGGAAGTCGGTCGAGACTGTGTTGGAGACCGTCTCCTTGTTGATGCCAACCGTCTACGATATGTTAGCCGCGCGCCCTAGACTGTCCATGGTAAGTAGCACAATACCTTTCTCGACTCCGGCTCGGGTACACGTCCTGATGAAGGCGCCATGGTGATTTGGTATGTGATGGTGGGGTCGATGGCAGAGTCCGAAGTTCGCGATAAAAAAAAAATTGTTTTCCCTCCAAAAGCCGGGACACGATAACACGCCCCCGGGTTACTAAAATCACCCCACTAGCTTCAACTTCCAAAAAAAGATCCAGCGCTCGGCAAGTCCGGAAGATAGCACTGTATCAGCGAACAACAAGCATCTAGCATTTGTCCTGTCATCTTGTCCTTGGTACACGGTTTATATTATAGTACATTAGAGGATACTCTACAACAGTTGTACAATGGTGATACGTTAGTAAAATACACCCATGCTGCCTCAGGTGCAAGCATCTAGAAAAGCTTCATGCCTTTTCCGGCGGCCTGATCCATGAAAAAGTTCTTCAATGGTCTCATGGCATTGACCGCATTCAGGCCAAATGACCGCAGCGGTACTAGGGGACCGCTCTCCACAGAGTAGAGTTTATGCAGCTTGTCCACCACACCCAGGAGGACGTGGTTCGCAGCATATCTCTCTGAGTTGTAAGCCTCCAAAGACATCCGAGTGCCCAAATCCTGGCCGTGGGTTACCGAAAACTCGATTGCCTTGGCCAGACTCTCGACGTCCCCTTGTCCTTGGTTCAGGCCCTGTCCGGCGAGGGGATGGACTGTGTGCGCCGCATCGCCCACGAGAGCCACCCTCTCTCCAATGTACGTGTCGGCATGACGCAACTTCAACGGGAAAGATGCCACCGACCCTTCTTGTACTCCGACAACGGTCTGCGGTACAGCCTGGTTATTGAATGTTGTGTGCTGCAACCTCCATAGTAGTTCATCCTCTTGCCCCGAGCTCATTGTGTGCATGAACTCTAAGTCTACGGTGTTCAACCGGAACGCTGCGTTCACCAGAGCGATGAAATCCTTTGCGGGCAGACTCTTCAGTAGGGCGGCGTTTGACGGCGTGGTTGACCAGACAAGAGTCGAGTATTTTCCAGGCATCGGGAGCATGGCCACCGGTCCTGTCGGCAGGAATCGCTGATATGCGACCTTCGTGTTCTCCCCGCCCCATCCGTCGCCTTCGAGTTCCAGCGTCGCCACTACGCCATGTCTCTGGTAGTCCCAACCCCGGCTCTCGATGCCTGCAAAGGCCCTGACGGGGCTATTCGCACCATCTGCTCCGACGAGCAGCCGGGCGGCAAGCTGTTTACCTCCGGATAGGTGTACAACGGGCCATTGGTTCAGATCTAGCTCCTCAGTCTCCTCGCCGAATGTGATGTTTTCCACCCGTGCGGATTCAAATATCGTAGTGCCCTGCAGCTGATCCAGGCGGCTTAACAACCCTGACGTCAGGTTCAGGTTCTCGGTCATGTACGCAATGGTATTCCCGCTGCGAGCTCCATTCTCCCAGTCGAACTCGATGCGCGCGTCTGTCACTCCGTCCCAGACCTGCATCTCATGATAAGGCTGGATGCGCTGGCGCTGCAGATGGCCCCAAGCCCCTATCTTGTCTAGGAATTGCGCGGAGGAGGGCGTGAGGGAGCTGCAGCGGTTCGAGTACCGGTCCGGAGGGAGCTTCCACGATCGGGTTTTCGAGAGATCCTGAGCTTCGACGAGAGCGATTCGGAGTCCGGCCGTGACTGGGTTTGCGCCTGGTTCAGCAGGTCAGCGCATCGCTCAAGTTAAATTTGAAATGGTGGACGAGAGACGTACGGAGAGCTGTCAGGAGACTTAGACCTGCAGGCCCGCCGCCAACACAGACGACGTCGTAGATGTCCGGCTGCGGTTGACTTGAGTACGCTCGGCGCCACTGAGTCCCTAGCCAACGACTGCAGGTTCGGCAAACGGACGCGGCCGGCATTCTAAGCCTCTGCCCTCGCGAGACTAAAGCCTCCATCTCGTTCCGTGTACTGTTTGCTGACAAGGGACGAGAATCGCATGATTGCAAGTCTGGAGGTGTTGGTGATGGGTACTAAGTAGTGACGGCTGCCGAAGTTTCCCCGCTACGCAAGACGAATGATTGACTGCATGCATCGTACCACCCTGAATCCCATATTCTCCCCTTATGTAACTGGCTGCACTTCACGGTTGATATAGATGCAGAGTTCATAATTTAGAAGATTCGAAGACCGTATTTCATCATCATGTTGACTATCTGAAAACTGGAATACAATGGTATTTCCTCGTCTAAGCCCCAAACCGGAACGCGCGTGTACAAACTGCCGTGAACATTTCATTACCCCCAAGACAGCCATGCTCCTAAAATACAAGCCACCAATACTGAAACGAAGGCTGCCACCGTCGAAGATACGTAATTAACGTCAGCCAAGAGAAGCAACGCAATCGGAACCCCTGTGATATACCCCGTCCTAAGAGGCAACGCCGACTGTGGCCGTCCCAGGTACTCCGGGTTGAGCATCTGAGGTGGATTCGCTACGGGGAGCCTCCACGGCCTGGTCTCGGGAATGAGTCTTGTGCAGGGTGTCCAAGAAGTTGGACCCGCTAGCACCGGCCGAAGTTGAGGCCTCGGGCTCGGCCGCAGCGTTGACAGGCTCATCGTCCAGAGTGAGCCGCCAGTTACGCAGGTCATCCTCGGCGTCGTTCAATATCTGGCGAGCCTCGCCCCCATGTCTGTATTCCGTCCTTGCATCACCAGGTGTTACGGGCGCGTCATCGAGGAGCGAAAGCAGGCGGCGTCCGTGCTTCGCAAGAATGATCTGTCGCTCTGCCCTCTCAATGACCGCTTCGAACTCTGCAGCGTAGGCCTCCTTGAGCTTTTGACGTGTCTGAATAGCGTGTTAGTGTCCAAGTCATAGGAGCCTGCAAATTGGGTGTTGTCAGCTGCAAGTACTCACGATATTTGTCAGTTGCGCCTCTGCAACGAGGTTCTCAGCCTCAGCTCTGACAAGCTCCTGCTCCAAGACGACGATCTTTGTGCTCTGCGGCTCCTTGATCTTCAACTTCTGGATCTCGTCTGCGATCTTGGCCTTGTTGTCACGACTGGGCTGGACGCTCTTCTCCGTGTTACGGATGACTTTGAGTATGGTCCGGGATTCCTCGAGGTTTTGCGCGTACGTGTCTTCCTGGACACCGAGCTCCGACAAGACTACACCGATCTTGTCACTGATATCTGAGACGGCATCATCTTGAGTACCCTCGCCCCACTCAGAGAGCTGAGTGCCGATGACCGTGCGCTCCTTGCCTGCGGTATCGTGCGCCGTGATCAAGTCGTTCGACGACTTGATAACCTTGTACAGCTTGCGGGACAGCTCGGGCTGCATGTTACCGCGGAGTGATCCGAACGAGAACGGCCTGCGACCCGGGGGTGAGGTCGGTCCAGAGCCCCCTGACTTCGCCTTGTTCGAGCGGATGGAGAGAGCGCGATTCCTGTGTGTCCATGATTCTGGTAAGTAAGGGTACAATCCTTTGCAAATCTTGAGGTTCAACGCAGCGTGGCCGGGGCGACGATATAGGCGATCGGAAAGCTCCGATTCATTCGTCTCTTCGGATATGTTCAACTCTTTTCTCGAAAGAAACTCCGTCTCGAGGAAGTCCCCGCCCTGCTCCACCGCATGAATCTCGACTGCAGGAGGTTGCTTCTAGCCCCATCCCTGCGTTGTTTCTTCGGGCTTCAAGAACGAGAGGCTCTTGCGACGGATGTCTCGGAACATATCCATGATTGCATGTAACCAGTGCTGACCGTGTGTAGTGAGACTGTTGTACTTACATATTGGTGGCTTTCTGGGGAGGACTGCTCTGGAGTGGTGATGAGGTGTTTACGTCTAGGATGAGTTAGCAGTTCGTTCTTTCCTGCGCATTATAATTCATCTCTTTGATCCAGCACTCTATCCATCGAGCAGCAGCGACGAACACTGCCAAGTGCAGGCCCACCAGGAAGCATGCCTGTCAGACTTACAAGAGTTGGTTGGAGGAGAGTGCTTGCTGTGATTCCAGATGCCAGTGTCAATCAGTGGGGCACAGAATACGAGACGTTGCAATATAGTCGAACAGGGGCCGGGATTGAGAGTTTCGGCGTGTAAGTCGAAGTTGGAACAATGCAGGTAATATATTCTTCTACCTTACTTTTCTGCGCAGACCTAGGAAATGTTATGATCTGTAACAGCAGACTAGGTAGACTGCAATCATAAGCTACGAGCCCCTATCACCAAAAAAATGCGTGCTCATGATCACAGCCGGGCTATCACCAGTGGAATCTGATGACGAAAGTGCGAATAAATGACATCATGTTTCTCGATACTACTCTTCATTTGGCGTAACTGTCAACTGAGACCCCCGCTCCGGCTTGGCCATAGCGCCGCACAGGCGCGCCAGACCACCCACACCACCTGGGCACCTCAATTGAACGAACCCCTCCACACCGGGAGTCCCCTATGACGCACCGAAAGCCTCGGTGGTGCCAATTCGTCGTACGCCGGACGCTTTTTGTATGAGAAAACTTCAGAGACCACCACCCCGACCCGATGACAACCAAGAGAAAGAAATTTGACGCCGGCGCCTCATATATCGGGATTAAACATCTTTAAAACAAGTAGCAAAGAAGAAGCCGCATTTTCTCTTCGTAGTTAAGTGATACACCACGACACGATGCTGAGCGTCCCGGGGTTGGTGTGAGTGGCCAAGGGATCAGCTTGCATTGCGTCCTCCCCCCTTCTATAAGATTTCGAGGCAAAATGCCCCCATTATTGCTTAAACGTATTTGGTTCTGCTGGTCCGCTCGGTGTAGACGACCGGGCCGCTGCGCCGGTAGCTGCTCGTGCTCACGCGCGGGCTGTGTGTATGGTGGGAGTGGTAGCTCGCCCGCGGCGCGTGCGAGTGGTGGTGATGGTGGCGGGCTTGTCGCACGGGAATGATCTCCTCGTGGTAATAGTACCGCTTCTTGGGCTCTGCTCGGAAGCACATGTTTTGCGCGGAGACGTAGGTGCGGGTTGTAGTCGTTGTGTAGGTCATTTATAAGGCGGGCTCCTGTGCTGAGCCGGAGTATAGTTCACGATGGATGCGGAGGGATTAGGTTTGCTTCCGTGTGACGACCGTCTAAGAGATGTCGAATAGATTGAATATAGTCAAGTGATTAATTAGATGAGTTGAAGAACACAGCGAAAGACGTGGACAGAGCCTGGTATTTATCTAGATTCCGGGGACTCTGCCACGGCGAACCGTCCTAGCATCTTCGATGACAACCAAGACAGTCCCAAGGTCCCTCGCATCACACCGAGCCTGATCGCCCGAAAAAAGAACAAAAAGCCCATGGTCAAGCGGGCGTATCACGCGGGCTTCCAAGGCGGTTTCTCAGGGTTCCTCTGAGTACTACAGTATATCAAGTTCTCCCGGTAAGAGCCAGGTTGCGATCCCTGCACACTCCCTGGTCCAAGCGAGCTGACTGAGAAGGATCCCAGTTCCCTGCAACGCACACCACCACATCGACGCGGCCCGGCGTTTTCTGTCCAAGGCCATGGCGGTTTTCCGCCTTGAGAGCCTCACGACACGGGCCCTGACCGTTACGTCCAGAGCCTCTAGCTCAGAACTCTCTTGTGTCGTGTGAGCAAGGCCGTGGCAAACCAAGTCGGCGGAGCCAAGGCCACGGCAGACTCAACACGAGCGGCGGTTGCCTCCGTAACCCTAACCGCAGCGTCGGTCAACCTGAGATGCAACCTAGGACTCGAACTTTTCGCGACTGTCTACGCCAACCCCTCCGAGCCAAGGTGAGACCACGGATTCTGTGCAACGGTGTCTAGACAGCCGGGCGACGATCCTCCAGATGATCCGACCGTCCTGCCGTGTAAGTGCAGACAGAGGTTATGCGGGTTCGCATTAGGAGCCTGGCCTATGATGATGCAGCGACGTCAGCCTGCAGCAGTAGGCGACTGAGGGTGGTGGAGTCGGCTGTGGTCAGCCACACGGTCTTCAACGGCTGGCACGGGAGTTTTTGAGACTAGACCCTTGGACCCTGCATCGACCCTTCGAATTTCTGGTGGTGTCTAGGTTCAGGCTGCAACTGGCTCTGGGTGTTTCAGACATTCGTTTCCATAGTCACTCGCTGAGAGGTCAACTTGGGCTATCGAGATCCTCGAGATCCCCCGACTTGCAGCAGGAGTCTGGCGGTGAAGTGCCTGTAATCAAACCAAAACCCAGATATAGAACAAGTCACGGGCAAATCAGAATCATATCATAGTGTCATTTCCTCTCTTTCT
Source organism: Neoarthrinium moseri (assembly GCF_022829205.1). NCBI lineage: Eukaryota > Fungi > Ascomycota > Sordariomycetes > Amphisphaeriales > Apiosporaceae > Neoarthrinium > Neoarthrinium moseri. Next base: position 354,575 of record NW_026055122.1, on the reverse strand, counting down.
TCTCTCCGCTCAAATACTGAGAACCATGCGCTTTTCCATGGTATTTACATACAATTACAATTGTCCGCTCTCGCCCTGCTCTATTTGGTAGAGAACTTGACCTCGACCTTGGATAGTAACCAAGTTCCAACAAAAACAGAGATGACGCTGCTAAAGATAACAAGGGGCTTGCGGAGGCTGGCAAGCAGCGAGTAGTCGTAGGACACGTACAGCTCGCGGTCCCTGAAGTCGTCAGGGACGTTGCGAGCCTTGATCGTCAAGACGGTGCGACCAATCGTGTCCAGGTAGGTCTTCTGCTGGTCCACCACAGACTCGGTGATGGACGACTCTGGGATCGACGTGTAGTACTTGACATTCCTATGCACATGATTAGTAGATGAGAGGTGATTCCGTTTCGGGGCTGGAGCTTACTCGGCACCCTCCGGCAGAAGAATTCGCAGGTGGATCTGCTCGTATTCGATACCCTCGGCCTGCTTAGGGCCCTCGAGGAACGGAACCTTGAGGAGATAGCCGTCACCAGACTTCTTCTTTAGATAGTTCTTGGAGTCCGAGTTCCAGCCGATGGTGAAGGGGTATTTCCATCCGCCGAACACGGGGTACCGAGGCTTGATCTCGAGCGAGGCCTCGCGCCTGTTGGTTCGGAACCGCGAAGTCGACACATTGCCAATAGCATCTGTGAAGTAGGCATCCTTGCTTCCACCATCGAGCTGAAACTTCATCTCCTTAAGAGCGTACGACTGCGGGTTGAAATATTGTGACTGTGCCCACTTGACTCGGTTGAACAGTGCCGACAGGTTGGCCCCGCGGTTGAACAGGGTGTAGCGCTCCTCAAAGGCGACGTTTCCTCCCCAGTGGCTGATCTCCACATCGCGCTCGAGGGCAGAGACGTGGGTAACGGGCTTGGTGAACTCGAAGCGGACCTTGACGGGCGACACAGCTCCAGCGGGGACTTCGGGGAAGGGACCGTAGACGAGCTTGGAGCCCTGCTTCTGTGGAAACTCGTCCACATCACCGTGGCCGGCAATCCTGGTGTAGTCGGGGATATCGGACGAGGCAAACTTGACTTCGGTCTTCTGCTTCAGCGTAGGGTAGGCGGACTGGCAGTATGCGGAGAAGGGGTAGACGAGGTACTGCTTCTCTGTCTGCTCGATGGCGGCCGGGAGTGGTGTGTACGCCTTGAGGTAGTAGTAGGAGATGCCTAGAGTCTGTTGGGCCTTGGGCTGAAGGGGCGTCGGCAGGTGGATTCGGTAGTACTGCGTGTCACTGTAGTCTCCTTGTCAGCTACCAGAGCTGCTGGAAACGGCACAAGGCGGCTGGCTCGCCCTACCTCAATGGATCAAACTCGACAGCCTCGACGGCGAAGCCGGTCACGGCAGCATCCTTGCGGTCTTTCACCTCGATGCCGCCGATTCTCTCCATCTGATCGCCGGTGAATGGCAGGAAGTACTCATCCTGAGGCTCCCCCGAGGCATTCTCGATCACGACATTGACCGACTCCTTGGCAAAGTTCTTCTCGAGCGAGATGGCATGGACAAGATTGTTGTTCTTGAAGACCTGGGGCGGCTTGAAGGTGGACGGCAGGACGACTTTGGAAATCGAAGGACCAGCTACGTTGGCGTCGGCTGCTACCGGCGACAGGAGGGACAGGAACGCGGTCGCAAAAGCTGCGATCGACTTCATGATGGAAAACCTTGCCGCGAGGAGTGCTCAACCATTGAGCAGCTCCAGGAACGCGCGATTGGTGACAAGAAGGGGAAGGAAAAAGGAAGTCGAGGCGGTGGCAGCAAAAGATGCGTCGTGGACTTGCGAGATGTCTTGGCTTGGCCCGGCCTGGCTTCAAGACAGCTACACATCAACTCACAGCTGTCCTCCAAGAAGCTTACGTTGCGCCTTTCGGGGTCCCTTGGGTCGGAATTGAGGGCTTTGTTTAATCCGGTCAGGGAAGTGGAGTGGAGTCGGGGGTGGCCCAGGTACCTAGGTACTTGTCCACAGGCCAGGTGGACTACCTTACCATGGTACAGGGGATGCCCCGTCCCTTATCGATAAGAGTTCCTGATCCAGGACAGAACCCCCACCAGGGAGCCAATTGGGCCCGTCTCATCCCACCTGCGACTTGAATTCGGGTCGCGGGGTGGTTTCTGACAGCTCATACGTACCTCCCACAGAGCCATCCTGGCGTGCATTGGATAGAGCCGAGACATGGAGGTGTCTGGCCTGCCAGCGTCTGTAGAAAACCATCAACAAAGCCCGAGGTTGAGAGCTTGAGAGGCAACGGGAAACCCTTTGTGTTATGTCTCAACATTTACGAAACTTTCGGTGTAATTGCAATTGGCCAATCCAATCCGCGCAAGCGTCTGCAGCTGCGACTAGGAAGCCTCGATACCACCTTGACAGAGCTGACAGCCAACTCGGAGCGGCATGGCACGATGATGCATCCATGAGCATCGTTGGGGGACCTCCATCCGGGCATAGTGCCTCACTACTGGGCACCTCGTCTGATGCCCCTACGCGCTCGACCTTCCCTCCGTGCTTCGCTGTCACCGCGCTACTCCTCCACACCGCTCTAGAACGTAGTACTATGGCTCACAACTTGCGTACTGTAGGTAGTGACATGTTGAGTCGACCCACTTACAAGGGTCCCAATAGGGCCTCACTGCTCTTGGGAACCGGCGCCGCGGCCTTGCTCCGGCCGGTAGGTTGCTGAGGCGTGGGACTCGGTGGGCTTGGACTCCCATTTTAGGGGATCGATCAATGGTTTCTGTGCAGTGCAGGGCTGGCAGGAAGCTTGGACTGACGCAGTAGTTTCAGCCAACCTTACTAACAACCCCTCACCGGACCCTCCCCTGGACGGACGCGCCCAACTTCACCACCGCCACTGCACCACGAGCTGACGAGTAAGTTTTGCAGCTCTGAGGAATTTTCTGGACAGAAAGATTGACTTCTTTTCTTCTTTCTTGTGCATTTCAGCTTGTGACCTTACAGCAACGTCCCCTCCCTTGACTGTGCTATCTCCATAGAATTATCTGCCTTTTGCAGTCTCAGCTCTTCGTGGGTCCCACCTGTCACTGGTTGCGTCACTAGACTTGAAGCTCAACTGCCCTCCAGGTTTCCCTTCGCCCTCGACAAGACCGACAAATCGCCAACATGGTCGGATTGGGTCCTCGCAAGCCACCGTCCCGAAAGGGTATGTAGTACCTGCCGCCCGTTTCCATTGCGTCTATCCTTTGGGGTTTGTTTTTGATTCTGGCCGTCGCCCGTTGCTGGTCGGACAGACGGATACCCGGAAGTTCCTGGGAGAAGCTCCGCGAAGCTCCCGAATGGATCGCATCTGGGAATGGGTCTTGGGGAGTAATCTCCCCGAGGGCAAAAACATCATCTGTGTCCACCTTTTACCACAGGCTTGGTCGCTGAGCCAGGCTTTGTGAGAGACGTGCGAGATATGTCCCTACGTCAGAGTGGCAGGCGCAACTCCACCGAAGACAGATGACATGGCATCGACGTTTGCCGGCAAGGTCGTTCAAGCGGACTGGTCGGATGGTTGATAAGCTCTGCCTCTGCTGACGGCGAGCTCGAATCTCAAACACCAAGCTATGCCTCAGGATTGCACCAGATCTTTCTGATTCATCGCCCTACCCTATGACATTTTGCTTCCCGCAAACGATTCATCTCCTAGCATCCTTGCACACACCTTACATAGTTCAAGAGTCTCGTATCTGCCTGTGATACGATATATCATTCCCTATGCTCTCACCAACACAACCGCCGCGTCCTCGATCCAGTCAAAGTCTCTGGAGATGGTCGTCCGCCTGTGGCGCCACCACGCGGAGGCACACTTATCACCATGGTTGTCTTTCTCGATCGTGCATCTTTCGCCCACAATACTAACTCGCGGTGTCTCTCAGGATCGATGGCCGATGTTCCCAAGGACTTGCTCCAAGAGATCAAGAAGCTTGAGGAGCAATTTACTGTCGATACGAGCAAGTTGAAGCAGATCTCTGACCATTTCGTCACCGAATTGGAGAAGGGTATGTGCTTGCCTCCAGAGGCGTCGTGTCAGGGCTAATGTGTCGCAGGTCTCAGTGTTGAGGGTGGTAGCATTGTACGTTCTCCCCCTTGGACAACCTCTTGGCCCGCGACCTGCGAGAACTAACGAGTGACGCGATATATAGCCCATGAACCCTACATGGGTTATGGCTTTCCCCGACGGCTACGAGACCGGCACATACTTGGCTCTGGATATGGGTGGCACGAACTTGCGTGTTTGCGAGATCACTTTGACGGATAACAAGTCGGAGTTCGACATCATTCAATCCAAGTACCGCATGCCCGAGGAGCTTAAGACGGGAGAGTCCGAGGAGCTCTGGGAATACATTGCCGACTGTCTGCAACAATTCATTGATACCCACCACGGAGATACCCCGCCTACCGAAGGCGGCAAGATTCCTCTTGGTTTCACATTCTCCTATCCAGCCTCTCAAAACTACATCGATGAGGGTGTCCTTCAGCGATGGACCAAGGGCTTTGATATTGCTGGCGTCGAGGGCGAGAATGTGGTCCCTATGCTTGAGGCTGCCCTTGACTCCCGGGTGAGTTTACAGGCCTGGACTGTACATTCGTCTCATAATACTAAACTGAACAATCCTAGGGCGTTCCCATCAAGGTCTCTGCCTTGATCAACGACACGACTGGTACCCTGATTGCCTCCGCCTACACGGATCCCAGGATGGCTGTCGGCTGTATCTTCGGCACGGGTTGCAACGCTGCGTACATGGAGAACTGTGGCTCGATTCCTAAGCTGGCTCACATGAACCTGCCAGCGGATGCCCCCATGGCTATCAACTGCGAGTGGGGCGCTTTCGACAACGAGCACAAGGTCCTGCCCCGGACGCCCTACGACATCATCATTGACAAAGAGTCGCCGCGACCTGGCCAGCAGGCGTTTGAGAAGATGATTGCAGGTCTCTACCTCGGAGAGATCTTCCGTCTAGTCATGGTGGATCTTCACGACAACAAGGACATCCACATGTTCGAGGGTCAGGATCTCAAGCAGCTCCGAAAGCCTTACTCCTTGGATGCCTCATTCCTCTCCGCTATTGAGGAGTAAGTCTATCGAAGTTTTAATAATTGGACGTGTTCATGATACTGATGCTATATAGCGACCCCTTTGAGAACTTGCAAGAGACTGCAGATCTCTTCTCTGATAAGCTCAACCTGGCTTGCACCCGCCCCGAGCTCGAACTCATTCGCCGCACTGCGGAACTGATCGGCACACGTGCTGCGCGCCTGTCCGCCTGTGGTGTTGCTGCTATCTGCAAGAAGAAGAACATGCAATCGTGCCACGTTGGTGCGGATGGTTCCGTTTTCAACAAGTACCCGCACTTCAAGGCACGCGGCGCTCAGGCCCTACGCGAAATCCTCGACTGGCCGGCAAAGAAGAGTCTCAGAGAGGAAGACCCCATCGAGATCCTGGCCGCCGAAGATGGTAGCGGTGTGGGCGCTGCTCTCATTGCGGCTCTGACCCTGAAGCGTGTCGAAGCCGGCAACCTTGCAGGTATCCTTCACCCGGAGAACTTTAGATAATAACATTGCCCGAAGGCAACGGACCATTCTGCACTAGCGTTCCTTACGCGGTAGAAATGGGCAAGCATTATAGAATAGACAACTCTGCTGGCTATATTTCTAGTGGTCATCTACGATACGTTGTGAATTATACACAAATAGTTTACGTGTCACAATTTGGGCGGCCGTCTTCAAGGCGTTCTGATCCTACTTCTTGGATACCCAAACACACTCCACAAGAAGACTAAGCATTGCGAGCCGCTAACCCTATCCCAGAAGCAGAAAAATCTAGAAATGTAATGTCACGTAACGGTGTTATACGTAGCCTATCCCGTACTCCACACAGTCATGGGTATTTCCCGATTTCAGACCTCTGATAGGACGCCCTGCTCTCAACTCGTAACACGGGCGCAAGTTTCTTAACCTTCATTATAGTCAAATATAATGTAGTAACAACAATAAGCTAGCACTCGTCCAAGATGAGATTTACTTTCGCTCAAATCAAAACAAACTCTTCCATATTCTCCTCATTTCGCCTGAACCCCTTTATCAAACGCCCCGCATCTTCGTCATTCTGGGGATATGTGCCGAGTTCCAGGAGCAATGCGTCCTCCCGAAGCTTGCTCGGTATGCGGCCAAAGTTGCCTGTTCCCAGTCGCCTGTAGACCTTCTCGCCCGGCCGTATAAACTGATCTCCAGCACTGCATCCATCAACCTCCGTCAGAACAAGACAGTTGCATGACAACACCGTGCGGTCGTGGGACACAATCAGTGGCACCCATACCACCTTCTGGATGTTCCTTCGCCACAGGGAGGTATCGCGACCCTCGACTGTATCCGAACAGAACCAAAGGTCCTCTCCGGTGGTTTGGTCAGTCAAGTACAATGACCGCCCGCGACTCCCAATGGTTTTGACGCGATTCAAACGGCCGCGAAGCCTGACCCATCCAGCCTTGACCGGCCCATACTTGAACTCGGTCTGCAAGACCACGTCTGCAGCCAGCAAGTCGGCGAGCGCGATCAAGCCGGGCTTGGGGAACATGAGCCGCGGCTGAACGGGCCCCTCGATGCTTGCCCAGCTCCAGCTGGGCGCCATGTATCCTTCCTCTCCGACGGCCTTTCGCTTCGGCGTCGTCTTCCCTTCCACGGTGATCCAGGCCATCTGGAACAGGAGGCCGATATCCCACATGCCAGCGAGGTACCTCTTCTGCATGGTCAGGCCGGACGTTCCGTATTCGCGTGTAACCGCAGACAGCGCGATGAGCTTGTCCGTCTGCTTCGTGAGGCCGCACAGAGTGTACGCCGTAATGGTGCTGTGCCAGCGCCAGTCAAACCGCTCGCGCAGCTGACGTATCTGCGTCTGCTGCTCGATGGCCGCCTGCTCTGGACTCGCAGTGCTTTTGATACTGACCAGCTTGTATGCGGTGTCAACGACGGACTGGAGCGTCTGCCTCAGCCTCGCTGCTTCCACGAGACTCCCCTCGCCGGGGTATTCACTACGCTCGAAGCCATCGCAAGCCCACGAAATGCCCTGCTTGGTGAAGCCCAGGGTTCGCCGTGCGAGGTTGCGCTCTTGATAGACCCAGGCGCGCTGGTAGAGCGGCGCATTCCCAGACGAGGCGCCTGGCAAATCAGCCGCTGCGTTCCAGACTAAGGTAGCTTGGCCATCAAGGAGAACACATGTCTGGCCCTTGGAGTTTCTTTTGGCGGCGTTGGCGCCGAGTATCTGGCTGTACCTTGCCCGAAAGCCGAATTCTACCTTGGGGTCTCTGCTGTTGTTGATGAAGCCTTCGTCGTCCGACAGAGCGGACAGGGCAGCTATGTTCAGCCATGCGAACTTGTAGATGTCGGCCATTACGGCACTCTGCGTCTGCCAGTCTTCCAAGCTGTCTTGGATAATGCACAAGCTGTCGATCCAGATGTGATCCACATGCAGCATGATGCACACCCTGATGGCATCTTGGAACGTCAATGGAAGGTCATCCACGTCGATATCTTTTTTCCAGGCGGAGAGCTTGTCCTTCGTGAGCACATCTTTCACTCTGCCCCCGAGCGGCGCCGATGGGTCGGGAGGGGGCCCCCAGCAATGAGACAGAGAGAAATACTGGAGTTCCTTCCCGGTCTGGTCCGGGGAGAAGTCTTGTAAGTCCGACTTTTCCACAATCCTCGCGCTGAGTTGCACTTCCTGGCCAACTGGCACGCTTTTTATGTCCGGCGTCGTGGAAAGCCGTATCAGGCGATCCGGGAACCACGGCTTCGCAGGCGTACCGATGCCTTCACCCCCAAAGATATGGTTGCACTGAGTGTGCTTTGCAGCACACTCCTGGCCCCAAGACGTGACCAGCGACAGACTGCCGGAGCCCGCAGTCGACGTGAAGTCCAGCTGCGGCGAAGCGGACGTAGAAGCATCCGTAGATGGATCGAGCGAGCTTATTATTGGGTAGTCTCCTGGGCTCCTTTTGGGTCGTACGGCCCCGTCACCTCCATGTTCGCCTGCATCTTCTCCTGGCTTGCTGCAGTCCGGGAATATCTTGAATCCGCCGATGCCCCATCCATAGCCCCCCCTGTGCGTCGCAGTCATAAGTACGGAGACGCAGCCGTAGGGAAGCGTATATTGCGGATATGTCTTTGCCTCCACCGTGCTCAATCGCCACGTTAATTTCCATTGCTCCGTCGCGTTCCTCCGAAGCGACTCTTCGAAAGACACATGTGCCCTGGCGCCATCGAACAGTATCCTGGTCTTTTTACATATGGGACAGGCCGGCGTCGAAGCCGGGATCGAGAATGAGTGGGGGAGTTCGTCACCCTCACATCCAGATCCGTCCCCAAAGCGCGTGATGACATGCGAGAGAAGTGTCAGACATCTTGGACACAGCGAGCCTGCGCCTGGTACGTCTTGAGGAAAGCTGAGGGTGGGATATCCCTCCTCGAATGCTTCCGCTTCTCTGGCGCTTCCCAGGACTCCGTCTCGTAAGGCGTTCAACCGGGACCCGAGGAATTTCCTCATCTCGTGATTTCTCAGTTATGTGGGCTTCCTGTACTTAGGACACCGCATCAACACCTTGCCGTCCTCGACTGCACGGGCAGCAAGCGTTCATATCTACATGCTTGCCTAACCAAAGTGGGGGAGCTGAAGCGGCTGAAAAGCCACAATTACAGCTGAGCCAATGAAGCAGTCTGGTTGGGCTATATAACTTCCAATTGCCTCAACTTGCATGGTCTGGAAGAATCTTGTTTCTTCTCAAGCGTTAATCCTTTCACACTTGTATCACACTACATTTCCAAGACGCCGGGCGAACACTTCGAAGTGCACACGCCTACATCAATCTTTGAGACAAGTCTGTACTGACCACTTAACATTCAGATATCTGAGACAAAATATGACTTGCTGTATCTCAATTGAAGTACGAGCTTCAAAGATCGGTGGCAGATTGCGATGGTTGTTTTGGGGCAGTTGGCCTTGTTATTTCTACTGTATGTGCTAGTGACCTTCCGACGAAGTTGTCAAGACATGACATGATGTATATTCTGTCGAATAGCCAAGATGAGCTGCTTTCCTGTAGACACTTCAAAGTTTCTGTAGACTAGTCAACATCGTCGCGGATGCACCATGTGCAATCCGAGCAGCCACGCGCTGGGAAGATTGTCCGAAGCATTCTAATCCTGGTCGAGTGGTTCACGAATAACCGAGACTGGCATGGCTCTCTTACGACATTAACAGACCATGATGCGCTATCCAGCGTTGGGCTGTGGCCTCTCAGTCTGTCTGATGCTGCAAGCCTCAAGCTGCTTGAGAGCGTGAATGCGAGCGAGAATGGCAAGATAGGATGATGTATCCATCATAGACCATCAACTTCAGGCCGGTACCTACGATGCTAGGTCTAGGATCGATGTCGGACCGGAAGCTAAGCTCCGGTGAGAGCCCAGCCCGGTGATGTAGGGAGCATTCGTGCAATCGACAACGGAAGTTCCGACCACGATACACGAAGTATGGATATCAAATCATAGATCAACCCATGAAAGCGCAAACGGGGAGTCGGTATTCTGGCTCAAGATTAGATGGGTGGACACACCAAGAGAAACGTACTAGAGCATCCGAGAAACTTACTGTCTAGTGTCCAGTACCGCCGCTTGACACCCTCCCACTCACCCTCACCTTCTGCGCCGAGCCTCTGCATGTCGACGTCCATTTCGCGCCACTCGACATCCATTCCGGCGTCGGACAGATGCATCTCGACAACCTTGGTGTAGACGTCGTAGCAGATCTGCCTGTCGGCACCAAGTCCGTTAAAGAAACTGAATTTGCCGCTCTCCTCTAGCAGTCCTGGCACATACTCGGTGAAGAACATGCGCAACTGGGCGTAATCCTCTCCAAAGGTGTCAAAGTAGATGGCGTCGTAGGTCTCGCCAGCCTCGAGGAGCTGGGGTATGACGTCCTGCCATCGGCCCTCGTGGACCTGGTAGGCCCCCTTCTCCGACCCGGCCGCCTCCCAGTCCTTGCCGAACTCGCAGTCCGGGCCGTTGATGTAGGCCAGGACCTCGGGGTGCGCCTCGATGATGTGGTGTCTGGCCGGCTTGGTCTCGTGGAACATCTTGTCGACGATGCCCATGCCGAAGCCAATGTTCAGAATCTTGCGGCCCGCCTCGAGGCCGGGCAGCAGCGCATCGACGGAGGCGCGCATGATAGACGTCTCCCAGGCCATCATGACCCCGTTCTTGTCGGCGTCGACCAGCTTGCCGTCCGAGTACACCAGGTTGGACCGCAGGTAGTCCTCGCTGTTGACGTCGCCGCCGTTGGCGGGTTGAGGGGGCGCAAAGGCGCGGTCGGGGTTCTCGTCGACGATCTCGGTGTCAACGAGCTCGGGGGCCTCGTCGGGGTCTTCGATCTCTACCTCAGCGGTGCCGTTCTCGCCACCTGCCTCCTCCGCCTCCGCCTCCGCCATATCCTCGTCCTCGTCTTCAGACGAGAGCGCTTCGTAGCCCTCCAGCAGGCCAAAGAGCAGCTCAGCCCTCACACCAGCCTCAACGCACATAGTATACAGGTCGGTCTGGCCCAGCCGGGCAGCTACGTCGCCGGGGGTCTCATTGTTCGAGTCGACGTCATTCCAGATGGCGCCGCTGAAGAAAAGCTCCTCGACAACGGCGGTTGCGGCCTTGACCGCTGCCGGGTCGCTGTTGCTACCGGCCGCGGCCGGTCCACAGGCGCGGATGGCGGCGTGCAGGGGCGTCTCGCCTGTGGTGGGCTCTTGGACGCTCGCCCGGCCGGGCACATTGAGCAGTGGCTTCAGGCCCGCGAGGTCGTGGTGCCAGGCGTGGGTGAGGATCTGTGAGATGGCCGCGGGGCAGGTCGGCGGGACGCGGGTGTCGAGGCTGTCTTTATCGGCCGCCATGGCGGGTGTATATGCGTGGATGTGAATGAGTTTCTCAAGCAGTGTTGATATTAAATGCCCTATTGTTATGAGATGGGGGTGTACTCTTTACATGCACTATATTTGTCAGGGTATAGCATCCGAAAGTGGGCAGAGGCGAAGCTTCTGTTTGCCTTTTGGTGGTATACGATACTCAAAATTTCAGGTACCGTGAGGCAGCATGTAATTACATACCTAGTGGCCAGCTTCAGCGCACTGCGGGGTAGCTCCAGCGAAAATCGATTTTTTGTCGCGGGGCGGAATTGAGGTGCCCACGGCCAATGATACGGCCATTGGAACTCGACTCGGCCACATCCAATCATCAGGCCAGCCATTTGGGGCGGCTGCGTTCACAGTTTGTGTTCAGGCTTAGCAGCGTCAGGCCAGCCGGTTCCGTTCGACCCCACCAAGAGACGGCACGGGAAGGTCTCACCACACGGTTCGAAGTGCTATGCTATCTTTCAGAACGTTTGCTACGTGCATACACGACAAAGAACGACCAGGGTTGCTGCACATGTTCTCTCGTAGACGGTTGTTCTGGCTAGGTCATCCACTCTGTGACATGTTATGTAACCACTGGACAACCACCCATGACCGCCATAGGTCGGTTCGTTCCGCGGTTGGGGGGGCGGCAGGGGGTCCTGGCCGGACTGTTGTTCAAGCTTGGACAGTGGGGCATCTACCAAAACGTTGCTAAGCTACCAGACCCGCCAGAGTGCGAAGTTACCTGGTCGGCAGAGACAGCGATGGGCCAAGGGCCGCCACGTGCTTGTGTAACGGGACGTCAATTGGCCAATGGCCCTGCCCGCAGTCCAGCAACAAAAAGACGAAGGAAAAAAACAAGTGCTGGTCCGGTCTGGTGTAGCTCGTCCCGGACTGGCTGGACTGCAGCTGAACCGGCGCCACAAGCTATCGTGGGGCTGCTGTTCCGTCATCCAGAGACCCAGAGTCCCAAAAGCTTGACATTTGCCTGCCGACGCATCGTCCTCGTACTGTCGAGTTACTTCTGCACCCGGTCCCCGGCCGTTGCTCTTCTCTCCGCCTCACCTGCAGCTGCTGAGATTTAATCCCCTCCTGCAGCATAACCAAGGACTGGTTATTGGCCGCCTGCGCGTGCTCGTGCTCGTGCTCGTGCTCTTGCCGCCGCTCTTGCCCTTGCCCTTGCGGCTCGCCCATCAGAGTTGGAGCTACTGCTTCTTCCATGTGCTGAGCTTCCTCATCGTCCTCCTCCACCTCCTCCTCTGACAGGAACAGGACGAGTCACTGTTGATTGTGCGTGTTGCTGTCGCTTCCAGTCCTTCCCAGCCCTCCCCAGGCCCCAGATCCACGTGCTTGTTTGCGATACGATACTCGTCACCCGGGTCCTCGTTGTCTTATCGACTGCCATCGACTGCCATCCCGCCCCAATCGCTCCCATGACCACCACATGCTGATTGTTCAAGATATACGCACTCAGACCAAGACTTGGATCTCGACCCGAACAGGCACCGTCCCCCAAGGTTGGCGCGCCACGCCCGGCACCGTCGTCATGAAGTTCGGCGAGCAGCTCCACTCGAGCATCATCTCAGAGTACCAATGGCACTACATCGACTACGACGCCCTCAAGCAGTGTCTCAAGAAGGCCACCCGACCTGCCCAGGAGGCTTCCTCCTCCGCCGCCTCCGCGAGCGCCTGGACCAACGATGACGAGGTCGAGTTTGTCAGTCTGCTGGACGAGCAGCTCGACAAGGTCTACAGCAAGACCCAGGTCAAGACGTCCGAGATCCAGCGCCGCATCATGTGGGAGCAGAAGGAGGTCGATGCCTTGGTCAAGCGCATGCACGAGCGCGGGCCCAACGAGCCGGGCCCCAGCGAGGAGGAGTTCATCGCCCGCGAGGAGTTCCTGAGCGACATTATTGCCGACGTCCACGACCTCGCCAAGTTCGTCCAGGTCAACTACACCGGCTTCCTCAAGATCGTCAAGAAGCACGACAAGGTCACCAACCAGCACCTGAAGCCGATCTGGGGCGTCATGATGAGCCAGAAGGCCTTCTTCAAGGAGGACTACGATCGCGATGTCGTCAAGCTCTCCCGGATGTACGACGTTGTACGAACCCGAGGCAACCCCATCAAGGGAGACAGCGCTGCTGGCGGGAGCCAGGGCAGCTTTGTGCGACAGACGACCAAGTACTGGGTGCACAAGGAGAACATCACGGAGCTCAAGCTCATCATCCTGAAGCATCTTCCCGTGCTGGTTTTCAACCCCAAGAAGGAGTTTGAGGCCGAGGACGCCGCCATCACCTCCATCTACTATGATAACCCCGACACCTGGGACCTGTACGAAGGCCGCCTCAAGAAGACAGAGGGTGCCGAGGCCATACGTCTGCGTTGGTATGGCGGCATGCAGAACGATCAGATCTTTGTCGAGCGAAAGACGCACAGAGAGGACTGGACTGGCGAGCAGTCGGTCAAAGCACGCTTCTCTATCAAGGAGAAGAATGTCAACGCCTACATGCGGGGAGATCTTCTGCCGGCTGCTTTGTTCGAGAAGGCGCGCAAGGATGGCAAGAAGTCGGAGAAGCAGATTGCGGAAGATCAGAAGCTGGCTCAAGAGATCCAGTGGTCTATCTTGAAGAAGGGCTACAAGCCAGTGTGCCGGTCTTTCTACAATCGAACGGCCTTCCAGCTTCCGGCAGATGCTCGCGTCCGTATCTCGCTTGACACCGAGCTCACCATGGTCCGTGAAGACAACTTGGACGGCGTCAAGCGCTCTGGTGACAACTGGCGGCGCATGGACATTGGTGTCGACTATCCGTTCTCCCAGCTGCCGCCTGGCGATATTGAGAAATTCCCCTATGCTGTCTTGGAGGTAAAGCTCCAGACCCAGCACGGGCAAGAGCCTCCGGAGTGGGTTCGACAGCTTATCTCCAGCCATCTGGTTGAAGCTGTACCCAAGTTCTCCAAGTTCATCCATGGAACGGCTACGCTTTTCCCTGATCGGATCAAGTTGTTGCCCTTCTGGATGCCCCAGATGGATGTGGACATCCGGAAGCCGGTTATGCAAAACTTTGGTATCCGCCGTCCTGGGCAATCGCCGACGAGCGGAACCACCTCTGATGACGATGACGATGAGGACGATCTCGATTCGGATACGGACGAAGGACCTGGCGGGCCGCAACACAGTGGTTCCAATGGCCGGTCTGCACTAAGCGGGGGCCAAGCTCTCAACCTAGCGGATCTCGAGAACCAGACGGCTGAAGATATAGCGCCTAACGAGGACTACCCTCTGTATGACTCTGACGACGAATATGACTCCGAAGATGCCCTCGAAGAGTCAAGGAGGGTTGGCGGTTGGACGTATTATTCTGCCCTCGGCAAGAGCTACGCACGAGCTGCTGGCCGCGGTCTTGAGACTGCTATCAAAACACTCGCACCGGTTCCGCGCGCAAGCGAAGTTGGACCGAGCAATCGGCAGCGCATGTTCTTTGGTGGCCAAGAACTTCAAACCAAGAAATTCAAGGCGCCAAAGGGAAAGAAGATCTACGTACCTGTTCGCGTCGAGCCAAAGGTGTATTTCGCCGCCGAGAGGACATTCCTTGGATGGGTAAGTTGACCTCTTTCGACCTAACTTGATTACTGCTTGCTAACACGTCTCTTCTAGCTCGAATTTTCCATCTACATTGGTACGATTGCGGTGACCTTGCTCAATTTCGGCACAAAACCCAATGCTACGTCTTTCATTGTTGCTGGTGTCTTTACCCTCCTCGCTATCATGGCTCTTTGCTACTCCGTGGGCATTTACCTCTACCGAAGCGCGGCTATTAGGGAACGCAGGGCTGCAAAGTTCTACGACAGGTGGGGCCCCAGCGTGTTGTGTGGCGCTCTATTCATTGCCGTCGGGTTGAATTTCGCCTTCGAAGGTCGGGATAGAGAGATTCGGTGATGGGCGCCGTATATATTTCCTCACGCTGTGTATTCGTAGTGGGGAGCATTTGCATTACTGGCTCGCTGTCGGTTGGCGGCTGTCTGTGCTTGAGATATCATGTTTCTTTTCTGGCTTGGTAGCATTCTTGGATACTCGTAAATAAAGTCTGGTTTTATCCACGGCGGCTACGGTTCGCTATGCTTGACAACGTCTGGACTTACGTCGCCCATGATGGCGGGTCACCAGTTTCGATTGAGAAATTATTGCGGTCCAGATCATCAACATAGCTTAGGTCTCTCGGCGCGGCGAGAAACCCTAGTATCAATACGTGTCCTACTATCATGGATGTGCCATCCGGAATTCCACATCGACGATTATTTTTGAGGACCTAGCCGTATGTTCCTGTAAGCACTAACACGTCCGATGCCCTCCGCCGGCCACCAAAGCCGCGTATGACCTGCACTCCTGCTGGGGGCCCAGCACAAACAGTTTTGCGACGTGTGACGTAGTTTGAGATCACGGTCCTTATCAGGTCGTAGGGTATCTGAGACATTGGTATCTAGATGTCTAAAACTACCAAGTTGCGTATGTACAAGTCCCATCGGAACTGCTAGGGGGCGGCCGGACAGCGCGACCTGGCACGGACACGTATTGAGTTTATCCCACGTTCCAAGTTCCAGGTTTTCGTGGCCGAGGCAACTGACGGTATATAAGTCTCTGGCAAGGACGGATTGTCGTTTCTGTCCTGCATCATTCGTTTGCAAGCCCATCTCGCAGTCAGCGGTAGCGACATAATGCGGGGCTGTACGACGCCAACAACCACGCAAGGGGTGTAATGCGGAGTTAGCCTCAATTAGTTTGCCTATCGGATACATTGTTAGTCGTAGTGTCCCCTTTTAAGTCGCCGGCAGGATCTCAGCTGTTGGCCTTACAAACCCCGGCGCCGTCAGCTCTCGGAACCAGTACTTAAAGGCCTGTCAGCCGGCTATTTCGACGAAAGCGGTTTCTGGGGCGTTTGGTTTTCAGGATTCGACAGCAAATCGGACCCTCCAATATGGCCACTATAACCGCGGTAGAAACGCCCTTCGGGCACTCGCTGCCTCCGGAAGGGCCGCACACGGTCACTCTCCATGCGCCGAAATGGGAGAGCGCCCTCAGGTTCCGCGATGGTGATATGAGCCTGTTCGCTCAGCTCAAGAGCGTGTACCCGCGCTTCTTTCCGTTTGGACCATCCGCAGCCGTACGTATGAACTTCCAGCACACCATTACCATGTCCCCAGCTAACGAACAGATCTAGCTCATGCAGGGTATCTGTAAGCAACTGAAGCTGGCAGAGGGCCGCAACATCGTGGCGTTCCTGTCCCCAGAGGTGTGGCATGAGAACAGAGACCACGCCGTGTCCAAGTTCCGCAAGGAGAAGGCGCTCACGGAGGACGAGATGACGTACCACGTTGTCGAGATCGACGGCATTCGGCTCTATCTGCTGGAGTTCCCGTCACCGAAGATGATGGGCGCCATCTTCATGTGGCAGCATGCTGGACGCGGCTTCTCGACGCGGCTCGGTGAGCACCTCCTGGCGAAGCTCGATACGTTCAAGGATCTGGGAACATTCCCCGGCGGCAACGGCGCTCCGTCACCGACGTACCTGCCGGAAGTCGAGAGCCATGGACTGCTGCGTAAGAGGATAGCCGGGCTCCTCATGCGTGCTACCGTGGAGCAGTATGCGAAACCCGTCCAGCCCGATGATGTTTACCTGTACCAATCCGGCATGGCGGGTATCTCGCAGTTCCACGAGATAGCTATGAAATCTCGGCCTTACCCTGTTGCCGTATTTGGTGCTGTATTCCGTAAGTAGTACGCCTGTCAACCTAGACCACGTGGTTCTAACTTGCACCAAAGATAGCAGTTGGCATCTCTTTGAAGAGAGTCCAGGCGGTCTGAAGCACTACGGGAAATGTGACGAGGACGATTTGAACGAGTTCGAAAAGTACCTTGAGCAAGGCGGTCAGTGCAGTTACGTCTTTACAGAATTCCCATCGAACCCGATCCTTGTCAGCGTTGATCTACTTAGGCTACGGAAGCTGGTAAGATCTCCGAAACCACTGTTAAGTTCACAAGTCTAAGAAGCTAATGGTATCATAGGCCGACAAATACGGGTTCTGGATGGTAGTTGACGATACCGTCTCCTCATTTTGTAACATCGACGTCCTCCCCGTGGCCGATGTCATCATTACCTCACTCAGCAAGTCATTATCAGGATATGCCGATCTACTTGCAGGTTCTATCGCATTGAACCCAAACAAAGCCAGTTATAACACTCTCAAACCACTACTAAGCGAAGCCTTCCATAACGAGTTCTTTTCTGGAGATGCTGATCAACTATTCAAGAACAGCGATGACTATCTGCCGCGCTCTGTGGTGCTTAACCGTAACGCCGCTGCTATGACTGCATACTTTCAGACTCAAGCCGAAGACGCCAAGGTCCCCATTACCAGAGTGATGTACCCTCCGCACGCGGACGGTTCCGAGAACCTCTTGCCATTCATTCGCAAGCCGAGCCCGGAATTTCCCGAGTTAGGGTACGGTTGTTTGTTCTCAGTCGAGCTAGAGACCATCGAGCAGACACAAGTGTTCTACGACAGCCTCGCATTCCACCAAGGGCCGCACCTCGGCGCACACCTGACCATCTGCATGCCCTACAACGCCATGATCTACGGGAAGGAGGATCCAGAGTACCACGCGGCCTACGGCCTCAAGGCGCAGCAGATCCGGTTCAGCGCGGGCCTCGAGGACGAGGCTTACCTGGTCGACGTCTGCAGGAAGGCCGTCGCG
Source organism: Neoarthrinium moseri (assembly GCF_022829205.1). NCBI lineage: Eukaryota > Fungi > Ascomycota > Sordariomycetes > Amphisphaeriales > Apiosporaceae > Neoarthrinium > Neoarthrinium moseri. The sequence goes on along the minus strand of NW_026055122.1, from coordinate 336,872 downwards.
ACTCTGATGGAGTCCGGTGCCCAGGTCAAGGAGGGCGGCGATCTGGCGAGCGAGATGCTGGAGATCAAGGCCGATGCGGTCGGCGACGGGAAGACAGGCTTGGATCCAATTGGTGGTACCGGCGTGTAAAGCGTGTATAGCGTTAGATATTTGAGCTACACTACTTATACTAAGCATAGTATTATTATACAAAGTTCAGATAATACGGAATTCCTTGTCCTAGGCTCACGACAGTCCGCGGAGTTAATCCGTGACCTATACTACTTACACTTAAGGTAGTGTGAAGTTGCAATAGTATGTGCGTTTGGTCACACAGCATGCCAAGGTATCCAAATGAACGGTCTCTGGGCGTGAGATGGGGTAATGCAACGCTATATCTGCAATGCGACTCCACCCGCTTCTCGGTCCAATCTCGACGACAGGGCAAGAGATGCACAGTCAGCAGTAGGAATAGACGAAGCAATAGTATGCATGCTCTTGTTCATTGCTGCATGGTTTATGTCGCCTGCGTGGATATTTAAGTGGCCGACTTCCGTCCTTGAGCAATGGCCGGCGCCTATTGAACGGGGCGTCCAACATTGAATGCAGCGCAACTCACATTCGCAAAAATATCGTGTTCTCTGTATCTTGAGAGATTGAAACCCTGATTAGACTCAAGCTAACTTAGTCAACACAATGCATGTGCCAAGCCTCTTTGGTATATTCGGCTTACTCTGCCAAATAGTTCCTACAGTTGCTCTGCCCAGCCTTCCGCAGTCCTACAATGGGGCCGCTTCATGCAATACCCCTGTAGTCCGCAAAGAATGGTGATGAACCACAGACGACTCTCTTTGAGAAACAAATTGCTGATACTTGGATGTAGGAGAAATCTGGAAAAGATGGAGAGGCTAAAGTTCATTACAGCCATCAAGTGTCTACAAGGAAAGCCCGGCAAAACAGCTGGGCTGTATTCCGGTGTCAAATCTCTATACGACGACTTTCAAGCCTTGCACATTTCTCAGACTGACTATATCCACTGGGTGGTACGTAATACTGAAAATGACGAGAACACGAGACCGCAACTAATGAGTTGCTAGGGCCACTTTTTACCGTAGGACACACCTGGCTTCGCGCAATCTAGTGCTAAGAAAATGTCTAGGTGGCACCGCTACTTCCTTTGGTTGTTCGAACAGGAGCTGCGGGAGAGTTGTAATTACAACGAAGCGGTTCCGTGAGTGAAGGCCTGTGGTTGACCTCATCTGCAATTGTGCTAACTAATGAGCGCAGATATTGGGGTAAGTGTTCCTCGACAGCATAAGCACAAATGACTAAAGATGTTGACGCGCCGGACCAGATTGGACCCAAGACGCGACCGACGAGGCAAGCTTTCTTGCTTCACCAATCTTCGACCCTGTCTATGGCTTTGGTGGTAAGAACCACGAACGTCTTGCATAACCGAGTAATTGCACTAATGGCCTCACAAGGTAACGGACCCTACATCGAAGATATCAGTGGCTTTCCACAGGATTGGCGCAGCTTGGTCGAGGTCCCCAAACGAACCGGTGGAGGGTGCATAACAGATGGCCCATTTGCTGGCCATAATGTCAGCAGTAAGTTCATTCAGCTCTTATACCAATTGCTGAACGTCTCTAATGACTGACGGACGCACGTCGCGCCAGTGGGACCGGGAAATCACACCGTGTACAACCCCCAATGTATCCGTCGGGATTTCAGTCCTTGGCTGGCCACTCAAAGCCTGAACAGCAACATATACGAGTTCACCCAGAACGCAAGCTCTTTCTTCGAGTTGACGTCTCGCACGGAGGGTGTGAGTCTGGAGATCAAAGATATGGCACTGCATGGAGGTGGTCATCTCAGCGTTGGCGGTGGAATTGGTCAAGTAAGCACATTAAAACTGGGGTGGTTTTCCTCCTGGGCTGCTCCTCGAGGGACATCTCTCATTCTCACGACGGATGCTAATTTGCTGCTCAGATGTCAAATGTATACTCTTCACCGGGAGATCCCTTGTTCTGGCTCCACCACGGCGGCTTGGACAAGTTGTGGGACGAATGGCAGAGGAAAGGTGGGCTAATTTGATTCCGCTCTTCTTACTGTGCTGACAATCCCCGTGGCTCAGACTGGTCCGCCAGGAAGCTCGACATTGGCGGGCCTGATACGCAGTTCGCCTACCCCTTCAACTTCTTCGGGGATGTTCCGTACAAGAATGTCACGCTTGATTATGTTATGAACTTTGGTCAGATGAGCGACAGCATCATGATTAGAGAAGTCATGGACTCCAAGGGTGGCAAACTTTGCTATTCCTATGCTTAGAATCATGTGGGGTAGTGTAGCTTAACAAACGGTGCAAATCTTCAAGACTGGTCCGTTGATAGCGTATCGCGTACGGGATATGTGGCAAGGCATGGAACATAACCATGTCTTTCTTGTGTGATTTGACCGGGTCTATTTGGTAGTGGTTAAAAGCAATCAAAGAACTCTTTCATATGGGCAACGGAAATAAAGCACCATATTTGTAACAACCATTCTGACATCGGTGAAATTTCAAGTAGGACATTTATCTCTGCTCCCTATGATTCACACCTATCGGTCGTATCATGCTTATTTAAACATTGTGTCTTTCACAACACGTATCTGGCTTCACGGAGTCGGCTTCTGCTACTAGGTCATATGAGCCAAGAATCACGACCAAATATCAAAAGTCTGTGAGTTTGCGAGCAACGTGAAAGACGCTAGAAGTCACACGATCAGATCAGACGCCAGTAGTGACTAATACATGGAGCATCCGAACCGCAGCTAGGTATGCCGTGAAGTGAGTATGCAATGAAAGGCACAGTAGCTTTCGAGATGAACCTACATACTGTCAAAACCCGATCGTTGGAGCAGCTCGTGTTTCTCATTACACGCCAAATCCAAATGCTCTTCAATGTCAGACGACTTTTGCAGCAGACTCGGTGAAAGGCCTCCAGTCCAGGATTTCTGTCCTCTCACCGAGGCAAGAGCTTCAAGATCAGACGAAAGCGAGCACCTGCCCCTGAGTTTTAGCCGCAACCCTTCTCACCACCTCTATCTTTGGCTGCAGAGTTGACAGCTATCTCTTCGCCCTAGCGTGTTGTGCTGCCCAAAAACTGCATCCACATTCATTCTTCTCTCCCATACTGTTTGTGTTTGCCCATATCGTGTAGCACGGGAGCTATCAATTTCTCAAGCAGAAAGCTCTTTCTTGCTCTACCAACCAAGTCTTCGCCAAACGATATGGTCAAAGCATGACACACCCGTCCTCCCTTTTTTTCTCCACGGTCCGTTTCTGAGGGTGTCTAAAGCTTCCAGGACCTTGATAGAAATCGGGTTTTGCCTTGACACCAACATAGGCCGACCGTTGAGGACACCAAAAGATACTACGAGAGCCCCGCCCGCGGATTGCAACACTTTCTTAAGCACTCTCCTCCTGACTTAGCTGGACCAGCCAGCTTAGAGTCGGCCTCCTTCCCAGCGTTATCGTACTAAGCCGCAGCAACAACAACAACACTCACATTCGCTCAAAAAGACCAAAGTCGGCTTCCTGTAAGTAAAAAACATACCCATACACTGTTTAGAAGGGCCCCAATTGCTTGCCGTACTGTTTTGCTTCTCTTACACACCTCCTGGATTGCTCATCGTTCCTGCCAACCTTGCATTTTTGTTTATTTCCGGCACGTTAGCACCCTGAATTGTAATGTTGCTTGGTTGCTTTCGACATAAAACTACACATGATCATCTGAAAGGGCCTTTTAGATGCTGTAGGTCTTACTGGGATATCCTCTCTCATCCAAATATCTGGCAACGCGTCTCGTGTCATGCCGGGGAGTCTGCATTGGCCGACACTTGGTTGAAGTGGCAATACATACTCTGTCCTACTTTCTCCACATGAAAGTTTCAAGGACAGTGAAATCTCCTGTTTACTAGTAGATACCCTACGTGCTCTCCCAGTCTTATAGTCACGATCTACACAGGATGCGTCTTTACATGCCGAAGTGCTGAGTTCGACATCACTTCCACAGATCTTGCGATCGAATTTGTTTACTTGGTATAACTTCCTGCCCCCTTTTTTTGAACATGCACTTCAAACTCCAGCTTTCGACCCCCTTTCGCACTCTCAGAAGGCATACCATACGCTGGCTAACAGAAGATGTCTTAGCAGTGTCCCATTGACAGACATTTCAGGTTCGATCCCTACCTTCGGATTGAGTAAAACCACACCCCTTCCCTACCTAGCTCTGGACTGACGTCCGTGAAACCCTGAGTCCAAATCCGCAAAAACAGCCCCCCTTGGAGCGCTCCTCTCAGTACACGCGTATTCTTTTCTACAAAGAGACACACATCCAAATCCTAGGCAGGTGATCCATAGCACCATCAGACAAGATGTGCTTCAGTGAGTACATCGGATACGGCTGCGGCCACACTACAGTTGCCGTCCTACGTCCTTGCCCGCTGACGACACATCTTCACACGAACCCGGTGTGCCCCAGCCCGGCACAGCGCCCGACCCAGGTCCATACCATGTGTCCGTCGTGTGCTCGCATCCTACACACCCGCTGGGTCGAGATCGTCACGCTGGAACACCAGTGGATGCACGAACGCGGCGTGTGCGGGTGTCCCGTGGTGTTCCCAGCTCTGCAGGAGCCAAGGATTGTTGGTGGCGAGCGGCACGAGGCCGGCTATAGCAGCGACGGCGGCGAGGATCAACAGGTCCAGGCGAGCAACGCACAAACTGTTCATATTCCTTCGGGCACCGGACCTGTGATGCTCGATCCGGAGAGCTACTCCCGAGCCATGCCGGGCAAGGAACATGCTGTTGTTTTAGCACCAAAGGCCGTCAACAGCTCAAGCGATACCCCGGCACACCCGAAGCCTAAAAACAAGGGCAAAGGCAAAACTAGATCGAAGCACTCGGGACAGAATACGAAAGCGAAGGCCAATCAGAATCAGAAACCCCATGCGATGGCTTGGAATCGAAACATCTCCCCTATCGTCGACATCACCCAAGACTACGGCACGGGGAACAAGATCGCCGTGCGTCTCTCGTCTCAGTATGGCGCCGAATGGATCCCGGATCACGCGCAGCTGCACGCCGCGGGCAAGTGCGAGTGCGCCGTGGCGTTCGAGACGTATAAGCCGCACTCGATAACGGCGGTGGACCTCGCAGCCGCGCCCGAGTGGGACATGCAGAAGCCCATCAAGGCACTGCACACGCCGACCTTCCGCCGCAACGACCTGCTGATATGGAAGATCAACGAGGCGAACCCCGGTATGCCCCAGATCCCGTGGCCCATCCAAATGGAGGAGTTCGGCTTCACATGTTGCGCCGAGGCAGAGGCGTGTCTGGAGGAGCAAGAGAGAGCGGCAGCAGGTCAAGCCTCAAAGGAAGATGAATTGCTGCTCAGCCAGATCCCGCAGTTTGGTCAACGAGGTCCGTTCCCCTATCCCGCCGCCGCATACGGCATCGAGGGTGCTGCCCATGGTGGCAATGGCACCAGTGCGCAGCGCTCGGCGGCAGTGGGTCGGGAGCAGCAGCCCGCACACGATTCCTTCATTGCAATTCCCAACGAACCCATCTTCTGTCCGCAGGGAATCCCGCTTGTTGGTTGGCCACTTGGCGCCGGCCCAGAAGGCGGTAGGGAGAATTCGCACTCACCGGCGTGGAACATGTGTTCCCTATCTCGCCCCAGAATCAAGAGATCCTGCTCGTTGACCTTTTGAGACGAAACCCGGGACTTCTGTCCCAGCAGTGACAGCTGCAAATTGCGTTCATAGGTTTGCCTACTTTACTCACAACGAAGAATTTCTGGACATGATGCTAACAAAGCTCACAGACAAACCAAGAAAAGGAAAAAAGATTCTGTCGGAACATGTGATATATACTGGCACAAAGGGTGCCTCAACCCCCATTGCGATGCGTTTCCCTGTGGGGTGGTCTCACCCTCTACTATGATACATAAGGAAAGGGAAAGGTAGATTCGCATCACCAGCAGTCTTCATCCTCGGTCTTGATTTAGCGTTGCGTTTTGTTTTCTCTATTTTAACCGGCCTCTCGACTATCTGTCGACCTCACCTATATGCTGGTTAGTACATATTATCACATTCGCATCGTGGTTACTTACCAAACACCAGGTCCATGGTTCCGATCACAGCAACAGCATCAGCCAACAGATGGCCCTTGGAGACGTGGTCAAAACCACCCAGGTGGGCAAAACCAGGTGCTCTAATATGGCATCGGTACGGGCGCTCGCTACCGTCACTGACCAGATATACTCCCATCTCGCCCTTGGGCGCCTCAATAGCCGAGTAGGTCTCACCAGGGGGAACGGTGTAACCCTTGGTGTACAACAGGAAGTGGTGGATGAGGGCTTCCATGTTCTCCTTCATGGCAGTTCGGGGAGGTGGTGCAACCTTGTAGTCCTCAACTCGGACGGGGCCGGCGGGCATGTCGTTCAAGCACTGGTGGATGATTCGGAGGGACTGGCGGAACTCCTCCATACGGCAGAGGTATCGGTCGTAGCAGTCACCGTTGATTCCAACCGGCACATCAAACTCGACCTTGTCATACGCGTCGTACGGCTGGCTCTTGCGGATATCCCACGGCACGCCGGATCCACGGAGCATGACACCGGTGAACGACAAGTTCAGCGCATCGGCAGCCGAAACGACTCCAACACCCTGCAATCTGTTAATCCAGATACGGTTATCCGTCAACATCTCCTCGGTCTCGTCGATGCGGTCACCAAACTGCGTGGCCCACTGGTGAATGTCGTCTAGCAGGCCGACGGGGATATCCTGGTGAACACCGCCGGGGCGGACGTAGGCTGCGTGGAGACGAGCACCGGACACACGCTCGTAGAATTCCTGACATAGTGTCAGTTTTGGGGGTTTTCATAGCAGATTCTCTATCGCAAATGGGGCATCGCGTAGATTTGATAAATAGAATTGTGCCTCACCATCAACTTCTCACGTTCCTCGAAACCCCACAAGAATGGTGTCAAGGCGCCAACATCCATGGCGTGGGACAGGACCGACATCAGGTGGTTGAGAATTCGTGTGATCTCTCCGAACAGGGTTCGAATGTACTTGGCTCTGTCGGGAATCTCAATGTTCAGCAGCTTCTCGACAGCCAGCGAGTAGCACTGCTCATTGGTCATCATGGAGACGTAGTCGAGACGGTCGAAGTACGGCAGGGCCTGCAGGTAGGTCTTGTACTCGATGAGCTTCTCGGTACCACGGTGCAACAGGCCGACGTGGGGGTCGGCTCTGACAATCTCCTCTCCGCTGAGCTCGAGAATTAGGCGCAACACGCCGTGGGCGGCGGGATGTTGGGGACCGAAGTTGACTGTGTAGTGGCGGACCTTGCGGTCCTCGATGCTGCCGTCTCTCGACTTCTCGACGGTGCCGTCGGTGTTCTGCATCCGTTGCATGCCGTAGGGGTCGGCGGGGTGGGCGAAGTTGCTGTCGACGGGCATCAGAGTCGTCCGGTCGACGGGGGTGTGCTCGACGGCGCGGCGGTAGGCGGTGCAGGAGAAGGGGCGGGCGGAGGAGCGGACTGAGGGCATCGCGAGCTGCAGGCGACGGGCGCCGCAGCCGGCAATCCTGTGTAGCGCCGCCATTGCGATTGTCGGTGGTCAATTGGACCGTAGAGCTTGCTTGTTGAGCTGTGGCAATCGAGTTCGTGAAGTCGGCGCCACGGCAGTGTGCCCGTCAACCGCCAACCCGTCATGGGTCCGCCCCGCAAAATATTTGTTCCGGCGGCCCAACCCTGCTCGACGTTTGCTAGTCCCAGCCAATCACAGCTCGGCTCTTGGTCAGACTTTTGACATCTCAGCGTCAACCATATACCAAAATTCGCCTCACATCTCTCTTTCCGGCTGTCAGTTGTGGGGGATGACGACTTCTTGGTGTTACAATGTCCCGTAGGTCCTGACTCGTCTGTTGACAATGATGCTTTGGGGTCGGATCAAGTAGCCACAATCACTGGTATAGCTCCTGCGACTTGTCCAGCTCTCCGTAGCTTCCTTTCAGTTCGGCAACTTTTACTTCATAGTCGTGATCCCCGACTTACATGGGCTGAGGCAGCCGAGTAATATTGTATTAGCAGAAAGGAAAATCACTCACCACTGCATCTAGGAAACTCGAGCTCATGTGGTGAAAGGAGAAATCCCTAAATTCAGCGTGCACTTCGGCCTAAGAAAACCAACAAGGATGTCGTGAACGAGGCCACGCTTGGAATTCCACACTAACAATGCCTTTACACCTCGTCGGGAATCTAACCTCCGAGAGCTCAACTGGCAGGGATTACAGGACATTGAGTGTAGTTGTGAGGTCATGGCGTTGAGTCTCTAAAGGAATATGTGTACACGCGCAATAGTATTCACAATGGCTCAGCCATCAGTGATGAAAAGTATACGTTTACAAAGAATCTGTGCAATCTAAAATAGCTCTGTATAAGACGTGAGAGTACATTCACCTGGCACCTCCTTGATGTTGTACTTGAAATCGTAGATAGTTGTGAAACCCGATAGCTGAATGAGACGCGACTTCCAGTTACTCATACCTAGCCAGCCGTCGAGATCCGAGTAATGTGTGGCGACTTGTTCATGGGGGAAATCATGAGCTATCACTGGATTCTGACGACTGATTCAAAGTTCCAGTGGGAAATCTTGTGAAGGCTTCGGGAAGCACTATTGTGAACTTGTATCAGCCATGCGCCAAGTAACGGTTGAGCCTCGGGCGATTAGTGACACCGCCCGGCTAGACATACCTGTTCTCTGGTGAGGTCGACATTGTGTGCACTCTCTCAGGCCCGATGTGAGGATATTGACCTCGTGCTGAAGAGTATATCGCTCTGCCTGAACAGCCTCGGACTCGGAAGCAAGCATCTCCAAGCGTTCATTGCTCATCTGCATGACCATGGATGGCGTGAGAATGTTCTGAAGATCAGAGATAAGGCAGTTCTCGACAGCCAAATTCACCATATTGTGTGCAAATGTTCCGAGGGAGATCTACAGAACATGCATGTATTAGCTTAAAATTGTGAGGTATGTGAATTGAGGAAGGGATCTCTCACCTGAAAGTGTGTCATGGTCATGTCGACAACTCTCTCAATGCCGAATTCGCTGGCACTAGCTTTCTCTGAATGGTGAAGTGCCTGCTCAACATGATCGCGAACAAGGCCTTTTCCTCCCTTGTCAGTAAATGCAGCCGGGAATTTCTCTTCGATTAGGCTTGCAATACGCCCCGCATCACGTCCCACCATTGTTGATAAAAGCGTGGCATGAAACTCTACGTCAAGTGGTGGTCCGTATCCGGATTTGTATGGCCTGAGAATTTCTTGTAGCTTATCCTTAAGAATTCGCTGCTTATCGTCAAAGAATTTGTCGACACAGAATAACAAAACGGCATTGGAGGTTTGCGTATCTCCTCCGATGACGTGGAGGAAGAGCTGTTCAACAAAAGACTTGGCAAAACTGATGACTTGGTTGAGATAGAAACCTGCGATGTCAGCCCATGGCCGTATTTGCATCTTGAAGAGCTGGAAACCAATGTTTCCATTTGGTTGACCTGGAAACTCATTTCCCTGATTAGCCGCTGCCAGTTGTTCAAGCTCTTCATGGAGATTCATCTCAGAGATAACAGCGGGCTTTGGAAATTTGTTGAAGAGGTCGAGATACGATCTTAGATACTCAGGTACACCGTCCGGCACGCTCCCAAAGACACGACCGTTAAAGAGGTTCCTGTTGTCGTCTTCCCATTCAATCATGCGATCCACTCCCTTGGTGACGAGCGTTGCGTGAAAAGCACGGTTCAATATTCTGAGTACAGCTCGTAATTTGCGAGTCTTACAGTCGTTTGAAAGATCGCCAAAGAACTCGTCCCCGTAGCGACCTTCAGCGCCGTCACGTGCAAGACGCTGGAATTTCTCTGCGATCTCGAGCATGTATGTCCTTAGATCTTCAGGTGCTGAGCGGGGCTTTCCGAGTTGCTCAAGAGCCCGTTGGCGTGCGGTCAAATTGCACTCAATCTCCTCGATCAAGCCAGGCAGTGTCTTTTGAATATGTCCAAGAAGAACCTTGCTGAGCTTCTTCCGTAATGAACTGATGCCACGGCTGGTTGGTGAAATATGAGACCATGCACCGGTCTGGAAGAATTTGTCCTCATAGGCATCTCTGTCGTCTGCACTCATCTCCTCTTTCCCCTCGGGCCGGTTGCGTAGAACATGCCAGCCCAACTTCAGCTTGTGCATACTTTCCTGGGCTCTAGCCAACTGAAGACACTTCTTCTCATCCTGCGATCCCGGCGCTGCAAGGTCAGGCTTCGTTATCACGCCGAGCGTGCGCTCCCTCTTGGGATCATGCTTTCTGGCCTCTTCAACAACGATCTGATTGGCAAGGTTATTGTTCGCCGCTACAACGGCCAGGATGATGCTTTTTGGCTGCTTCATATAACGTTCGGCAAGCTGTTGAACAATCTCCTTGCCCTCCTGTGTCTGATCTTCCGTCTCCGAATGAAAAAAGCCCGGCAAATCGACAAGAGTGAGTGGTTCGACATGAGGGCCTGCAATCTCCACGCGTAAAACGTCTTTGGAGAACCCCTTTGAGCTTCGCACGCGAATCCCCATCTTTTCCGTGGCCTCTTTGATGATTCCAAGAAGAGCATATTTGTTAAAGGTGGTACGGTAGAAATTTTGAGACGGGCCATCGCCGGCAGGGTCCGTCCTAACTACAATCTTCGTCTGTGGAGCACACCTCATCACAAGCTCGGTAGCAAAGCGGGTGCAAAGGTCGCCCTTAGTGGGGAAGCGGACGCTTGAAATAGCTTCAAGTACGGAGCTCTTCCCCGAAGATTGGTCGCCAACCACGATGATTTGAGGCAAGTTGACAATTTCACCGATCTGAAGTTCCCTGAGACTATCGATAGTGTCAAGTAAAGCTCTTGCCACTGGGTTGCTCAACTCATCCATTGCCGCCGCATCAAGGGATATTTCTTGTTCTGGTGCGTCACCCATGGCTGAACAACACTGTAAGAATTTCAACGAGGTGAATTCGAATATTCGATTGAGCTGAAATAATAGGCGTGGTATAAACCAGGTTGTATACGCAAGATCTTGGCTTATGGATATCTACCATACAATCTGTTCCCATGTCCCGTCATTATATAATTATACAACCTGCAAGCAACCTGAAGCTCGCCATGGAGGGCCTGGTACCCTGAAACTCCGATTCCTCTATCCGGGTCATCTCTAGGGTCAGCCTGCGAGAAGGATGACACAGCCACACGAGACGGTAATCCATACCTTCGCCGTTCGCAAAACTATTCAAGGCCGCACTGCGACCTGGCGGTTCGATTAGCTTTCCAAATTGGAGGTTGACAGAACATGATGGTGAAACATGTTGGTCATTGTGAAGTTGCAGATAAGGAAAAGCCAATCACTGCGCTGCTGCGCCCCTTTGGCACCTGCTAGCCGCCCACCCAATTGTCAAACACCAATCCTTTGCGAGAATATATGCAGGGGGAAATCGGCGCTTCTAACATGTAAATACTACCTAGGCCATATGGGACGGCTGAGTTTAGATAATGACTCGCGCATGGTGCAGGAAGCACACTTGGACGGGAAGGCATTGCTGTCTCATTTTCTCCAAAGTATTGCGCCATGAGATGTAGAAAACGAATCCCCAAAATGATTCCCACACATATTGGCTATGGGCCTTCCCCTCCCCTTCATCGTCATGCTAGTACTTTCGCAGACTCGGTGTCAGCATGCAAAATTGCATTGAAAATTACAAGATAGTAATGTTGTGAATAGATTCTTGACCTGAGCCAATTGTGTTTACCACATAAGCTGTGTGCAAGTTGCGATCAAAAAACGTGCTTCGCAAATTTTGACACAAATTATCAGAACAAAATGATTTACCACCGGGAACTCAGCCTATACATTTGTAACCGACACTTCATCTGTCATAAAACTATCAAGATACCTCAATATCGCCCTAGAAACACTGTCGCTTGCTAACTCGTCCCCTTGAAGAGGGAATGCAGATGACATCCATCTTCAATAGGAGGTGCTCAGACCCAAAATCTTCGCCCGTATGTCTACCTCGCTTCTTCAAGCCAGGTGCCACGATCAAATCAATATGCTGCCCTGATTGTGGTGCAATCTCTGCTCCTATTGCTGTCATTATTTCTGGGTTGAATTGTAACGGATGCTGCAAAGAATGGAAAAGCCAGTCGACGCGTGTGACTTGTCTGCAGATCTCCTTGTCAAGACTGATGAAATCATTGATAATAAGCCCGAGTTGATCCGATATCTTGTCTGAACCCAGCGCAAATGGCTGTAGGATATCGAGGATCTGTGTTGAAAGGTCACGAGTAAAGGTATCCACCTGTTGCAGACATTTGTCCCTGTCTTCATTGTTCATAGACTCTAGAATGAGAGCTGAGGTATCAGCCTTCCAAACCTGAAACTTTCGCTGAGCTTCTGTTCCCGATGGTATTCCTCGCTCAGAGTGATAAACATAATCTAAATAGACTGTGATCAGCAAATATTGTGGCACAGAATGATCCAAATGGTGCCCACCTGGTTGTAAAAAATTGTAAACATCGGTAATAGAAGATTGCAGTTCCGGGGCCCAGCGGAATCGCTCGGATACTTCGGAAACTAGTATCCTCCAGAGGAAGGACTGGACGATGGCGGGCCCCATGTTCTCCGATATGCGATTGCCATGATTTGCATAGAATTGTTCCATAGCCTCAACCATACACTTTTCCAGGCCGTTGCTTTGAGGCTGCAAAAAGTGTTCAGGCAGCCTGAATGCAGAAAACTGAAAAGAACAGGAAATGTTTCTGATCTCGTATCTAAGCCCTTGCACCGACCTTTCGAGGTCTGCGTCGAGAAGCTGGTACGGCCTTGTACCTTGGGACCGTAACTGGTTCAGCTCCAAAGCCGTCTTCTTCCACTTCTTGTGAACTTCTTCCAAGCTTGATTTGGCCTCTTCTAGCTCATTCTGAGTCCTCAATATATCTGGTTTGGAGGCTAATTGCCCATCCATTCCCTTGTGCAGCTCTTGCAAGATTGATTGGATGTTTGCCGTGTCTTTTGACAAGTGCCCAAACATGTCAACTACCTCGCGCCAACGGGCATCGTCTTGGTCCCGAATGGTCGACCGTTCTGGAATTTCGGTGCGCTCTCTTCCGCGTGGAACAATCCACGAACTTTGACGGCTTGGATCAGATGTGATTGTTTGCGATGTGCGAAACTCGTCGTCATTATCTGAATGGCCTGCCAGTAGATCGTTCGGAGCGCTGCACTCGCTTGTGATATCCATAGTTGCCGCCCCTGGACTTCCCAATGTTCTTCTTGTAGCCTGTTGGGAAGTATTAGTTTCTACTTCCGATCCTCTCATAATGGATTTAAAAGCTCGCTTAATTGATCTGAAGAGTGTCATGTCATCGAAAGCTTGGAAGTACTAGCATAATGGTTATCCAGAATTACAAAGAGTGTAGCAAAATTGATGGCTGAGGGTGTACTGCATCTTCTGTACCTGCGTATTCGAAAGAGCGCAATACCGCGTCGCAAGGGACCTTTGGTAAATGCCATCACACGGCGCTTCATGAAACCGGCCTATCCTAGGTGGCCTATTTTCGTAGCCTCGTAATCCAAATGTTGGATTATTGATTCCGGGGCTGAAACTATCAACCGCGACTAGAACCAACTGCACTGCATCCCTGAAAGTTGTGGCCAATAGGAAGGCTGCGCTGCATCACTCGGTTTAAAAAAAGAAACTTTCTCGATAGCACCAAGAATTTAACGCAGTCTGCGCTTGAGCTTCAAGGTACTTGTACATTACAAGAACAAATTGGAGATATATTTTGACCTCGACCAAACTCTACGTCCTCACTGGAGTATCGAGCTGATAAGGGACTCTGTCCCACTAGCACATCTCATTCTGACACCACACATATCTTTTGAAAGGGGCACCAAAGATTCCTGAACCGCGGTCCGCCTTGGCATGAGTTTACACGCAGGATCTAACACCGTGCTAGTAGGATAGGATGCGTATTTTGACCAATACGGCACCTAGATCCAACGCTAAGTGAGAGTAATCTTCTTCATAGGCCTCAAAGATTTGCTGGTGCACAGGCTCCATCTTTCAAGACACCAGACTACAGCCGCAGCACAGATAGCCTTTGTGATGTCGTTCGGAGGTGGTCTGAGCGATAGCCTGAAAGGTCTCAGCGTCAGCGATGATGATAGCGAAGTTGAGGATTGCTTGGTGATTGGTATTGACTTTGGAACAACGTAAGTAAAGACGGTGCAAGAACTCATTGCGTTCTGGAGATATCATCAAATAGTATGTTGACATTCATTTTGATACAGGTACTCCGGAGTGGCTTGGTCGACGAGAGTCGAGTTGGAAAGTAGCCAAATCAACTTCATCACCTCCTGGCCTGACAACGCCCGCGAGGAAGGTAAAGTCCCAACTGAGCTCTGGTACGACGATACCGGCGAGCCAATCTGGGGCTATTCTATTCCTGCCGATGCTGACCCATTTCGATGGTTTAAGCTTCTCCTGCTTCATAGAGAAGACCTCAACCCGGAGCTCTGCGAATCCAGCTTTCTGATCAAGGCCCAGATTATGCTGAAGGAGTCTGGGAAGACCGCGGTAGACCTTGTTGCTGACTATTTGCGCCTGCTCTGGGAGCACATAATGTCGACGATCGAGAAGGCACGTGGGGAGTCTGTGGTGGAAGCTCTCGTCTTCCATGTCATAGTCACTGTTCCAGCAATATGGAAAGGCTATGCTAGACAGGCTATGGAAGAGGCCGTTAAGAAGTCTGGCATTCTTAACTTCCGTCTCGCAGGGACCACAAAATTGGTATTCGCACCAGAGCCAGAGGTGGCAGCATTTTCAACACTCCTTGAGCAAGGCAGTAGCATCCGGCCAGGCAATGTATATGTGATCTGTGATGCAGGTGGTGGGACAGTGGTAAGTGTAGTATGGGTAGACTACTCCTGGAGAGGTGTCTAATGAATCATATTTAGGATCTCATTAGTTACGAAGTGAGGAATACTAAACCGATCATCTTACAAGAGGTCGTGATTGGAACAGGTTCGTTTTCCAAGGATATTTCATTTTATTCTCATATCTCACATGGGAGAAGGCTCACATTCATCCTATACGCAGGCGGGCTTTGCGGCGGGATCTTCATCGACCAGGCGTTTGAGCACATGTGCAGTGGCCGGCTTGGGTCTAAATGGAAACGCTTGAGCAAAGAGGGCATTAGGGATATTATGAGAACTGCATGGGAATACGGCATCAAACCACAGTTCAAGTCACCCCAGTCAGCGAAGCAGTATATCGTCGCGTTGCCTGCCGAGGCATTCAGGGATCAAGGTACTGCGGGCCTAGACGATACCAAGCGCAAGCCTCATATAAAGAACGGGCGAATTTATTTCGACGGGTGAGCATTGCCAAAAGATGCCCTTATGATCTACAAAGTTAACACTCAGGAACCAGTTCCGACATCAAAAAAGTGTTTGAAGGCGTCTTTGCCGATATTTCAAAGCTGGTGGAGGGACAGATCCAAAAGGCCGCAGAAAAGGGCCTGTCTGTGACAGTAAGTATGGCTAAAAGGTGACAATGTTGGGGATATCAATGCTAACTTCTACCAGGGCATCATTCTTGTTGGTGGACTGGGGGCGAGTCCATATTTGTACGATTATCTCAAGAATATCCACTCCAAAGCAGGAATTGTAGTGCTTCAGTCCGGTGGGGTCAAGCCGTACGTATGCGGTACTCACCCAATAATGGTTCATTATCATGACTGACATATCTCGATAGGCGCACAGCAATCTGTCGAGGTGCCGTGCTCAAAGGGTTCCTTGAGGCACAAAACAGTCAGCAAGATGGGGGATTCGGGACATCAACAATCGGAGTTGAGTCGAGAGTATCTCGGGCTAGTTACGGCATAACTTACTATATTCTGATCGGCCCAGATCATCATGATGAGGAAGACAAAGACATTGAATGGAACTCATTAGAGGGCCGCCATGTGCTGTCCAATCAAATGCAGTGGTATTTGAGGCGGGTAGGTTCTAACCCAAGACCCGAACGGCTTCTCACGCCACTCGCCCTTTCTATCTTTGCACCAAACATTGCCCGAGCTAATGCCTGAAGTACAGGGAGATGTTGTCTCTAAGATAAAACCATTGCGCCATTCTTACTACTTGCTTTACCAACAATCGTTTTTCCGCGGGTTTTTGATACTCCCCCTCTATCAGTGTGATGACGAGGCGCCGCCGACAAGGAAGATTGACAATGTCCGAAAACTTGGCGAGATCTGCTGTAATCTCGATGTTCAGTTTTCTGACCTGCCCTACCACTCGAAAGACGAGTTCGGGACTGTGACAAAACGGCTGAATTTCGACATTGAATTAGTGCCGTCGGGGGCCTCGGTAGAATTTGTTTTGTACGTGAATGGGAGAAAACAGGGAAGCGAGTACGCCAAGATTGATTTTGCGTAGCGTTGGATTGGTACTGTGTAGTCTTCTTAAAGGCGGTTTGATGAAGATTGTACGAAGTTTTCCTAAGCTATGGTTTCTGCATGACACTGTACTTCTATGGCATATTCACTCTTTCCATTTTCTTTTCTTTTCTTTTCTTATTTATTCTTTTCCTAAATTTCCAGGCGATGAGGGGACTGAACGACGACCCTTGCATCTCCACTCTCCATTTGACCGTCGGGATGTCTCACAGACTGTGTATGAACTCTACTAGGTTTCGTCCCCTAATTTGATAAACCTTGGCCCATGGTGGATGTTACTGCATCGTAGCTGGCCAATGATTTGCATGGTAGATTGATCCCAGCGTGCATCAGAATATGCAGCTGACTAACTGAATGATCGTCGCTAATAGCACATTTCTTGTTTCTCAGTTAATAATCAGCATGCATGTGCATATCAGCTTTGTTGGCGCTCTGTGCCGCCCCTGACCGAATCATTTGTAACGGCTTCGCCACCATTGGAATTCTTATTTGTGGCGTCTCTTGCTGTACCTTACAGCTTGATCCCCATCCACCAGGACTTCATGTCCTCATTTCGATCGTGATGTCAGCCATTCATCTTTCAACATGATGAGCGCAGATGAACGCAGTCCATTACTCACTTCAATATCTCCTAGGAAGCGCCAGGAGCGGAAGGCACCTAGCAGTCGTAAACTGTGCCTGCTGATCGCCTCTGTTGTGCTGCTCCCTTTCATAACAGTCTTGATCCTTCGCCACGTGCGCGCCAAGATTCCCAATTTCATCGCCCATGAGTACGGCGTGGGCTTCCACCTCACGATTCCGTATGGGTGAGTCAATTGGGTCCACCTCACCAGTCTCACCTGTCGATCTAATTCGGAGTATAGGACAGTGAGCATCAGCTACCCGGATGTTACAATTCATAATGTCGCCAAGATCGGAGGTCCTCCCCAGTATCAAGAGTTCATGTTGAGGCTCTCCCTCGAATCATCAGAGCACTTGCAGTCCGCATAGCCCACACTCCTCCTCACCGAGAAAAATGAATCTAATCAAAACCTCAGCCCCCCTTACAGATCCCTCGACGAAGCGTTTCGTGACCTCCCCCCGGGAAACCGCTCGGGAGTGCCGCAAGAAGGCCGGACTCTCAGCAAGCACTGATGTCGACATCCTGGCCGGGTTCATACAGACACTCCGGGCAGCAGCGGAGACTACCCTGGGCAATAGCCCGGTATCCGGCGCCGTAGTGACGGTGGCGCACATCCCGGCTCTTTACGCAGAGGACCTCGAGGACGCTGACTAATTTACCTGGCGCACTACCCTTACGGCGGGGTGTCTCATGAGACCAGCGCCGCTTACGCCGGCAACGGCTTTGGACTGTGCTCCAACTACACGGACATGGAGGCGTGCGATGACGAGCGGGGCAGCCAGCACGAGAATGTGTTATCCGTTGCACTGACGGCCGGGTTGCTGACTTCGACATGGTCAAATATGGGTATATATTTCGCGTACCCAAGCACAGAGCATTACCCGAGCGTTGCTGACCCGGACCTCGGGTTGGACCATCGGCACGATGGTCGAGAGGATGAATACTGGGCACTGGTGCGGGACGCACTATTGAGGCCGCTAGTCCAGGCAAACCAGCACATCCGCGTCAATACCCAGAAGATCCTGTTGCACGGGGACGGTGCCACGGACGATCGATTTCGCGAAGTTGTGGGCGAGGCGCTTCATGAGCTGGCGCCGTATCTTAACGCTAGTGACATCTTTGCGGAGGATGTGGTATACGCAGCCGCCAGGGGTGCTGCGGAGATGGCGAAGAGGGTGTCGTAGCATTACAATCATACTGGCAATAATACACATTGAGGGATTGAATGTCCTGAATAGAGAGTCCCTGCTGAACCGACCAATCCTGACGTCATGAAAATTCTATTATCAAATGGTATGGAAGAGGGGATAGTCATTGAAACTGTGAGAAATATCTTTACATCCATGGGTCTATTATGAGCCGACTCAGTACGAGGACCTAGATTAGAATGCAACAATGAACGGGCCGTGCTGTTCGATACGGTCAGGGACGGGAGAAATCGGTGCGGCTCAGCGCGGATGAAGTCAGCACACAATCCAATATGTGTTCCACATCTTTCTCAAAATATCGTGTGTGACCAGCGCTGACGTCGATTATATGCCTTGGCTTTGGAATGGTTACCGTCAGAGGGGGGCGAGTCTCTCTGAGAATATCAGGTCGTGTTTAGGATGCGGCTCAAAGAGGTCCATCCATCTATAACTTGATACGATCCAGTGAAGACAGATCTGACAACACCGTCGCTGTAATAGCCTATAGCTATCGCTAATCTTCCCAGCGTCACCTTAACCTCGCAATGACCCGCCAATTTCAGCGCCGTATTCGATTAGCAGCTCAGTCACCTGATAATGCCCCCCTCTTTCTGCCATTTCCAATGGCGTCCGGCCATATATATCCCTGAAATCTACAGCAGCACCCCGCTTAACTAGCAGCTCAACAATCGTGTCGTTCCCGTTATGCGCCGCCCAGAATAAAGCGGTTCGGCCTTCATTGTCAAATCGGTCAATAACATCGAGGCTGTATTCTAGAAGCAGCTTGACTACATCAGTATGACCCTGGAGCGCCGCCCATAAGAGAGGTGTTCGACCTTGTTCGTCAAGGGAGTCGATCTTGGCGCCGTGCTCAAGCAGGACGCTGACTGTGGAGTCATGTCCGTTGGACGCTGCCCAAGACAGAGGCGTTCGCCTAAAGAGTCCATCCGGGACCTCGATGCTGGATCCTTTTTGAATCATCCCGTGGATATAGGATGTATTCCCATTGAATGATTCCCACCATAGAGGGCCCCTTTTATTAGTTTTTGACGTTACCTGCGAACTGGACGATACCAGCTCGCTCATGTAGTCCAAATGGTGTCTTCTATCATATGATACCGATTTGTTGGAGTCGATTTGTGAATTACGAGAATGATCATCTGCTTCTAACAGCAGATATAGACTTCCAGGGTCGTAATTCTCAATAGCTAGGAATCTGTTGGTGAAGTCGGCATCTAGTACTCCGGCATGTATTGAAAGGATGAGTCGTACCAGCCCCTCTTCTCCTTCATTCTCGAGCATCTTCCTTTCTCTAATATGTCTGAGTTGGGGTTTTGAAAATAATGGTGCACCAGAAAGGGCCAAATACTCAATGATGGATTCGGCACCGCTTCTCATGGCCCACCGGAATGGAGTACGGGACAAGTTGTCTTCAGCACTAGTATCGGCGCCAGAGTCAATAAGAAGCTTTATGATCGACTCCTTACCAACCCAGATCGAGCACATCAGTGGAGTGCATCCGTTCTCATCCCTAATTTCGATGCTTGCGCCGTAGCTGAGTAGAAAACGGGTAACCTGTTCGCTACCTCCGAAAACCGCCCACCACAATGGTGAACGACCGTAACTGTCCTGTATATCCATGTCTCCATCGACAATCAATTCCGCTACATTGTCAATCAGCCCGAAATATGCTGCAAGGTGCAAACCCGTGACTGCTTCGAGACGATAATGACGGTCATAGCTGACTCTCCCTGGATGCGATGGGTCAGCCAGCAGTTCTTGGATAGTGCGGTCAACCTTCTTGGCGTCTCTCAGAAACTGCCTCACGGCTTCTTGAGTCTCATGGTGTGTCGAATCACGGGCATGATGGGCCCAGAAGTGAGTAGCGTAGTTGAAAAGAGCCCCACCGGGGGGGTATGGGTATGCGCTGAGAGAAAGATAGGTGACGCAAGTCAAAGTGATATTATCATGCGCATCCGGGAACAACGAGTGACTTGACTTGTCAAAGTACTCTTGTGTTGTCTTATGAACCAGTCGAATCCCAGAGCCATATACATCTTTCCCGGCAAATCCGGCGCACAATGAAAGAATGTCGTCAGCTTTTGGGATATCTTTGACTTGGATTTTTGATACTCCAGGCCTTGTGGCTAGAGCGTGTCGGAGTTCTTCAACAGAAAGCAATCTTTTGGAGCAAATAATCCATGACAGGATTAATTTGCCCTTTGGAGTGAGTCTTTCTAAGACCTGTTGATACGAACGGTTATATACCTCCGACCCAGTCGGTAAATTTTCCAACTTTTCCTCCACTTCTCCAACTGATAGCGTGTCGCTCAAGGATTCGAGATGAAGCTTGGCCAGAAGGAACCTTTGAATGCGTTCAGCATGTCCAGGAAAATATTAGGCAGGGTTGATCTGATCACTTACATTCCGCAAGCTGAGCGTAGAACTGTTTTCTTGATGACTGCTCTCATCTTGTTTGCTATCTCGGACTCTCCCTGGACACAGCTAGGCAGCCTTCCTGAGGCGTCGAGATACCTCATTATATCATCGCCTCTAGCTTCTATAGGCAAGGTTGTGCAGTCAGAACGGTTAAAAAAATGTGTTACTCGTGGCGTGTTATTCCTGGATGTCGCGAAGAATTGGAAATTATGCGAGGACTCAAGAAGATTGAATATTTGCTCGAAAAGCTGCGAAGCGCAACCGTCTGTCGTGGTACATTCATCGAGGGCATCAAACAAAATGAAGACTTTAGAGAATATCTTCATGACAGACGATAAAGCCTTGAAAACCATATCGTATGAGTATTGTCTGTTGCGTTTCTGGTACCCTTCGTATAAGTTATGAAGCTCTCTGGGTAGTTTAGTGCTGGAAAGTTCCGCAATAGTTGTTTGATAATGTTAGCGAGTACGAGATGTGTCTTATGATTTTGTGGTCTTTGGTAGTCGAAATATACGTAAGCCATACCGACACTGGTATCGTTCAAGAATCGAGTCTGGAGTTCCTCAATAATAATAGAAGTCATGATAGTCTTTCCAGCTCCAGGTATCCCAGGGCAGAACAGGATCCGTGCCCGTGATTCGACCCAACCTAGGAAGTCGGGTGACTTCAACAACCATGCTCCAGTTCCGTCCTGTCGTTGGAATATACAGGCCTGCTGCTGCAAGCTGTAATCAATGAGAGCGAGGGACTCCAGAAACTCTTGAATAGCATTATCTTGGGATTGAGTCTTCTCGGCTTCAAAGTGCGTCTTCATTTCGGTCTTTATGCTCTTGATATCGTCAAGTCCGGCTAAAGTCAGGGAATTAATACTCAGCATCAGAGACTATTTCTTTAAAATCCTACTACGTACCACTCAGAACATCAACCAACTTTTTCTCTGCCTCAACTCGGTCTAAATGAACATGGGACAGAAGCTCCTTGGCATATGCTGCGGCCGTTATGGCGGCATAACCCTGCCAATCTTTGTTCTTGTGAGAGTCTGCGTAGTCACAGATCCCGCGAATGACAAGACAAGGAAAGTGGTTCATTAGGCCAGCAGCTTCCATTTCAAAGCACATGACATCTTTTTCGCATGCAAGCTTATCCCGCAGTATGGCGTCTTTGATGACAGAGTTGCCTGATGCGATTAGACCATAATGCACACGGGGGTCTTCGTCCTCATCACTTCGTTTATCGCGCTCAACAAAATTCTTTGGGAGTTTCCCGCAAACAGTGCGGCAAAGAAGTTCTCCTTGTGGGTGAATGACTTCTGGTTTGTAAAGTTCGTCGCTCAACTGGTCGGCCAGTTTGATTTTCTTTGCCAACCTTTTATTCTTTAACATGGCATTGCGTATAGTGAGTTGTATTTGGTGACCATGGAGGTCATGCTCGACTTTCAAAGTAGCCATTGCAGTGCGGAGGACTCGCGGAGGTTGGTCAAGGATGCCGGTGCCCACAAATGCCTGATTTTGGAGCGCCTTTCCGAAGTCGTACTGCAGTACGCCCGCGTGCCCATGGCCAGGTTCGCTGATGACAATGTCACCAAGGCGGACATCGTGCCTTGTCGGCACCCCACCACCAATGCCGACCATCAAACCAATGCGCACATTAGGAAAACTGTGGAGCATATCTCGAGCGGAGGCTGCCGCAGAACTTGTGCCGTATTCATTCACTGGCATTGTAGCTATCACGATATTAAGGTCTCCAATGTGTCCCAAGATGTAGCTGTTGTCGTCGTTTTCGGATACAGACTTTGGCCCTGGGTGTTGTTCATCCAGAAGCGCTGTAGCCGCCAGAGCCTCGATATGAAGGGCACATATCCAGCCAACGACGTAGCTCTTAGGATCAGACATGACCACGTTTGGCGAAGGTAGAGCTGAATATGCAAACTAACTTCCTATGCACCACATGAAATGCGCTTTAGGAACTTGAATAATCAATCTCTTGCTTGCTAGAGTTTGATATCAAAGCACTGATGTAACAAAATCGCAAGGTGGCCAGGCAGAGGCCTCCCGAACAATATTATGAGGAAATTGCGGGGTCACCCTTAACTACGTGTATATATCGCGGTATTTAGCCACCCGCCTTTAAACTTTTTATTTTATTTTATTTTATTTTAAATAAATTTTATCTTTTTATATATAGGTACACCACGTCTTTCTTCCTATTAACGGTTCATGTACCATATCAAAACCGTTCGCTTTCAGATCTCGAACAACCTTCTCAATGTTCCCAATCGCTTTTCCACAGTTACCTAGATTGAAAAGACTTGCGCTCTTAGTGATTTTGGCATTGCCCGGCTGTTCCCCGCTGTAGCATCCTATTGTAGCAACCTCAGAATAATCTGTAGATCAGAAAGTTCCCGCTTGATGACGGTAAGATCCTGTCGCGCCTCACGTCAGTCACGTATAGAGTTGGAGATAATAATATTTGGCTTTCCCTATATCATCAAGCAAAGCCCACAACTTGCAATAAACGCGATCGGGGGCATGGGAACCCAGAATTGCGCTTCGTTCGTGGACTGAACAATTGAGAAGCTGGAAACAGTGGGCGACGCGCTAGTTAATACCCCATCATACGAGAAGGATTTCCGTTGGATTCTAGTCTAATAGGGCATCCCTGCAGGCATGCGGCGCAGACGCTGCATGGCTGGTTGGCCCACTACGGCGGCGAGCAACTTGTAAGTCCACCTAGTATCGAGATTCTGATTCACCAACAATCCAGACATCATTTTGAACGTGAATGAACATTTGATAATAAGGAATTGCGCGTGGTGACTCCAAGCGGCGAAATCCTACTGGCGGGCTGTATTCTTGAATGACGTCGATCATAATCCCAGCCTTCTCTTGGCGGTGCGGCAAGGGTTTCAGGGGCGAAGTACAATACGGCTCCGTAACACAGCCAGGCACCTACACGCGCAGCTGATATAAACAAGCCACCGACCCCAAATTGCATCATGACTTGAAACCCTTAAACTAAGAATTCATGTCCTTCTTTATGTCCCATTGACTCGTTGCTCCCTTTGCTGAATGGGGCCTATCGGAAAGGAGGCAGATTAGTGTCCAATTACAGCTTAGCCAAAGCTTATTCAGACGACGACACACACCCAAGGAAATCAACCTACCCCTATCGGTGACAGAAACGCTGCACTACCTCTAATTCTGCCTGATCATCTTTCAGTTATCCTCGTATTCAACATGGGTTTAAAGCAAACGCTCAAGCGTCTGGCGTCAGTCCGCGGTGGACACCGGAAAACGGCTTCAGACCACGACATGGACGGGGAGACTCTGGTTATAGACAGCATAGAGCAGCCCATTGTTGAGGACGAACCTACATCATTCCATGGTTCCGAAGAGCCACAGAGGGATGTGTTCGATCCCGACACCGAACGTCCGCGGCCTATCAAGCCAAC
This sequence comes from Neoarthrinium moseri, assembly GCF_022829205.1. Taxonomy (NCBI): domain Eukaryota; kingdom Fungi; phylum Ascomycota; class Sordariomycetes; order Amphisphaeriales; family Apiosporaceae; genus Neoarthrinium; species Neoarthrinium moseri. The sequence continues at coordinate 312,607 of NW_026055122.1, read as the reverse complement.
CGGAAAGCGCAAGCCATCCAATGCCGCGCAACTCAGACAGAGTCGGCAGAAGAGGCGGGAGAAGGACCAGGAGCCCTCGCCGACCGACTACTTGTATTTCGGCGAGGGAGTTCGCTCGCCCACAAGAGCTGCCTCGACCACGCACAAGGGCGACACCCGGAGTTCCGGGGCAAACTCTAACCCAGCGGTGCCAAGTATTGTCGTTACTGGGACGGACAGCAGCGGCTTTCTCAATAGCGGCATGACTAGCAACAACCAGCAGATGGGTTACCAGAACTTGACACATGGCGGGTCACTTCAGTATGATTACGCTGGCGTACAAGCGCCGAACACAGGGGTGCCTTGAGTGTTAGTGGCGCGATGATGTGGAAGGATACTCTTCAAAGTCGTGGTTGCATTTTACCTTACCATGCTACTTGGAGCTGTACTAAAGCGCTCGGAGAACGGGTGGTCAATCAGCAAGACGTTCACTTGCATGGCAACCCTTCATCAACCACATATTATACACGCTAGACTCGCCGCGCTCTGAGAAGGGGTTAGGGGGTAGCGCACACAGATCAGGCATAGGGCCTGGGGATGTTGCTGTGGAAAGTGATGTGGCGAAGTTGTTGCATATTCCTTTTACCTGGGCTGCCTGATCTTCCGAACATCGTGGCGCGCGGCATTGCTGCGAAAGTGTCTGTCTTGGTAGAGCGATGTCTGCGACCCTTAGCGTTCTGCGCTTCGGATGCGCCTTCACAGTGTTCATCGCAATGATCATCGGGCGTGTTTGTTTGCATGTCGATAGTTCAGGATCTTGTGAGAACACATACGCAAGACATTGGGGGCAAGCATGGCAGACTGTAAGCGGAGCAACAGGACTATCATAGCAAAAGTTGATCTTGTCAAAGTTTAGAAACGTCGAGCTTCACCGGCTCAGGTCGCCCCATTCTCAGAACGCCAACTGCATGTTCCATATATTCTCAGCGTACCGACCGGTACCTACTAAGAACCCAGCCAAAATCGCAAAGAATACCGGGGTATTCAAGATATCAAAGAGAATTTCGCAGAATTTGGTGAAAAAGTTGATGCCCAGGAAGGTCAACCCGAAGCCCTTCACTGTGCCGTCCCGGTAGCGCAGTCCGTGTATAACACAGCAGCCGGCCGCCAAGGCAGAGACAGCAGACCAGGCGAGAGTTGTCTTGATGCTTTTACTTCGCCAGAAGTCATAGTCGTTTCCGATAACCGAGAGAAGCCACAGCGCGTTAAAAAAGCACAGCAGACCCCAGATCCAGGTGGTTCGCCACAGCGCGGCCGTCGGGTCCCAGAGGCGCATGGCGTACGCGCTCCTAATGATGACCAGTCCGAAAAGCACAAAGCGCAAAGGATGGCTCATTCCCAAGAAGTAATCATCGGAACCGGACAGGTAGGCTGTGATAGCAGCGAACCAAAACCCGGTAATGATGATGCCGCACGACCATATGAAATTCGAGGCGGCAACAACCCCCGTGACGCTGTATATTCCAACTAGCAGCAACAGCACCCAATGTAGCCGATCCTCCTCGAACGGGTACACGGCATCGAGTGCCTCAAGAAACTGCTGCGCGGACAGGCCGAATAGAAGGCCCCCGAGCCCGTGCACAGCCTCGTTCGTCCACACCTGCAGCGGATATTCGACCTGACGCCGGCAACCCCATACGTGGACCACAACGGCGCCGAGGGCCGGCAAGATGCTGCGCAGCCATGCTGACGGCGCCAAGACGTGTTTAATGAATAGAATTAACCTGATGTCGCACAAAAGGGTGACTAGGGCGATAGCAAGGCTGATGAGGACCAGGCGAAAGGCATACTTTGCAAAGCGCTGCCATTGGAAAGAGTGATTCTCGACTCTGAGGGTCAAGAGAACTTCTGAGGCAAGCGCAGGGCCTTCCAGCTTCCGCTCGCTCCAGTGCTCTATGGCCGCCCTGACAGCTTCGGCTTGGGCAAGACTGAATGTGACTTTGGGGTTGTCAGCTGGAGCCATATCTGTATTGCTGCGTTTCCGCCAGATTGGAGCATTTGTGCAAGTGATGCGGAATGCTGATTACCTGTTGAGCGCGGGGAGTGGGAACAGCTATATGCAGATTTCATGGTGTTCAATGTACGCAACTCTGACGGAAATGGTACCGACTGTGCCACTTATAGACGTCTATGAAATAGGTGACTGGGCATGGCGCTTGATGCATCCTGCTGATATGCACTTCTCTCCCCAGAATAGCCGACGGTACTTTATTCATGGTAGACATCAAGACCATGGGCAATTACTCACACAAAACAAATCAGATTCTCGAGGGACAAAGCAGAAGTGGTCTTCGTAGCTCATTTGCGTGTCGTGGGTCAATGCGATGAATTGTAGTGTTTTCCAATCGCAATGGTTTCATCTATTTTGGTATCTCTAAACCCCAGCCGTCTCAAGCACATGCAGAGTGTTCACGAAAACCGCAGGATAAATTTAAAAGACAAGAGAGGGAAAGCAGGATCCGTCACAGCGATCTCTTGCTTCTCTACCAAGCCCAGCCCGTCTCTAAGTTTCTTGTCTAGGTTTGGTCTGGTAGTCTCTTCCAGACTGGGCGGGAACTGCATATATAACGTCTTTTCTTCTGTTCGTATGGAGGGCTTCTTCAGCTGCGCGGCAGCATTCGTCGCGAAGGACTCGAGCAGCTCCCGCAGGGTCCAGTTGGGATCAACCTTCAGAGGTTTGGCCAGCGAGCCGCACACAGCGCAGTCATCCTTCTTCTCATACTTGAACGTGTTTGTGTAAACACCTTCGGTGCCATCGTATGACATGAAATTGTCATTGAAGCCCAGCGAGGGAGCTGCCTGCGTAGCAATCTTGAGGGCTTCCAAGCAGCACGACCCCGCAATGATGGCATTGGTAGAGGCGATGGCTGGAATGATGTTCTTGACAGTGCCCTGGGTCAAGGAATATGTGACACCGGGAATGTTGAACTCCTGGGCGCGATTCAATGCCTTTTCATACAGCCAAGTGATATGCTCGGGGTCGTCTTTGTCCAGGCTGGGGAATGGCTTCTCCTGGTCCCACGCAATGATGTGCGCCCATTCAATGCAGTGTTCTGGCTGTCTAGGTATAGTGGCGAGCGTGCACAGAGGCACGGCAGCTCGTGGGGCGTAAAGATCCAGCTGGCACTCGATGCACGGGGTGATGGTAGGGAAGACGACTCGGGTCTGGCCCTTGAACCCTTCGGTACCACCATCTATCAGTGGCTTCAGCGAGTCCGGGTCCTCGTCGTCGACCATAGTCACCAGGGTCGCGTTGATCCATCGCCGAGCCTCGATGCTGTCCAGGCCGCAGATAACAATCTGAAACTGCTTGTAGAAATCCTCATCAAAGTCCTGGATCTTGCAGTTATGTGGGGTGATCTTGACGCCCTTGACGCGCTTCATGACGAAGGCAGAGGCGACTTCGGCCTTGGATTTGCCGACATCATGCTGTCGGAACAGGAACTGTCGGTTGAGATTCGAGATATCGATCGTGTCTAGGCACATACTCGTGGTTAGCGCCGGCTACGTTAAGACTGAGCGACCGTCGACTTTGGCCGGTGCTTACCCATGTCGATGACGTGAATGTCCTTGAAGCCAGACATGGCCAGATTCTTGAGCATCTCGCAGCCCAGGCCGCCGGCGCCGATCACCAGGATCTTTGACTGCTGGAGCGGATCCGGGCCATCTTCCGAGATCTCAGCGTCCTCGTTGAAGGGGCCTTTGGTCTTGCGAATGTGGTTGAGGTACCTCCAGCGGTTGGCTTCGTTGATGCCAACGCCAGCGTCGACTGCCATGGTTGCGAAAGTGAGGGGTCCTCCGAGCGGTCGCGGAAGCCGTATGGTAGGGCCTGTGCCTGTTTCTTGGAAGTCGACGCCGTCCTGCAAAGAGGGTGCTCTCCTTTAGCTTGCACGAAGGTGGGATGTGGATGGGATGGATTATCCAGCTTACAGCACATACCTAGGTACACAGCTGCCTGCCACCAACGTCAGAAGCTGGGGCTTATCCGCCGATAAGGCCAAACCCGGGCGCTACGAGCAACCGAGCCCCGCCGGCGCCCAGGCGGCCAAGGCGGCCATGCAGCAGGGCATGGGCAATTGCTGCATGGCGTATTGCGGCTTGTCACCTGTAGTTCAATTTTGGTACCTGAATGGAGACACAGGCCCGTTCGGTTTGAGCAAAACTTCGATGAAGTGCAAAGGTTGACAAATCGTATTGATGTTGGCATGTTCCCAAAGCTTCGACGACTGCCGCTTTTTCTCTGAAGCAACTGGCAAGGAAAACCTATACATTTTCAAGCTGCTTGTCGGCAGACATCCCGTGACTTCGGGTCCTGGTGCATCTCAACGTCGTACTTCCCAAGCACACATCGTCCGGCGCCCGACATCTCGCCCATGCGTCCCCAAGCCTGCAATGGAGGATCTTCTCACGCCAGTGAGCCGGACTTACCGGAAAGCTGAAGAGGACGACGCATTCCTTACTGCTTCCCAACCGGCAAAATCTGCCACCGTATCGAAGCCAGAGTTCAAGGGTACGTCGCCCGAGGAGGCCTTGGAAGTTCTGAAAACCCAGCCAGATTACGAAACTCTTCTCTCCATCCTCAAATACCTTCGTCAAGGTACCAAGGGCAGAAATGACTTCAACTTATTGAGGCCGAGTCCGCAGGCGGCGCAGATCGTTCATGTCCTGGTCACTGAGATAGTCCCAAATTACTGGACCATTCTGAAGGACATATCGATGAATCAGAAGAGAACCAACGACCTCGAATACTTGTTGGACTGTCTACTAAGCTTGACCGGGATCAACGCAACTCTTGCTTTCCTTCGAACTTTGTTGCTGGAAGCGAGAAGAGACCCCAGGGGTTTGAAGCAATCACATGCCGTCTACAATGTCCGCTTTATAGCCGACCTCTTACGGCTCATACTGCAACCAGACGACCAGATCCGGAGAATATGGCAAGGCTCCAGCTCTTCCGAAACTAATGCAGGCAAGATTCGTGCCTTGAGACAGGAGTTTACCTCCCTTGTGGCTGGCGGCAAGATCGTATCCTTGGCAGCTGAGGCTGAGGCCATTCTTCGGGAAGCCGAGAAATCAGACGGCCCAAGTTGGATTGCGGATAGCAAGGCGTACGTTGGATGGCTAAGTTCCAACCTGGTTAGCTGGGTCAAGTCGATGGAAGGGGGAGACGACGTCAAGCTCGGCGCTGACCTAGTCAGTCGATCTTTAAAGCTTGGACATCCTGACTCTCTCATCAAGGTGTTTCTGACCGACCTCCTCATGCAGGATGATTACCAACCAGTATTCATTCAGTTGCTGGATGCCCTGCCGCAGACAGACCAACGCAAAGTACTGACTATACTGCTGAAGCTCCTGTCTTCATATATACCCGTTGAGTCTGACCCTTCGACGGAAGATTATCCTCTGATCTGGGCTGCTGCTGGAGTTTTAAAAGTTGCTATTGGTTCAAGTCCACTCCGAAAAGATCACCTCATCACTTGGCTTACAGATGCCACCGGGGCAGGAATCGGAGAATCCTATAGTATTCGACGGGCGGCTGTAGCTGTTATTGGTAGCGATAAAGAAGCCATCACGACAGTTGTTGAAAAGAGCCTTAGCCAGTTCGGGGACCAACTGTATATCAGACATTCCCCCATACTACAACAGGAAGGTAAGCGTGGTCATCACCTTCATCCATTTTCGTTGACTAATGCCTCGATCAGCCCATGCCCAGGTTCTGCTTCTGAGCGCCGGCTATATGCACCGAATTTCTCCTTTGAAATTGACAGTGGTGGTTCGCACGAGCACGTACTTGAACACAATATCTAATCGCATTGCTGCATCTCAGGAGAGAGCGCGGTTTTTGGGCATGGTGGTTGGCGAAGCGTTGTCAGGTCTTGTTCACAATGACGAGAAGAAGCTTGATTTCCACACAGACGAGATCAACCCTGAAGACTCTAAGTGGTACAAATCACTTGCTCACCTTCCGGATAAGACCGGGCCCCTCAGCCCTTTACAAGCTCAGCTGGTATCCTCAAGGCCACCCAAGTCGGACAAACCCAAGCCCGCAAAGCCAGTAGTCAACCCGCTTTCACGAGTGGCGAGCTCTGCACCCAAGCCCGGATTCATAATCGAGGAGGTTGAAGATGACGACGAAGAGGAAGAGGATGATGACCTGATACCCTATTCCAAACCAGACTCAGATGCCGAAGACTCCGACGATGACCCGACGCTGATTACCAGAGACAAACCAAAGGCTCCCGTGTATATCCGGGACCTTATCACGTATCTGCGCGATACCGAGAGCTACGACCGCCAAAAGCTTGCTCTCACTACAGCCCCCGTGCTCATTCGGCGGAAGGCTAATTACGGAACCGAAGTGAGCTCTCACGCAGAAGAACTCGCATCCCTTCTGATCGGCCTGTCTGACAAGTTCGAACTGGAGAACTTCCACGACCTCCGTCTGCAAGGCATGATCGCCATCCTGGTGGCCCAACCGAAACAGATGGGCCAGTGGTTCGCAAAGACTTTCTTTGATGGAGACTATTCCCTGTCACAGCGAGCATCTATTCTCATTGTCCTAGGCTTGAGTGGGCGGGAGCTCGCAGGCCAGGAGACATCAGAGCACGCAGGCCAGGAGACATCAGAGCACGCTTCAGCATCTGCGTTTCCGTCGAAGCAATTGCCGGCCAAGCTCGAGAAACAATATACACCAGGCCACTCTGGAAACACATATTCATCAGATCCTTCAAAACTGAAAGCTCTTCCGCCCACGGCTCTGGATAATATCTCCCAGTCCTTGTCGCAGACCTTCCTTGCCCCCCTCGCTGCCGAGGCCGCAGACGCAGTGACCGGACCAGACGCCCTCAAGCTCAGCACCTTCACCTCCCGCCTGCAGGACCCATCCAAGGTCACGATGAAGCACAGATCCAAGGCAGCCGGCATCCGGTCCATCCCCAACACCACGGCCAGCCTGATAGCGACCTCGTTCTTCTTCCCACTGACGTCGCGGTTCTTGGCGGCCACGCACGCGGCCTCGTCCGGCATGCGCGGCATCCTCTTCCAGCCGTACCTGCTGACGCTGTACCTCAAGACGCTGGCGCTGCTGCTGCACGCTGCGGGGCCCAGCACGCTGGCGCTGCCGCAGATGACGTCAGAGCTGTGGGACCTGCTGCTGGGCGTGCGCGGGCAGTGCGCGGGCGAGCTCGGCGTCGCCGCCGCCGTGCTCTTCGGGCTCCTGGCCCTGCTCGACGTCAACGAGGGCGACATGCGCGGCCTGTGCGAGCACCACGGCCGCGAGGTCGTCGAGACCGTCGAGTGGGTCAGCGGCCTCTTCGACCGCACCCGTGGTGGCGACGCCGGCGGCGACGGCGAGGAGAACCAGGTCAAGATGATGGCTGCGGGTATCCTGATCCGCCTCCGCGAGGCCGTGGAGAAGTACCGGGGCTTGTTGATGGGCGATCTGATAGGGTATTGATTGCATGTAGTTAGCTGGCCCTGGATAGTCACATGTAATAGAGAAATGCAAAGTACATCCTACGTCCTGAGAGTCACAAGTCACTGTGCATGTCACAAATTGGGTCGAGCGGTTTCGGTTTGTGATTCGTTAGCGAACCCAAAATCAGTCCATTGTCTCCTCGTCACTGCGCTCGCTGATTCTACCATTACCCGAGAGCCTGGACGACCGTCGTGGCTCCAGGGAAGCCACCTGTCCCCCGATCGCCGCCAGGTGCTCCGACAGCCCGGCCACCAGCCGCCTCATCTCCTCCGCCACCTCCCCAGCACCTGCTCGCCCCTCCATGATCCGGGCCGAGGGCGGGTCAACCGGCGCCACCCCGGCACTCACTCCATTGGAGTAGACGTTGCTCTGGCGGCGAGTGACGGCGTAGTCCGAGGGCTCCTCCGGCCGCTCGGCTTTGTCTGCGTTGGCGAGACTGGCGACGAATTCCGAGGCATCCGAGACGTAGATGGACGGCTCGCGATTGGTCAGGGGTAGGGGAGCGTATACAGACGCGTGCTTCTCGAGCTCGAAGGGGTTGGCGCCACCGCCAAGCTCCGAACCAGTCATCGATGGCACATCTGAGTTCGCGGTAGAAGGTCGAGTAAGCTCCGGCATGCCTGGCTCCACGAGGCCCTCGTCGAGATCGATCAAGCTGGACAAGGACATGCGGTCGTTGTTGGTGGAACGGGGGACCTGAAGTTCATAGCCCTGAGACGGGAGTCCAGCTGGTTCAGTCTGCTGGTGGATGAGCGCGGGACGCTCGTCGTCGAATGTGAAATGAGTCATCTCAGGGGCTGCAGATGCGGGCGGAATGCTTGTAGGCCACTGCCAATTCGGTCCGCTTCTGCCACCGTTAAGCTCGGCTGGGTCGCTGAGAGGTGCGCGACTGTACTGGGAGTCTGTCGCAGAGCCAAAAGTCCAATCATTGTCCATGGAAGCACGAGCACCAGGCCGAGGCTTGATAGTGTCCATGGCAGCAAATTGAGACAGCTCTCCTCCACCCAGTGAAGCATCAAGGTCGATGAGTGATTCTCGAAGGGTATTGTGCAAGGAATCATCGCGTAAGGGTAAATCAGAAGCTGCGGGCGGCATAGGAGGGTGGCCATAGTAGGCTTGGGAGTTCTCGTTATAGCTGGAGATCGTGTTCGGGTCAAAGACCTTCTCCAAGGGGGCTTTCATAGCTGCCAGAGCTTGAGGAGGCGGCCGGCGTCTCCCCTTTGGCTTCGGACGTTGTGTGTCTTCTGCGAAATCTCCCGGAAAGTCAATCTCAGAGCCATACACGTCTCTGACCGCTTCGAACTCAGTCTGCCCATCAAAGCCATCGTGAATTCGTTCGTCAAAAGCCAGCGTCGTACTAAAGTTCCATTCGTCTGTGTCCATAGATGTTGAAGAGAACTCGGATGGGCCTTGTGCTCCAATCATAGGGTTGAACAGAGACTTGCGGCTACCACCACGCTCTTCCCAAAGCTTGTATGCTCTGACCAATGCTGCAAGCGAAGATGCCGGGTATCTGGCCTCTGTGCCTTGAAGGAAAGGGTGGTCTTGGACCTGCTCGATGGTCGGGCGTCGCTTTGGAGATTCCTCCAGACAGAAGGCGACGAGACTTTTCAGGTCTGCTGAGTACTGTGGTCCCTCCAACCTCGGGATATGTTCTCGTAAAAAGCCTCCAAACTGTGGGAGGCCAACATTAGCGTTGACGTTGGGCGGTAAACCAGATGCAATTTCAAAAACCATTGAACCAAACGCCCAAATATCAACCTCAACTCCGTATGATGCATTTGCATCGAAAAGTTCAGGGGCCATCCAGTGGGGGGTGCCAATGAAGGTTGACCTCTTGTCAAACTTCGACTCCATCATCCCGGCGACACCAAAATCGCATAGCTGGACACCCCCCTCTTCGGTAACCAGGACATTCGCACATTTGATGTCCCGATGTATGATCCCCTGCTTGTGGACCCAGAAAATTGCAACAGCCACCTCTCTTAGAATAGGCACAATCCACTTCTCTTGTAGACCGCCGGGAGCGGTGGGTTTCATCAGAGTCGCAACGCTTCCTCCAGCGCAATACTCCGTGACCATCCACATGGCACGCCCGACTGGAAGTGCCTCCAGAACATTGTTGATGTTCTTCGCACCTCCTTCGCGCAGAACCTGTAGCGCGTTGACCTCTTTCATAAACTCAGAATACGTGTCGGCAAGTTTGGGGTTCACTGTGTCACTTTCATCGACGTCAATGATCTTGACAGCTACGACCTTGCCGTCTTGTGTACTTGTGGCTTTGTACACCCGACCGAAGCTGCCCTTACCGATCAATTCGGTAAGGTTGTAGTCCGGAATCGGTTTCCCAGACTTCTCGCACTCATCTTGAACCGCTCTTTGCATTTTTGCTGCATCTTCCGCAGCTTTTGACCTGCCAGGGATTTGTAGTGTCGCCATCTTGACGGCTTCTCCTGGCTACCTCAGGGGTTAGCAACGCTTCATAACGGATAAAAAGATAGGAAAAAGTACAGGCTAAACAGGAGGCAAAGCAAAAGGCAGCAGGTGAAATGAAAGGCAGAGGGGAGTAGTAGTTTCGTATAGGAACAAAACATCGATGTGGTGTAGAATCAACAAACGTTTGGTTGGAACAACAATAAACAAGATGACACGTAAGGTTCTGGACACGATTTTGTAGGGATATGATGTGCAGTGAATCAGATAGATGGCCAAGGATGATTTGTAGGAGGAGATCGGGTGTTTTCTCATGCATGCTGGCTAACCTGAACCTCGGAATACCACACAATGAAATATCCTGATACAGCTGGTCTTCCTCACTGCTGTCCAGGATGCTTCAACTGCAAGCCACACTGAAGTTCAAGTATTCTTGCCGCCGCATGCGAAGGTGATACGGGCGGAACATGAACAGCGAAGGACCAATAACAAAACCTGGGTAATATGAAAAGCATCCAGCCAGAAACACCATCAGAAGTGAATGCTCCTGATGCTCCTAGCCAGAACCGGTCCGAAGTGACGAGTGAACTGATGGTGCCAGAGGATGGGAGGGTTAGGTGGATGGGAAGATCGCGAGAAGTTGACAGAAGCCAGACAAGCAAAGACACAAACTTGGCGATATAGCCGTGATTTTGACTCTGAAAGCACAGAATATGAGGCAGTAAGACGAGCCAAACGACCAAATCAACGCTTGAGAAGTCCAATATGTGCAGCACTCGCCTGGTGTCCGTGGCTCTTGGTGCCGGCAGCGCTGGCTGGGCAATCTCCTCACCAAACATGGCCATGTAGGCTCCCCGATAACGTGGTGGAAGATCAGAGAGTTCGGGGCCAGGCGTAGACATGATGGAAGAATGGCAATTCGAGCGGTTGGGGCGATATTGAAGAAGGAAGCCAAAGAAACCAAGAAGGAGAATGAAAGTGAGGATATGGGGAAGAGGGAATGTGAAGGAATGTGATGCATACTTACGAATTTGCTGGAGTCGGCCGGATGTCAAAGTGCAGTATGAGTCGAGCTCTGGAATCTCACCTCGTCGCTGGCCAAAAGCAGAACGAGCTCAGTTGCCAGAGCCAGTTGCGGCTCAACCGCACCCCTATGCAATGACGCTATAAGAACGGCAACCGACAACAACAGCCACCACGAGCCGAAATGGCCCTCGGAGTTTCTCGGCTGAGTCGAACTTGAGTCGAAAGCGTCGGATGGCGTTTCTTGCAGGCCCGGCAGCGACGTGGTGGCGCTTCCAGACGGCTCCGACGGGGGCGGTGCGGCATAGGCTGGTGATGAAGGTATTCCCAAGCTCCAGGGACCGGTGCACCAGCTGGGCCGGAGCAGGTGAAATAAAACGGGGCCCGCTCTTTTTCGGGCCAAGCTCCCCAAATCCAAGTCCAAGCAAAGAGCCTCCCCCTACAATCCGACCAATCAACGCCCCGCGTCTGGGAACAATCAGCCCCAAGAACACTGGCCCCCGGGTTGCTGGTCCAGCAGCCGTTCAGGTCCTGATGGCGGCCCCGACGACAATGTGAACTCGTGCTGAGAATCCGTCGGCGATATGAACTCCTGACGCAGGTCAGGGACCTCAATGAGCTCCTCAATTAGCGCTCCGTTCTTCGTTGGGCCGCTGAGAGGGTCTTTGTCTGCAAAGAGAGAGAGAAGAGAGATGTTCCTGACACGAAACCGTGCTCAAGCTGACCCGCGACTTCACATGCATTTACCCTGGATTCCTAGCCTCGCAGCGCACTGACCACCCAAGGCTCAGCAAGATCAATATCGACCACGACCATGAGCTGCACTTTACTTCTAGGTAGGAATGTAGCTTCGGCGGATGAAGGCGCAGCAAAGGAGATTCCACTGGATTTCTTTGGTGATTGATGCGAGCCCAGAACCCCAGCTTGTTGAGGGCATTTGGCGTGCAACTGTGCATGGTGAATTGTACTAGCAGTGTATGCAACGATAGGATTCACTCTGAGTTTTGTATGGAAGATTGGATCAAGGTTTGGGTAATTAGTTTTGTGATTTTGTTGAAGTAATACAAGCCACAAGACAAGTGCTACAGTAGTTCGACTTATCTCCTGCACGGCTGAGGCAATGCGAGGCTCCGCACAGCTTACATGAGACTGCTTCGACCCCCTATCTCCATGCTGCCTTGGCCGTCCTTCATCTCGCCACTCCGCCCCACGACAAACTCGCGATAGATTCTCTCCAGCCGGCTCCTCTCCTGGGAGCTGATGCTTGCCCGCGTCGCTTCGAGTGCTTTGACAAGATGTTTCCAGCCAATGACAACTTCGGCCGAGCCCTCCTTGTCCTTTTGTCCCTTCTCGTTGTGTGTACCGTTGGGCATGCCACTGACGCCCTTCTGTGCTTGTCTGGCTTTCTTTCGCGCCAGCTTGATCTCCTGGAGCTTTGCGGCAATGGCGGCGTTCTCGGCTAGCTCGGACGACCTGTTGTACCCCTTGGCCGCTTTCTCATTCGCATCCGCGAGTGCTTGGTCGGCCCCGTATCGGAACTGGATAAAGTTCCGCGGCTTGGTTCCAGCTCCAGATTTCGGGGCGGCAGACTGGCGGGACTTGCTCGATGGCTGGAGGTCTACGTCGCTCAAGACATCATGGATGGCTTCAAGCTGCGCGTTGCTGATGAGGGCTTGCAGGTCAGCACCGCTGAACCCCTCGGTTCGGCGTCCGATTTCGCGTAATCCGTCTTCGGAAGTTGAGAGCTCGTCTGAGAGCTTGATCTTTGAACCGAGAGCCTTCAGTATGTCGATGCGGTCCTCCACATCGGGAAAGTCGCATAGCAAACTCTTGTCCAACCGACCAGGTCTTAGAAGCGCCGGATCGATGAGGTCAGGCCTTGAGGTGGCGGCCAAGACGTAGACACCGCTCAACCCTTCCGCACCGTCCATTTGTGTGAGTAGCTGGTTCACCACCCGGTCAGTAACGCCAGTAGAATCATGACCACGCTTGGGTGCAATCGAGTCGAATTCATCAAAGAAGAGCACGCAAGGCTTTGCAGCACTGGCCCTCTCAAACAGATCGCGGACGCTCTTCTCAGAAGCTCCGATGTACTTGTTGAGGATTTCAGGGCCCTTGACGCTGATGAAATTCAAGCCGCATTCGCCAGCTACGGCTGAAGCAAGTAGCGTCTTGCCGCAACCTGGGAACCCATACAACAGTAACCCTGACCGCAGCCGAAGAGGGCATTGAGCGAAGATGGGCGCGTATTTTGTAGGGTATTGGAGTGTTTCGAGCAAGATGCGTCGTGTCTCGTGCAGTCCGCCGATGGAAGAAAACGTTGTGGTCGATGTCTGCAGGGTAACGTTTCGGAGAGAGGCCGGAGTGAACCCCTTTAGCGCATTATCGAAATCAACCCTGCCAAGTTGGATCACATCCAAAGCCTTATTGGAGCCCATCTCACTGACCGACCGGATCAGCGCCTCGTTGCGCGCTCTGGCCACAAGCAGTATAAGATCGCCAGGCATATAGCCATCGGTTTCCCCTGCCAGATCGAGGAAGTCCAGCTCTGGATCCAGGAGGAAACCTTCAGCCTTCGACTTGGACATGGAGTTGCTCCTACTTGGTTGGCTGCCACCGTCCATCCACGCGACGCCATCTTCTCCTCCAGTGCTCCCATCCGCCGTCGTTGGCCGACTACCGTGGTCTGTATCGTATGTGTTTACTGCTGCTGGAGTGACCGTATGTTGGCCTACCACTCTCTCCATGACTCTTCTCCTGGCATCCTTATCTGGCGCCTTGAGATCCACAATCTCTCGTACGATGTGTCCTCCAATGATGACATTGTTGAGCGAATCCTTGCCCTGCGCCGTAGCGAGGAGCACTACGCCACTATCGCGACCGCAATACTGGCGTACGATTGAGCTGATGGTTTCGCTAATCTGGCGACTTCTGCCATTGTCATTTCCGACCTGCAGCTCCGTCTCCGCTGGGCAGAGCTTGTCTACATCATCCAAAATGACAAGTGCCTTTCCCCCAAGCCTTGCACCCCAACTAGCCCCCATAAAGACTCTATTGAGAGTCTCCTTGATTGTAGAGATCCTGCTTTCATCGTTGACGAGTTTTCGACAGGGAAAGTAGGTGGTATGGTAGAGGTATTCATGCCGCAAGGTGTCTGCCAAAGTCTGGGCCACAGAAGTTTTGCCGGATCCCAATGCTCCTGTTAAAAGAACTGAGGACATGTGCGAGAGGTGAGACTTGATCTGGGCTAACAAAGAGTCGATCCCAACCAGTATCGAGTGAGCCGGGAGTGCAAGATCATCTTTACCCTTGTCCTCAAGCCAAACTGGTTTGGGGATGGGCGCTTGCACGTCTAAAGAGACTTGTCGCTCGGAGCCAAGGTACCAGTTGAGAGGCTCCTTCGTACCAGTAGTGACGGATGGAGGCTCAAGTTTGATTATGCCACCCTCCCATCCCTGGGGAATATCGAGTTCGGGTTGTACGGGCAATACCATGCCATCGGTCAGAGGGCCACATAGTAGCCCCTTGCCCTTACTTGTATTGTATATTCTTGTGATTGTCTTGGCTGCCTCTTCCTTCTCGGCTTTGGACTCACCGCCAAATCGCAGGCCTTCTGACGTTTTCGATCCGTCGGCCAAGAATGGGTAGATCTTTAGATGCTGAACCGTGTTCGGGGCGAGGGGTTGAGGCGCGGGCTCGACTTTGACTACACCTCCAACTATCCCTGAACATCCAAGTAAGGCGCACAGGGGCGCAGACAGGGCGATAGTCTGGCTGTCGGGAGGGTCATCCCATGGCCTGAGTTGAGCGACGACCTTTTCGACGGCCTTCACGCCTTCGTTACTGGCAGCGGCTTCCTGTTGTTGCGTCTGCGGGTCGATGGGAGGTTGGAGACCGGCAGGCTTGACGACGTTGACTGCAGCGTAGTTGAGGCCTCGGAAATCCTTGGACAGAAGTAGGTCCCGATCAACCCATATTGTGAGGTCTTCGGCGGTTGCGTCGTCGTCAAACCATTCCTCGCAAAACTTGCGCTCCACGCCCCGGAGGAACAAGGCAGGCTTCTTCTCTTCACGGGCGCTACGCCTGCGCACGGTGCTTGCCGAACTCTTGCCACTTCTCCTGGAGGTGCCGCCCACACTGCGGTTTTCGCGGCTGCTCTTGGAGGGCTTCGATCGTGTCTTTGGCGCGACAATGACCTCGGCATCCGGCGCAATCTTGACAAAGGGGGAGTCGGCGGGTGGTGCAGGCTCCAGCGACAATACCTTGATGTTGGCAGTCGATGTTGGGGAGAGGTGTAGTGTAAGCGGGTGTGGAGCTGGCGGTTGTCCTGGGCTGGCAGCGTAGGTCGGGTTCGGCAGGGCGCGGATCTGGGAGAGCATGTTCAATTCCAGGAAGGTTGCGTGCAGCTCTATGATTTCCCAGTCCTCGGGGGTAAGCGGCTCGATATTGACAGTGTGGGCCAGCGGCGGGTCGACGTGTATGGTGGCCATGACCTTTTGCTCGTCGGAGATGCCAATGGTGGCCGCCAAGGTAGCGTCTATCTCGACAGAGGCCACCTCCTGGTCTCTCGCGGCGCCGCGCGCGCCCGCGATGCCGTCGCGACCAACCAGAGGGGCCATCTTGCGCTTGCTGGGTATGCCCGTCCAGCCGACGTAGACGGAGCGCTGAGCGGGTGCGCCATTGGCGTGGGCCGAGGGGTTGGACGGGGGCGGGCGGTAGCTGAGCTCGACAACGACATTCTGGGCTGGCGTGTTGAGGTTCACGAGGAGCGAGACCAGCGACGAGGGCAGGTTCACCAGACAGCTCTTGAGATGTACAAGAGAGATCTCGGCGGCAGTGGACTGCGCATTCCTCCGCTGGGCAGGCGCCATGTTTAGGCTGGACTATGAGGGCAAGGCGCAGAGCATTGGGCGGTTGCGCGTGCTTGGGGAGGAGACCAAGAGGAGTACGGGCATACGGTGAGTACCTGGGCGAGGAAGAAGTCAGATGGTAGCTGTCTACCTCATCTATCCATCCGACGAGAGGGTGCCGTTGCGAAATGGCGCCGTCCGCCTGCAGCCGTCGAGGTCCTCGGCGTGGGTTGAATTGGCCCGCTGAGCTCCGGCTTAGCGTCGAACTGGGAGTGCAGCACCACTGTAAACTAGCTCGACCCGGGGTAAAAGGCAAGACGAGACCCCAGCCTGCCCAGTTGGCATGTGTCCGTAGCCGAGGCAGAGGCCTGATTGGCTGGCGGGGGGCGAGAGTCGAGACTCGACCCCTGGCAGCACGGCGGCCGAGCATAACTTGGGCTGGAGATTCTGGCTTGGCGCGCTGGGTGGGCAGGGTGGGCAGGGTGGGCTTATGTCTGGCTTATGTCTGGCTTATGTCTGGCTTATGCCCGGTCTCTGGCGCAGTTATGCACGACGCCAGCTTGACGCGTCGAGGCGCGACTCCCTAAATTGAAATGGGGGCCCCCTGGACGCGTTTCGCTGCGGAAATTGACACCAGCCACTCGCTTCACTCTTTTGCGACCCGGACCACGACCACCGCCAACACCACCTGGGACCACCACGACCGACGAGACAGACGCCCCTCCGCCCCGGCGCAACTCGTGCTTTGCTTCATCCCCTCCTCTGCCGGCGACAGTTGCTGCAAACGCGACCCAACTCCCCCGAAGCAGTGCAAGAGAAGCCGGAGAAGACACCGACCACGCACACCTTGCCTGCCCGCCATGGCGCTTCTGCAGTACCGCAACGTCGTCGACTACGAGGCGCAGGAGGCCGCGTTTGAGGACTTCCTCACAAAGTTCAAGACCTCCCCGCAGGACACCATCACTCATGCCATCGGTCAGATTAGTATCGCCGAGGACGACTTGAGCGACGAGTACGACTTCATGGACGAGGATGACGACGCCCACGAGCAGCGCAGACGCCAGAAGGCCGCCCAGAGGCAACCCCAGCACAAGTATGCCGAGCGCATGCAGCAGCTGGCAGACCGCACCGCTGACGAGGTGCTGATCGAGCTGGACGACCTGGCTTCCGTAGGTTTTGCCCTTGCTTCTGTGTTCTTGACTTCCGCCCAGTCCCAAGCCCAGCCGCACCACAACAGGTGACCGATTCTTCTAACTACGTGCTCCAGTATGTGGCGGACAGCGACCAAGACGTACGCGACCTCAAGCTGGTCGAGTCCATCGAGGCCAACACCAAGCACTACGTCGAGATCCTCTCGAGGGCCATCGACAAGAAGCTGCCTGCCCCCGCCAGCGGCGTCACCTTCAAGGACGATGTGCTGGATGTCATCATGGAGAGGAGGCAGGTGAGGAATCGCGAGATGGCGCAGATGGCCGAGAGCACAAACAACCCAGAGATGCTGGAGTCGACCTTTCCCTCCCAGCTCACCCGCCGCTACACCTTGGTCTTCAAGCCGAGGACATCGACCCCCGACCACCCCGTCAAGGCGCTGGCTGTGCGCCAGGTCCGTGGTGACCACCTGGGTCATCTCATCACCATCCGCGGCATTGCCACCCGCGTGTCCGATGTCAAACCCATCGTCCAGGTCGGCGCTTACACTTGCGACCGCTGCGGCTGTGAGATCTTCCAGCCCGTCAACGACAAGCAGTACTCCCCTCTCACCACGTGCCCTTCCAAGGAGTGCAAGGAGAACGATTCCAAGGGCCAGCTCTTCCAGTCGTCCAGGGCGTCCAAGTTCCTGCCCTTCCAGGAGGTCAAGATTCAGGAGATGGCCGAGCAGGTGCCCATTGGTCAGATTCCTCGTACCCTGACCGTCATGTGCTACGGCAGCACTGTCCGACAGATCAACCCCGGCGATGTCGTCGACATCTCGGGAATTTTCCTGCCTACTCCTTACACTGGCTTCCAGGCGATGCGTGCCGGTCTGCTGACCGACACCTACGTCGAAGCTCACCACATCGCCCAGCACAAGAAGGCCTACGATGAGATGGTCATTGACGACAGGTTATTACGGCGCATCCAGACATACAGCCAGTCCGGTGCTGTGTACGAGATGCTCGCCAAGTCCATTGCTCCCGAGATCTTCGGCCACCTGGACGTCAAGAAGGCCCTGCTGCTTTTGCTCGTTGGTGGCGTGACAAAAGAGATGGGCGACGGCATGCGCATTCGTGGCGATATCAACATTCTCTTGATGGGCGACCCTGGTGTGGCCAAATCTCAACTTCTCAAGTACATCTCCAAGGTGGCTCCGCGAGGTGTGTACACATCCGGCCGAGGTTCCAGTGGCGTTGGTCTCACCGCCGCTGTCATGCGTGACCCTGTAACGGATGAGATGGTACTCGAGGGTGGTGCTCTGGTCCTTGCTGACAATGGTATCTGCGCCATCGATGAGTTCGACAAGATGGACGACAACGACCGAACGGCCATCCACGAAGTCATGGAGCAGCAGACTATCTCCATCTCCAAGGCGGGCATCTCCACGACATTGAACGCCCGAACCTCCATTCTCGCCGCCGCCAACCCTATCTACGGCCGCTACAACCCTAGAATATCGCCGGTCGAGAACATCAACCTCCCCGCAGCCCTGCTCTCGCGTTTCGACGTCTTGTTCCTCCTCTTGGATACCCCCACCCGTGAGAGTGATGCTCAGCTGGCCAAGCACGTAGCATACGTGCACATGCACAGCAAGCACCCAGACCTCTACGCCAACAATGGTGTGAACAGCGCCGGCGAGGTGCCCAATGTGGTCTTCACCCCCCACGAGGTCCGGGCCTACGTCGCAAAGGCCAGAACCTACCGCCCTACCGTACCAGAAACTGTCACGGAGTACCTTACCAAGACTTATGTTCGCCTAAGAAAGGCCCAGAAGACGGCCGAGTCCAAGGGCCAGAACTTTGCCCACACGACACCGCGGACGCTGCTCGGTGTTGTCCGTCTGGCTCAGGCATTGGCTCGTCTCCGGTTTGCCGATGCTGTCGACCAGGACGATGTGGACGAGGCACTACGGTTGATCGAGGCCAGCAAGGAGAGCTTGGCTGCCCACGAAGGCCCGCGCAGACGTGGCAAGGACGCCAACACTCGCATTCTGGAACTGGTCAAGGGCTTCCTGGACAGTGGCGCTTGCCGACCTGATGATGTGGATGATGATGACGAGGAGGCCGCCGTGGAGTTGAGTTTGCGCAAGGTCAGAGAACGTGTCCTGGCCAAGGGCTTCACCGAGGACCAGTGGTTGACTGCTCTGGATGAGTATGCCAGCATTGATGTAAGTTCTTCACCTCACAACTACTTAGGCCCACGGTTACTGATTACATCAAACAGGTCTGGCAAACGGCTGGCAATGGTACAAGATTGTTGTTTATCAATGCCGGGGACAATGCTGAGGATGACGAATAGAGCAACAAGGGATGATATCCGGTGGGAGTTGTCGACGGTCGGTATTATGGCAATGTTCAAATGTGTCACGGCGTTCTGGATAGTCATCGTCGATGTCGAGATGGCTTTTTGTTTGTCTATACAGGGCTTGTGGTGGACCAAGCATGCGAATAAGAACTACATAATGCAAAACAACAGTCAATGCCCCATATGCCGCCCTCCTTTCATGGCTAACATCCACTGCAATTTGCCCTTTGCAATCTATAAGAGCTCATGTAACCTGACCGAACTAAGCTTTACAGAAGCGAGTGGGACGAAGACAGTAGCTTTTATAGATGATTCATTCATAGTACTAGGCAATGATTGGACGTTACTCACATTCATATTGCACATCCTTGGTTGGGACCACGCAAACTCGCCACTACTCACACTTTCTCAACCCTACCTTGTTTCCAGGGATTGGACCTGTATATCTTGTTCCAATATCACCGCAACGGCCATCAAGAGGCGCGCACGACCGTCTGACACTTATCCTTGCAGATGGCTTCCAACTCGTCCCAGAACCTCGACCACGGGCTCGTAATCAGGGACTTCGCGTCCCGGTTCAGCAGGTCCCAGACGTCACTGGCCTCGTCCCTGAACGTCTCCAGCTCCTCCCTCATCTCCTGTTTCACCTCTTTACTCACCTGCGTCTTGCGCCCCAAGCACCGCGACCCGTACGACGGCCGCACCATGGCCGCGCCCGCGTTCATCTCGGCCAGGTCCTTCATGTGCGGGTCGGCGCCGATGCGCGCCGCCAGCTCGCCCATCAGGGCCGTCCAGGCAGTGTAGACGAGCCCCCGCGCGCCGGACGACAGGTCCTCGTAGAGCTCTCGGACGAGGCTCAGGAGCGTCGAGAGCTGCATCATGGCGGCGTCGCGCGAGCAGCTCGCGTCAGTCGGGTTTTGAGAGCCCGGGATGTCCATTTCTGCCATAGTAACTTACTTTGGGGTCATGCCGGATTCAAAAGGAGGCCTCGACCGCTATACATATACATATATACCTATATATCTGATCAAACATTTTGGAAAGTACAACAACCCCTTTGTGCGATATATGGGAACAATGCATTGAGACCTGTCCTTGTATACACTTCTATAAAACGAGGCAGTAGGTGAAAAAGGAGGCAGTGTCTTCCAATTCATCACATACCTCCATTCCAAACACCCGTGGTTCTCACAGTTTAAAGCAGCCCCGTTCCAATTGCAAGCTTCCGTGTGTGGCTTGAGGGAGTATGTTCTGACTAATCAAAGTTTGGACTTATACTACCATCCAGCATCCAACCTCCCAGTTATAGTGTAATAAAATTTGCCCCAGGCGTCTCCAACAACTTCTTTCAGTCTCGGTGTAAGCAAGTCAAAAAGCTCGCTTGTTGCGTCAAGAAACTCCCGAACTTCTCTGCGCAGCTCATCTGTCGTCGCCGGCTTCACAACTATCGGATTCTTTGGCCGAATAAAGGGTCCAAGTCCGATGTCTGACGCTAATCGGTCTTCGAGCTCAAACAAGAAGGGCACCCAATAGGTGTCTATGAATGAGCAGGCAGCTAGTGACAACTCGTCCAACGATTTTCTTCGTTCGTTGTACTCGGAGTCAAGGCTACAAATATACTGTGCCAGCTCGTAATGAGGATCTTCGAGCCAGGAGTAAGCTTCGCCATCGTGGGATTCAGTCAATTTGCACATTGTTGAGGATAGTCTGAGTCACGGGGGGTCTAAATCTTATGGCTTGGTTCAGAGCAGGAGAAAAGCACAGCACAGCCTTAGGTGACCCATTTCAATCTTTTGCTGCCCCTTTCTTGTAGAGCCGGCTTTGTTCCCAAAACATACCCATTCATAAGCTCTATAAAGCTATCATTAGCTCCAGATGACAATGGTCATTGGGAGTGACCATACATTGTTACTAGTGACAATCATGTTCATGACACTCTCATTGACATAAAAGCCTAGCCGACCCACTGCCGCGTTCCCCATGCCTCCGTAACCATTTCAGCAACACCGTATTCATATCCTCCTCCCTCACTCAGGTCGCGAACATCCGGCAACTAGCCACGATGTTCTCCAGCAACCGTCCGCGCAACGTGCTTCGACGGAAGAGTAACAACCTTCCGCGACCGATCTGGGTTGGGCGGCCCGCGGATGATTTTCGACCGGCCACAGCCAATGCGGTGTCGATGACCCCCTCGCATTCGTCCTCACACGGCCCGGTAGACCTGAAGATCATGGGCCCCAGCCAGACGGTCAACACAGCCGTGCTGATGGAGCTCTTCGGCTCGAGGATATTTTCCTTCAAGGCGGTGCGGATCCAGCTTCTATGGGCCTCGGACGCGGCTCAGAGGGCGCACGTCCTCTGGACCTTCAGGACTGACTGGGAGGCGAGGCAGGCAAAGTTAGCATTGAAGGAGAGATTTGCCGAGGTCTTGTCTTGGTTGGTCGATGAGGATGGATGCGCGGTGGCGTAGGTAAGCTTGACCCTTTTCATCTACTGAACCTAGACCTGTCTCCTAGATCTGCAGATTCGGTGAGTTTCGCATCGGAGCTGGCATCCCACCCTTGAATTACTTCCAGCAAATTTACATGAATAATTTGTAGCATGGCGGACATAGAGCAAAAATTCTTGAAATACTTAGAACCTATTGCAACGCATTAGTCTCGTGATGGATAATTACTTCGAAGATCAATATCCCGTCACCCCGTCATTTTGCAGATATCTCACCGTTCGTGCTCACTGTAGCCATGACCGTCAACATACGGCAATTTCCATTGGGAGCATATGAAATGGATATTGATACATTTACATCATATCTATTGCTATTCGCTGGAGAGAAGAGATTGACGTGAGAAAGACCGAGTCCAAGTTTGCGATATACGTGTACAGAACTACACGTTGGGATGTAGAAATACTATATACCATGGTTCAGTTCCAAACGGACATTTTAATACCACGTCGTTTCAAATTTAATGCCCGACTAAATAAGCATAACCTTATATTGATCCGGAATGAGTGCCTCTACATCTTGCATGAACCGGTCCCAGGCTTCTTTGATCAACTCCTTGGATTGCTCACTCATACCGCGCCACTGATCATTGACACTCTTCTTGAAAGAGGCCAGTTCAGCTATGGCGGTGATGGGGATGGAATCGACATCCACTTCGACCATTGTCCGGTGGAACGCCTGTATGGTGACAAGTTTCAGCCCTAAAATTCGTCTGAAATTCTCGGCGAAGATGGCCCAATCATTGGAAATAGCCGACTGGGCATGCTCGTTCAAGGAACTGTCGTGAAAGTGCTGCATCTTGGAAAGAAGTGTCATCAACTCGTTCTCGTAAAGCCTGTGAGCACGAGGCTGGACCGGGCGCGGGCAGGCGAGGTGGATGACTTTGTCGTTAGCGAGTGGGTCGGTAGGGTGCGAAATACTCGAAAAGCTTGCCAAGGATCTTCTCTTTCGTGAAAATGGCATGGTGATGGACGTCTGACGGTGTTCCATTCCGTGACATTCACAAGTCTAGAGTGCATCTGGATTAAATATACTCAAATGCAAAAGTATGGCGCGTCTCCAATTACAATCACTTTGTTTGAGTAGGAGGTGAATGGCATTGTAAGACAAAGAACTGTTCCTGATATGAAACTTCTACATTGCGAAACGTGATGAAATACATTCAAGGGCAGGGAATATCTCGGAATACCGACGTCTCATAGTTTCTGTGTCCAAAGTCTTTGTCTTCGCCAGCCCAAGTGCTTCCACTCAGCCATACCTCAGCCAAGCCACCTTGAAAGGAATTGGAGAGGACTGTCATGAGAACTGTATTTCAATTGGGTGGGGCTTTGAGCAGACTGATGTTGTGCTATAAACTACTTGAAGTACCGCGTGAAGGGCCGGTATGTTGTTTTCCATATCCTCTGGGCGCTAAGGTTCTCTATGCTAAACCTATTGGTTTTTTTTACTCCCGCACAATCGTAGATGTTAAGACCACACCAGCTGTACCTAGCTAAGTGAACGATTTCAGGCTGACATATTGCCTTCAAAGCCTTGACTTGCTGCGCGAGTTATCAATGATACGGACTTTCCAACTCTTTGAAAAGCTATCCCATCGACCCTAAAGTCGTCAAACAATGTGGCGGAGTCAAGACATAGCCGACGCGAACGGGCACAAGTTATCGTTTTCGGGCTTGGTGTGCAGATATGCAACTATAGCAACCTGATGACACCGAGCAATAATAATAAACTTTTCCCCAAAGTAGCGGTCCATGACTTCACTAAAGTGTCCCAGGGGACGTAAAGGCCTCCATGACATTCTCCGGTATGCTCAGTAAGAAGCGCCACTCCTTTTCCTCTTCCCACCCAGCAGCTAGTACCCCAGAGACTGCAATTCCTGCGGTAGTGCTGAGGACAGGGCAGAAAATACCCGTTTCTGCCGAATCCCCGCTGCGCGCATGCTGGAGTAGAGCACACAGGCTATAGACTATATTCCCTCCACCCAACGCATATGTAGCCGTGAGGAAAATTTGCTGGGCACCGCCGTCGGGGTTGGAGGCGAAACCAAGGAACGAGCAGAATGCAGCAAGCGTCAAGGTGAACACACCGAAGAGCGATATGGCTGCACGTCCGGGAGGACCCATGGCGGAATAACTCTGATAAGGCTCAGGGTCTGGATTCAAGACCGAATTGGAGATTGTCAGGTAGTGAGATGCTGGAATGGTGAGAAGAGCATGAGAGGAGCCACGTCGTTTGAGATAACTCAAGCCTGCTAGTAGAGACTCAACTAGCTGGGTTACATATATCAAAATATCAGCTGCAAGTGGCTTCAAAGGCGAAAGATTCTATTTTCAATGATGTTGCTCTTCGTTGCTGTGCCTTTGAGCCGCGTGTTTCAGAAAACGCGGCTTCGCCTCGTCCTGTGAGACGGGCATATTAACTCCGGTAGCGCCAAGCGCTTAGTCGTCCAATGAAATGGCTGCGTTTCATTTATAGCAGTAAAGCAGCAGGAAAGCTGCTATCCGGGTTAAGGGTCTACATCACCTTGAGATCAGAATAGCAACTTTCATCCCGTTTTTCTGTAAAAGAACTTGGCCCGTCGTTGGACCTGTACCTAAAACGGGAATTCAAACACTGCTATAGCATGGATTCAGCAACCGACATCGCCAGTCAATGCGACCTTAAGATATTATCGGAAAACTAACAATGCAACGCAGTTGGCACTTTCGACATGCGGCCTCATCCTATTCACAGATTTAGTAGCCTCTTGGGATGATATATAATGCCAATCTCGTCCGGCCTCACAAGTAGTAGAACCCCGAAAGACACAGATCACACCGAGTGACGCACAATACTCAAGTTTTCTTAGCAATACCTGATTCTGCATCTACCTGTTTCAACGAGAAGAGGTGTACTTGATCCATTCAAAGGCCGACATACTACCAAAAATAACGACTTCATAATGAGACAGGAAGGGTTCTCCATTGCTCTCGCTTTCCTTCTCCTCCTTACAGGAGCTACGGCAACCGTAAAGTCTCCCGTTACCCTAGAAGGACCATTAGAAGCACGAGACGTTGTTTGCTCAAGGGAGCTCGGCGAGCCGATTGGTGGTAGCAGCCTTGCAGAAGCGGCATCCTCCGGGTCCGCTGTAGTAGCATACACGGTAGGAGGCGGTGCCCTCATGCATGCTGTCTGTGAAGGCATTATCATTCTCCGACACGGGCCCCAGGACGAGAACAGTCGAAGCTGCTCACTTCTCAGCCAGGGAGTTGCTGCAGCCGTTCTGATTGGGACCACAGCTGCGGCGCAGGCCAAGGGTTCCACAGGCTCGACAACATCGGACAAGAGGATGGAGAGCAGCCTCAGCGAGATGATCCGACAGCAGATTGGAGCTTCTGGTGCTACTGTCGAGGGAATCGATACCATGCCTCTGAGTAGGCGCTCCCTGTCGAACGGCGTTGTGGAGCGGCTCAAGATCAAGGGCATGCGGCATCCTGAAGGTTACATCTCATGGGACCATCTCGTGACCCGGTATCAAGACGGCAACGGCTACGTCCAGACGACTCCAGTCATCCCCGGCAGCAGCAAGAATGCCAAGCGGCACGACGGCCAGGGGTTCAAATACAATTGGCAACGGTTCGACGTCAACACGAACTTCCTGGGATCACCGGACCTGAGTGTCCTCCCTCAACTATCTGCTGCTGTGTCCAACGACTGGGCGGTGCGGGCTGACAACGACCGTATTGATGAGTACATCTTCACAGGAGGTGTGGATCACATCTACACGTTCGGCATGCGTATTATCGCCGAGACCGGCGGCTTTGGCGAGGAATATGAGGATGTCAACGTTTGTGGGGATCTTCGAGGTATTGCACATGATGAGTTGAAACTTCGTTGATTGATCGACACAGAGAATCGATGGTAAGAGGTGGACATACAGTTCGAATATTATTGTACGCTATAGTAAAGGTCCTTGCTTTGAACTCTGGTTTCACAAAAGTCTGTATCCTCGTTTCACAGTTAGTTTTGGTCGATTTCATGTGCAAGGTAGCTTTGGAACTTTACAGTATCTCGTCATTTGCCCGTGGCATACTTAGGCCTAAGAAGGTTTACGTATGGCAGTGTTGCTGTTATGTGATGCGTCTGCCCGTGTTCAGCCAATAGTTGACCAACGTTACCCAAAACGGGTTTAATCGCGAATGGATAGGGGTAATATCAAGATCACGGTGAAGCGATTCTGAGGGATACAAGTGGCCCGGTTGAAGTTTTCCAACCCTGCACTTAGTTCTGATTTATGTAGAACAGTGGAACATAGCTTGAAATTGTCACTAGCGAAGCCATTCAGAACATACAGTAACATGTTCGATGAATCCATGATTCACATCCTGGCTCGCTTTCTCTACGCAATGGATGTAATTGAGAAAAAGTGTCTATCCAAAGGCCAAGATCAAGCTGCATTTCCGGTTCGAGACCACGAATGGTATTAAATACTCTTATGTAAAAATGATAGGCCCCAGAGTGACATCCTGCAATCCGTGTGGAGTTTGTCTGTTCTGGACGAAGGTTTGCTGGAATAATGTGAGTCATTCTCTGGATTGCAGCGTCCTCCTGAGCTGTGCGTCCCTTGACGACATTACAAGGCAGTACGTCAATCTCTCCATATGCAGAGTTGTCAAAAGAGTATTTGCCATGACCTCCAAGGGCTCAAACAACAGTGTGCTTGGGTTCATAGCAGGAAGTACAGACAATTCGCTCTACTCTCGCCTTGTATCCTAAGCGCGATCGAGAAACGGCGAGTAGGTTATTAGATTGCAAGAGAAAGGTGGTAGATATGACAAGCCTGGACGAGCTCAACTTCATGAATCGGAGGGCGCAGGGCAAGAGTGAGCACAGGGACCTCAACAGTGCAACGGCTCGGATACTTGCACCATACGAAACGGTAAATTGTGTCTACCTTTGTGTCCCTAGGACACGGTCGAGGGTCGATTTGGGTAGACAATACACGGGATCGATAGTGTCCAGCCCCGGGTATCCCAAGTGACTTAAGCCCGTCAGGCCAAAGAGCGTGTGCCAGACATCGACCATGTTGCCGGGCCGGTCAGAGATACCACCCAGTTCTGTGTCCTGGCATCGGAGAATGAACTTGATCAGGGCGTCGCGATCGATCCAGTGTATGCGGTGGATCATGGCGAGACTACTCAGCACCCACCAGCTGTAGCAGACATCCTCGTCTTTCTCAGGCCGGCCGTTCAAGCCTCCATTCGGGAGTTGTCTCTCACTGAGCCACCTACCTAGCTTGTCGACATCGACAGTGTCCATTCTGCCGGCGATAGTCAGTGCGGCCAGACAGGTGAAGATCTGACCAGAATGGGATTCGGCGCCGGGTGTAAGACCATATCCACCGTCAAAGTTCGCACAGGCTACGATGTGCTCTACGGCCTTGTCAAGGTCTACAAGATTGAGGAGACCCAGGAGAGACAGTGCGTTCAGTGCCCCGTAGAGGAAGCGAGTGTCCTCTTCTCCCCACTCGTCGCCGGCAAAAGTGCCCGTTTCTGGGTTCTGTAGATCTGCCATGACTACCGCGATTTGTCAGCCGAACTGCGAGAACCCATGAGCGGTGGCGCGGGAATAGAACGCACATTTCCCAGTCGTCGCCTTGCCCTTTCCCCGCCTGTCAAGCTCGTCGAGCCCGTCCACCAGCGCAAGGATCTGGACGGCAGAAACCGTGGATAGCATATGCGCATCATGACCCGGTGCAGCTCCAAACCCGCCGTTTTCGTGCTGGCAGGACAGGACAAAGTCGATCGTCTCGTCGCGGGGGAGAGCATCGGGGTGGCGGAGGAGGTGAAGGGCGGTCAGGCCCCAGTAGAGGCCATTCATACGCAGATGCTCGGTCAGCCAGTACTCATATTGATCCTTCTTCGTATCAAGGCCCTGGATGTACTTGACATGGGCCGCGGTGGCCAGTTGAAGCTCGTCGGGCAGTTTGTGAAGATCAGACATGGTTCCGTGCCGTTGCGAGGTAGGACGAGAGCCTCTACTGGACAAGGTCATATGTTGGCTATGGCATCAAGAATCAGGTGTAGTTGCCTGTGATGCGGCTCTGAGTTAGCAAGATTGGAGCCGTGGACGGCCGGCTCACGGCCATTGCGGTGCTCTTGACGGCCCGGCAGCGGCTTAAAGTGGGGACAGCGGCGAACCTTTTACTGTAAGGTGCTCGCGTGTCCGAAGCACCTTAGAGAACAAAGCTTCAGATGCACGCACAGCGACAAGATGGAGGGCAAATCAGGCAATTGGACCTTGCAAAATACAGAAGCTCTACGGGTTTTCTACATCAGAACAAGTTTCGGCCTTGAATGGGAAGCTGGAGTGGCCGTGAGGGACCCAGGTATCTGCCTAATATTCACCTGGCTGTGTGGATTTTCCTCAGGCACAAATCACCCAGGCACAATCAGCCAGGCACCCGGGACCCACTCTGAGGACTATTTAAGGAGCTCCCCCCTCCCCCGACTTCCACTCTCTTTTCCTTTCCTCTTCAGCTCTTCTTTGCCTTTTGGCTTAGATCAAGTGTAGTATCTGTTCTTTTCAGTTTAATCTCTGGAATCGTTCTATTGAACGAACTATTGATTAATCTAATTTTTATTCCCCGGTCGTGGTCCTCTGGGCTTGCCCATGATCACTTCCACAGTGTCCCTGGCCCTACACTACCGCCAGGCTGACGCGAACAAATGTTTTTCATTGCTATTCTCGGCTTGCCCGAGGATGTGAAGAAGAGCCCTGCCCCAATCGTGTCTGCTTGTGTGAGCGCTGCGAATCACGTCTTCGCTCGCAATGGCGACTGGGGCTTAGAGACTGCTCGAGGACGGGTAGTGCTAAACAAGGCTGCGTTGCTTGGTGGCAAGCGGACATGCTCTATCAGCTGATCATCGTGAAGGCCGGTGACGCCAAAGTGAGCAGGGGCGAGCCAAATTGCGTTGAATAGTTCACTACTCGCACGGGTGAAGAAATGGGTTCAGCAACGCCCTCATGAACTAGGCTTCGGTGCCGCATTCATGCGTGATATCGTCGATGACAACCGCCATTCTTTTTTAATTGGGCTTCAGCGTAGCGAGTCTTCACATTGCTACCCAGTCAACGCAATTTACGCAAGAGGTTGCGGCATCTGTGACCTTGGTATCCTTACGGCCTCGAATTTGATCTTACACCGCATCAACAAATCAGCGTTTGAAAGTCACCGGACTGTAAAGATATCCATCCCTACGCTCAGCCTTGTTAGCAAGGCTCTCTACGTTGAACCATTCCAGTAACCAGCCCCCCTCGCCGTCCCCTGACATCTCACGTGCAAGATAACAAACACACTGAGGTGAACAACCATGCCCCAGCGCAGACCTGATACTTGGCGATATGTGCCAGCTGAGTCAACGCAGACATCGAGTGCTTTGTCGGCACTATCCGTGCCATCACATCACCGAAGATGATTGTGCTCATGATCCCGTTTTCCGCTGCGAACGGCCGAACCCGCCTGACTGGCTCAGACATGCCTAAGGTTGAAGCAAGACATTTCACAAACACGAGGCTTCTTTTCAGGGGCCACACGTCAGCGTCATAGCAAAGCTTCCTTCTCAGGTGACAGGCAACGGGGATCACGAGCTTATTCGGCGGCTCGATGGCAAGATGGGACTAGAGCAAGCCAGATGTAGGCTTATGGGGGAGGATGGGTGCTCCTCGGCCGCATCATTCGAGAACATCAAACTCACTCGGGCGCTTGAAACAACATCTCACTCTCAACCAAGTCAACCAAGCCAGCATGTCATGTTGCAGCGCAGCCAAAATGCTCCTCCAAGAGCGCTTGACCAGGCCCGCTGGGGCACCCGACTGCAGTGACATCTGTGTGGTCCGTGGCCTGATTCTCAGGCACACTGAGGGGGAAGCCTGCCCCGCAATTCGCAGGCCAGCAAGCAAGCTCCAGCGCTTTGGGCCGGCATGCCAGGGCACGCAGGGGGCACATGGGACTCGACAGGGGTCGGCCGCTGGATTTGATGTTTCAGAAAAATGCGTTTCGTCTCAATCTGGCCTTGCCGCGGGCACCGTCAGACCGTTCCTGATTGCCAAGAACGGTAACCGAGAGGTGTTCCCACGAGTCCAGAACAACCGCTCTGCACAGTACATTCATAGTACGGACAGCAAGAGGCGGATTGGTATCCCTCTGTCCTCTGTGGCCCCCAACCAGCTTCCAGAGTACACTTGGAGTCGGAATAGCTCGGCCTTCATGTCTTTCCTGAGAAGAAATTGCTCTGCGTTGGTGAGCTATGGGCTCCAGCCCAGCGATGCTCAGCCGCGAGGGCGGAGAACCATTCACTGGGGGCAGCCAGACGCGCAACCCGCAATATTCCCAAATTGAACACGCCATCCGCCTCATCTGCAATCTGCAATTTACTGTATTGTAAGGCCTCTCGGGGGCGGGATCTACGGCAAGCCATATTTGCAGACAGCACTGTGGCTACCATGGCATCCATGTCAATCAACATCGGCTTGGAATCAAGTCCGGAGACTGTAACCACATACACAGTAGAGCCTCGACCCATGTCATCATGGAGGTGAAGTAGCTCTCGTTGCGCCAGCATGCACTCACTAATCGTACGTCATTCATAGCAGCACTCTTTTTTTTTTTTTTTTTTTTTTTTTTTGAGGAAATATAACCACAGACTTTTTCAGGCCGTCGTTCATCTCCTCCAGTGTTATGGGTTTCGAAGACTGCCCACTGTCAGGGTCTTGTGCGGGTTGCTGTTCTTTTCAGGGCTTGCAAGTTCCAATCTGCGGTATATCCCTGTTCTATAGGGAACATAGTGAACCGTAGACCAAACCTCGCAGACTCGAGGTCCTTCTGGTGCATGCATTTACCTACGTGACTGATATGTACATTCAGAAGCAGAAAATACCATACCCAAACAGCAATCGGGCATACCATGTACTTGGGAGATGTCAAGTCTGTCCTAGAGCGCTAAGGCGCGATATATAGACTCTAAGTTCGTAGATGTCGTTTCCAATTGGGTAGGTTCTGTGGGAGCGCTCTCCCTCCATGCATGCCCACCCCCCGAAACCCACTTGGGCGCTTGAGCTTGGAGCCAAACCAGTGCGTAGGGCGGTACCTCGTCTGGCCAAGAAGTCCTGTCCTCTCTGCCTGTGTCATTGTACCTACCTAGCTACTCCGCCAGGCCTGACCCCGGGGCCCTGGGCCCTGGAGACGAGACTAAAGCAAGTCGTAAGTTGGACTGCGGGTGCTGTCGCCTCCTCCGAGGGGGCTTGCGAAAGGGACCAGTCTGCTGTGTCTCCCGTCGTTGCTACACTTCGTCGCGCGCAGCCCAACCCCAACTCCCGGTCGTGGCCATCTCTGGTCCCTGATGGCCCCCGTGTGTGGTGTGTGTCCTTCAGCCGTACTCTGCGTGTATGTGCGCAATCAGGTGGCCCCCCCTGTTATCCTGTATCCGTCTCCAATCGCCGAATGCTAAGGCCGCCGGTGCGACTCCTGGCTGTCCCTGTGCTCGTGTCGCAGATTCACCAATCTGCCTATTTCCAGCTGTTTAATCCTCCCACCCTTGACACCCGCTACCTGATACACGTCTCCCACACACACACACACACACACTCACACGCACGATTTGTCGGCGGCGGTCGAGTCTGTCCTCCTGCGGCGAAGCACGAATCAGGACGGGCCCGGATATTGTCCCTGGGGTTCTGACTGCCCTTGGCTTTTACTTACCGGGGTTCGGGAGTATTGCCCTGCGCTGCATGCCAGAGACGCAGACTGGACACTGTCCTGGACACCGTCGCGCCAGGTAACCAAAACGAGGGCTGACGTCCCGGAATGACACAGTACATTCCCAAGCCTTGTCAAGCACACGATTCACCCGCCCGCTCCGCGCTGAGCGAAGTACCGTCTCCGCTGTCCCAGACGCCCGGCAGCAACAATGGGTCGCAAGCACGCTCCTGAGCCGCTGTCCCTGGCCAGCCCCCATTCTCGTCCGCACGTTGGCAGCGGCCCCGTCAGCAGCAACGGCTCTGGTCCTGTTTCTCCTGCCGCTGTCACCTCTCCTACCCAGAAATCCAGTGTCCCGGCCAGCCAGGGCCACCGCAGCCCTCACGTCGCCGAAGCCAGCATTGAAACTTCTCTGCAAGTCATCCCAACCCCGACCTCATCCAAGTCACCTCGCTCGCCCCGGTCCCCGTTCAGCAAGTTCAATACTACGTCGAAGAAGGGTGATCCCAGGCAGGTCCAGACATCACATGCCCAGAGCCCGTCGCATCTGCAGTCCAAATTCGCCGCCCAGCAGTCGCCAGAGTATCCCCATTTCGACTACAAGGCTGGTCCTCTCGAGGAGAGCTACGATCAACAGTTCTACCATTACCCCTCCGGCGAGGCCCAACACCAGGGCACGCAAGACCAGCACAACCCGACCTCGACCTCGTCAAGACCGCCCGTCGAGCCTCCACCGGCGACGGCACCGACTACCCGGGCGGCACGAGAAGGCGCGGGGTCTCACCAGCACTCTGCGCAGCAGCCTGGATCCGGCCGGGAGGAAGAGAAACATTCACGGAGCGCCAGTCGCTTTTTCAACTTCAAGTCCTCCAAAGGCGCCCAGCACCAGCGGGAGCACACTCGCGACTACCACCGTAAGCGCGACCCGAGCCAGCACTCAAACTCGAGCAACGCCACCGGCAGTGGTGAGGCCATGTCCCGAGGCCAGGATCCGCAAATCGCCTCTGACCGCGGATCGACCAAGACGTCGAAACATTCAGGTACGTACTCGTATGGTCCACAAGGACTCAATGGGCCTTTTCGTTCGCCCGTTGTCCAGTACACACTCCCACATGGGGTGGTTTAATCAAGGACGCTGACATTCTTATTCTTCTCTGAACTATAGACCATTCGAACGAGCTGCAGTCCGCCCAGCCTAACACAATGGCGCAACCCTCGCGATCAGACGTCTCGTTGGCAAGCGGCGACTACGACTCGTCAACTTTGAAAAGGGGCAAGCCGAAGCCGTTCACTCTTCTCAATAGGACCAGGTCGATGAAGGAGCGGGAGAGCCCCAGTCCGAAGGAGACAAATCCGGAAGTGAGGATCCAGGAGCCAGAGCGTGCACATGTCTACACCGGACAGCAGCCTCTGAAAACTGCGCCGATCGACAAAGACGGCCAGGTCAATGACCGTTCTTTCAGACATATGATGGACTCCTCAACTCGTAATCACTCGGCAGACCGGGCTGTACACCGCGACAGACCAAACAAAGAAACGCGACCCGATAAAGATCACACCCAGAGTCAAAATCGCAGTCATCCATCATCTTTCAAGGATAGCAGCGGCTCTACCTTCTTTGGCAACTTAAAGAGCTCAGGCTCACGAGCTGCAGACATGTTCTCGAGTCGAATCTTCGGCAATAAGTCAGGTCGAAGCGGCAGCACTACCGAACGCGAGCACGTGGTTGACGATGAACATTATCAGCTGAAGGTACTGAACCTGCCTTTGATTGAACAAGTTCGAAAGACGCGCATTTCCAAAAAGCTTGAAGAGGCTCGAGATAAGACCGAGTTCTGGATGCCAGCTTTTCCGTGGCGCGCTATCGACTATCTCAACTACAAGGGTAGCGATGTTGAGGGGTTGTACCGAGTTCCCGGAAGTGGACCGCAGGTCAAGAAATGGCAGAGAAAGTTCGATGAGGGTGAGTTGCCATTACTCATGATCTATTAGATGGGTTTAAGTTGTGTGTAGCGTGGCTGTGAACTAATCTTGATTTCTTAGAATACGACGTCGACCTTTTTGCGCAAGAGGACCTGTATGATATCAATATCATAGGCTCAATGCTCAAGGCTTGGCTTCGCGAGCTTCCTGACGAACTCTTCCCCAAGGCAGCCCAGGAACGCATCGCCCGTGAATGCAAGGATTCCGAGACCGTCCCGCAACTACTCATCGAGGAACTGTCCAACCTGCCGCCATACAACTACTATCTGCTGTTTGCTATCACTTGCCACCTGAGTTTGCTTTTAGCCCACTCTGCGAAGAATAGAATGGACTATAGGAACTTGTGCATCTGCTTCCAGCCATGTCTCAAGATTGACGCTTTCTGCTTCAAGTTCCTCGTCTGTGAGTGGAGAGACTGCTGGAAGGGTTGCAGAAGCGAATCACAGTTCATCGAGGAAGAGTACGCACTCTTGCACCAGACACCCCCCTCCACACTCGCGGCTGGTGTTGTCGAGCCTCCTCAGGAACCTCAGGCTTCCAATGGCGGCAGGCATGGCAACGGCGACGGCAACGGCAATGGCAATGGTAACGCACCGCTCGGCCGAAGCAGGACAGAACCTCACATAGACGATCGATATCTCTCATCTTCTGACAGTTCCCAACATGCTGCCACGCAAGGCACGGCTCAGAGTTACGACCAGCAGCAGAATGGCAAGTTAAGAAAGAAGTCCACGGCGCAGAACGGCAGCGTCAACTCGATCCCGGCAGGTCTTACAGTCGCGGGTCAGGAAACGTCTGGCAGGGCTGGGGAGTTGCGACCACTCTCGCCCATCAAGCCGCTTTCACCGCTTGGCTTCTAGGAGAGGTCTGGTCTGCGGCCCTTAAAATCAAACAAGCGACGTACACGAAATTTACTATAACGTCACAGTACCGCGAGGCTAAGCAAGAAACCCTTTCTTCCACGCTATCCGAGCTGTGGCCATAGCTCGCGCTGGGCATTGATCTAGCCGAGTGCAAGGATTCACGCTGGTCAGCATGAGTCCTGGGCTCCATCGAAACGGCCCCTTCCTGGTTTCTTTCCATGTACCATCGAGGCATAATACCCCCGTGCGCCGGAAGTTAGCGTTTGATGTTCGAGCATAATTGGCATTTCATCCGGCAATGGTCTCTGATTTTCCTTGTTCACGACATGATGCCCCTGGATGACGATACCTGCACATTTTTCTTTTGTTCTTGCGACGATATATTATTATGACCCCCGAGCTGGGGTTTGGAGATGTCGGATGTGGCCGGTGCAGCGGCGACTGAATTGTCCTCGTTCCGTGGTCAAATGTTGGAAGGGCCTTGAGATGATTTGAGCCGCTGGGCCTTAGTGGCCGAAGAAACACAGCCTGTGTCGTGGATGATGCACTGCTCGGCCTACCTCACTTTGTTGGATGCCTACCGAGTTTGGTTATTCTCGGCCACTGGATATAACGCATCTTCGACTGTCTCCTGTGAAGAAACTACGTCAAGCCGACATATAAATACACAAGCAGTAGCTGATGGGCTGAGCAATTATCTCGTTCGAGAGGAGCGATACTTGAATTTCCGTTGCCGAATACCTCCTTTCTCAATCCAACAGCTTGAACCAACTGGTAACGCTGTTGGTAGTTCCAGACTTTCCGAGGGACTCGGTCTGGATTCGCTTGGGCATGCCGCCTTCCGAGCGACGAGGATAGCGACGTGGTTGACAGCCTTACCTTTGCAGCTGGCTTTCCCTACGTTTCTACGGTATTCCCTCTTGAGATAGTGGGGATAGCCTTACCCTTTGCTCTACTGAAGCGAACGGATGTCTTGGATCCCAGGTCATTTGCACCCTTATTTTCGGTCTATCTAAACCCCTTGGGTACGCGATGGGATGTTGTGACGGGCAAGAGGAGTAGGGAAGCGAGATTTGAGCACGGGACATGCGTGCGAATGGACGCCCAAGGGCTCTTCTTTGGGAAGCGTGCGGCCTGACAAGTGCAGAGTGAAATATAGGCATCGAAGGCTCTTGGCCGTACCGAGATGATGAGGGGAACCGATAAAAGCGCTTCATTTGCAACTGTACTATAGGCAAAGACGAAGCCTTGGGCCTCGCCAGTAACATGAG
Organism: Neoarthrinium moseri; assembly: GCF_022829205.1. Classification (NCBI taxonomy): domain Eukaryota; kingdom Fungi; phylum Ascomycota; class Sordariomycetes; order Amphisphaeriales; family Apiosporaceae; genus Neoarthrinium; species Neoarthrinium moseri. The sequence continues at coordinate 276,931 of NW_026055122.1, read as the reverse complement.
CAGCAAGACGATGCGGAATCGTCGTCGAGTATAAAATACCACTTTTCGCTGCCCCCCGTAGATGTGTGATGAGAAAACTCCCGAAACGCCTGCCAGGAACCCTTTGATTCGTTCGCATAACGCCGTAAATGCAGCATCGTGGTCCCATACGGGCCAGTGGTGTTCTTCCTTCTCCTTCTCCCCCTCGCCCACGAGACTCCGATTGATTACGTGGTCCATGCTCATCGCCATCCCTGTGCTTCTCCCACCTTGACCAGAAGTAGTCCTCCTCCTCCTCAGGCCTTCCTCCTCTTCTTGGCCGCGGCGCCGCTCTTCTTGTCGTCCAGCTTGTCGCCGTTCTCGTTGACCTCGACGACCCAGTCGTCGGGGATGACGCCCTCCTTGCGCTTGCCCTTGTAGCCCCAGGTCTTCTCCCACTCGCCCGTGGCCTCGTTGAACTGGGTGGCCTTGGCGCGGCGCTGCTCGCGCGTCTTGGGCTTGATGCCCTTCTTGGCGGCGAACTTCTCCCACTTGGTCTGCTCCTTGGCCGGGGGCAGCGGCTTCTCGCGCGGCAGGGCGGTGGCGGGCGGCGGCAGGTCCAGCAGCACGCCGGCCTGGGTCGACTGCAGCGGCAGCGTGCTCAGCAGCTGGTTGACCAGCGCCTGGGCGCCGTCGCGGGCCACGGCGCTCAGCCGCTCCTCCTGCGGCACCGCCGGGTCGGCCGCCGGCAGCGGGTTCGGGTCGTTGGCCAGCAGCAGGCCCAGGTCGAAGGTGTAGGGCGTCGGCTTGTCGACCGTGATGTCGAGCTTGGGGGCGGGAGCCATCTTGGCGGGGTGTATCTGTGTATTACTGGCGATGCGCCGAACGACCCTTTTGCCGAGTGTTGTAATGAAGGGGTGGCCGTTCCTTGAAACCTTATGGAGATGGTGCAGAAGGAATCCCTGACGGTTCGTTGTGACGAGTGGAAATCAAAGCCCGGTGCAGGTTGTTCACTGCAGAAGGGCGGCAGAAAAAAAAAAGTCCCCCAGAATTGCGATGGACTGTCTCGTTATCGCTGCGTCCCAGAAATTTTGGGCGGATCCCCCGCTATCGATAAGTGGTGGAGTGGAAGCCGGCGCCGCGTCGGAGCAGAGCTTTGGCCGACGCCGATGCCAGCTCCTAAATTTTGGGACCCGCGACCCGCGACCAGCGACCAGCGACCAGCGACCAGGGCGCGATTGTGATCCGCAGCAGCTTTGGCTTTGGGCTTCGAGCGAGCGAGCGAATACGCGAGACGAGAGGCGACACGAGAAACGAGAACGACCGACCCGAGACCTCCAATTGGGGAGAGAGAGAGACACACACACGCACACACAGTGACCGGCAGCAGCAGCAATGGCCGCTCCCAATTGCTGGCGCTGTTTGGCCCGGCCGTCCCAGCGCCTCCTGGCGCCCACGTCCACGTCCTCGTCCTTGGCCGTGCCCGTCACCACGGCGACTTTCAGCACCTCCGCTCGTCTCGCCAAGAAGGAAGGCGGCGGCCTGTCGAGCCATGTTCGCACCGGAAAGAAGCTGGTGCTGGGCCGGAAGAAGAAGCAGGACCCCGGCAAGCCCGTCCTCCCCGGCGAGCGCAAGGCCTTCCGGAAGCGCATACAACTGAGCAACGACAACGCCCTCGAGGTCCCTGGGCTTGCCCAGGTGACCGCTGCCACCCTCGTCGACCCTGCCGCCGCCGGCAAGATCGTCGGCCTTCCTGACGCCCTGATCGACCAGCTGAGGACCGTCGAGGCCTTCAAGCCCACCCAGAACTGGGGGCTGTTCAGAAGCCCGCACATGCTCGTCCGCCAGGAGACGGTCGACCTCATCAAGGACATGACGGACAAGGTCCAGAAGAAGCAGACGGTGAGAACAGTAATCACCGGCGAGAGGGGCAGCGGAAAGAGTATTCTGGGACTGCAGGTGCTGTCCGCCGGCCTCCTGAACAAGTGGGTGGTTATCAACATCCCTGAAGGTGAGACCGCCCCGGCCTCCACCCCCTACTCGCATACGCCGTACTGATGCACATCTCTTAGCCCAGGAGCTTTCGACGGCGCATACCGATTACTCCCCAATTCCCAAGTCGGAGATGTTCTCCCACCCGACCTACATCCTCAAGCTCATGCAGGCCATCTACAGTGCCAACAAGGACATTCTCTCCAAGCTACAGGTCGGACTTGAGCACATACATCTTCCCTTCTCCGTACCGCGCAGCATGTCGCTAGCCGCCCTCGCCAATGCCACCAAGGAGCCCGACTTCGCATGGCCCACCTTCCACGCCCTCTGGCAGGAGCTCCTCCTGCCCGGACGCCCGCCCATCATGTTCAACCTCGACGGTCTGAGCCACATGATGCGCGTCAGCGACTACCGCAACCCAGCGTTCGAGCTGATCCACTGCCACGACCTGGCTCTGCTCAGGTTGTTTGCCGACGCTCTCGGCGGCAAGACCCAGTTCCCCAACGGTGCCGCTATCACCGGTGTCATGACCAAGGGTAACTGCCCCAAGCTACCCTCCGTGGACATGGCCCTCGAACAGGCTGCTGCGGCCCAGGCGGGTACCGAGATCCCGGCCCGCGACCCTTTCTACAGAAAGTACGACGACCGCGTGTTTGACGCCCTGAAGGGCGTCAGTGTGTTCAACGTCAAGGGCGTTTCGAAGCCCGAGGCACGCGCCCTGATGGAGTACTGGGCAGCCAGCGGCGTCCTGCGGATGAGGGTCGACGAGAAGAACGTCAGCGAAAAGTGGACGCTGGCTGGCAGCGGCGTGCTCGGCGAGATGGAGAGGGCCAGCTTGTACGTTGTTAGACTGTAAAATTTAGACAAACCGGTGTGGCCGAGATGCCGCGAGAATATTCGTGTATAATCATTGTACAAACTCTAAGAAACCAAGCCTCTTCATCCGAAAGCGTCACCGTACAGCAAACAAGTGCTATGACCTCAGACGAAAAGTCAGTGATACGGGAAAGTACATGTTTGTGGTATACAAATTTGAGTTGCCCTTGCAGCTGATGCTTATGGGCTTAGTGGTCGGAGGGATGGTCGTAGTCCTATCTGTTCACAAAGGAAAGGGGATAGTTCGTTATTTAGATCTTCCATGCACTATCAGATCATTTTCCGCCAAATCGTGATTGGGCTTCATTTAATTTCTGGACATGTATAACGCAAGCCTGGAAGCTGCTAGCCTAGGGGCTCAAGCTATCTCGACGGCGCCCTCGATAACACGCCTAATGTGAACAAAGTGCTGCATAAGACTAAAATGACAACCACAGCAAAACCCAGGATACCCCAGTTTGCTGTTTCAGGGGTGGTTGGTGTGCTTTGAGGTTCGAATAACCAGAAGAGCAGGGATATACTAGAAGCTCGCAACAAGGTCCCCAATGTTTCGAGAATCATCCAAAATCCCCGCGTGAGCCTGCCGTAAGAGACTAAGATGGAATCGGAGCCAAAACAGCGAGATATCTCTGGTAATGCGATTTTGGCGCGGCTATGAGATGTGATGAGGACAAACCTGCAGGAGCCAATGAGTGCACGATCCTCAGGTAAAAAGCTTATTCTTTATAATGATTTTAGTGGCTAATATTTCTCATGTACTGTCGGATCTACTGATGGCCGGTAGAATTTTAGTTGAGCTATGATCGAATTGATTCACGTCAATTGCGCGAGTGTTGTGGAGAATCTCTTGTACTTTCTTCTCTATACTCTATATTCAGGTCCACAACATTAAGACTCTGACATTAATCGCCAATGGAAGATATGATGACAACACGGACTTGTGTATGGCCCCATGGTTGGAGGCTATCCCCAAGGTTAAATAGGTAACTCTTGAGAGCGCCAACCATGTGGGCCACTGGGAAGAGTGAGATCGGTGTATGGAAGTCGTCGGTGGTCTTCTCAAGGCTTAAATGGTAGAACAAGGATACACATGAGCAACCTACTCTACATCAACTACGGTATCTTATCGTAAACCGAAAGCTGTGCTCAGGCTGAGTATATCGGCTCCATACTGTTGGAATAGTGGACCAGCCACTTACATTACAGCTCACCAGCCACTCTATTAACTACATATATGTCTACATTTCCAGGTGTACCACTCTGTTCTATCCCTTCTAGTTAATTAATCAAACTATTCCATCTATATCGCCCCTCACATCTTGACGCATACATCTTGTGTACAAGTCACTAAGGACCTTAAATTGAGGGGTATAGTAGTATTTGATCTAAGATATATATTCTTCGTGTGTACTCATAACTCATGATTAGCTTATCTTTTAATGACTTCCGACCTCTTGAGGAGCTCGCTCCAATTGGCTGTCGATATGTGCCTTGGGTGGCGCTCCTGGCAGATCCTTGTCCAAGTCTGGTCCCGATGCAGATCGAACGCCTGATTCGAGCTCAATATCATCATCGACGCAGAGGTCGGTCTGACTGGTTGTGCCGGTTGCATTGGACCGGGAATGTCCTGACACAGACTTCTTTTGTTTCGGGTCCGATGACCTCTGATAGCCTTGCCTGTTGTATCTCGACGATAGCTCGGTGCCCATGAAGGTGGGGAACCAGTGGACGAGCAAAGCGCGAAGAGATGGAAGACAGGCGCAGATTAGTCCAACGGCTAGCTCTGCCATAGACCATGAACTGAGTGTTACTGCATCGAATGTGAAGTCGGTCGAGACCACGTTTAAGTAGACCAGACGCAGGATCGAAATAAGGCAAGTACTGTAATCCCACTGATGTCAGCTCCGTCGGATAAAACAAAGGTGTTATCGCACTTACAAGAACCCGAGGCCAAACATGGCGGCAAGGCCCCATTTCTGCGATCGCCGCAACTTTAAACGAAATATCATTGGCATGGGAAGTAATAATATGATCACATCCGTCACCATATTTCCGATAGCGTTGACATAAGTGGGCGCTATCGGATCGCAGCTCTTGTTCATGATGTTCTGTCCTCCGCCGCAGATAAATATCATCACAAATATCTGGGCAACTGTCCACATAACAACCAAGGCCATGATGCCGGCGTAAACTTTGCGGTAGACGTCGACTTGTAACATTATCCTCCAGTATTGGAAGAAGAACGTCAGTTTGATAAACAGCAACCCAACGTTGTATAGAACATTCGCGAGAACAAAATACTGTCAGATTTCCTTACGTCAGCGATAGCTCTCAATATGCTTTGTGATTGAACATGATGATCCAAAAGGGGAGAAGCAGCGAGGCAACCCACCTTCATGAAGTCCGCAAAGAGACCGGGTACTGTAATGACATCCCAGATGTGATGACCGAGGCCAAAATGAGTGTGCGTGATTTGTATAGCTGCGAGAACTATGACCGAAGCCTGGGAAGATATATATCAGCCACTGCGAGTGCATGCTTTGCTCGTTGGGACGATGATTGCCTTACTAGAGCGACAAGGGCTATCCAGTCATCAACGCCGACTTGGCGGATGATGAACTGTCGCGCATAAAATCGAAGGGCGGTCGCCAGCGTCGGAAGCGCAATACAAACGATGTCAATAGCTACCATCAGCCCACTCCGGTTGCCATGATCCAGTGGGACGTTCGGAAATCCTGGCGGTACGTCCATTGTGGCGGGCTGTTGGGCTGCAGGATGAATTCTCTTGAAAGATCTATCACGACGTGATAGCTCCCTTAGGTTACGTGGCGCGATGGGCCAGTCATAAGTACCGCGGGATCGAGGTAATATTTGATCATGATTCCACCTTCTTCAGTGCGGAGGCGTTGAGTGCTCGGACAGTTGCAGAAGACAAGGAATATAAACCACATGGAGATCAGTTTCGTGGGACTCGAGGAAAGCCCACCAAGCCATCGAGTACACAAATGATCCAGCCCAGGTCGCCGGGTCCGTTCACATGCGGGCGAACGGGCGGTTGACCAGGGGTCATCCTATGTAAAACCCCGAAGACACACAGGGTGTTAATGGAGATCTGGGTGGACCCCGGAATGTCATGATCTGCTCGAGCAGCGTTCGGATGCAACCCTAGATGTAACCGTCCGCAACGGTTTCGGTATCATGGAGACTGACATCATACGTCAGGCCTCCAACGACTAATGGACGCAACTACTACTCGTAACACCACTGTGAATCAATCCAAATGAAACATGAATCGGCTTTTCGGAATTGGTATCACGTATAAGCTAAACACTTGACAACAAGTCTGGATTGGGGATTTGTCGCCATGGATAAGAGAGCCTAGACCAACCTCACTCGACGCCTACAACTAGAAGGGAATGCTTGTCGTCGTGCCTTGCGCACTACTGCAAGAAGCCCTGACACTGGCGCGCTCGGCTGATATCTTGACAGCGGGACCACACGCCGCGCACGGTTTCATGAGATAATCGCAAGCAAGGCAGCCCAGCAAGCCCCAGGTCTTGCACGAACCTGTGGGGCCGAGAACCCCTGTGTGTGGAGACCGGTGAGAGAATCTTGAACAATACGCAGGTCCAAGCGCAAAGAACGACGGGCTTAGGGAAACGGACGTTGTGCATTTTCTCCTGTATGCCACGTGAAGAGATGACCTCGTGGTCCTAGTTGCCACGAGAGGCAGTAGTTCAGCCCATATTATGTTAAGTGCATCGTACCAGCGCACAGTGTGTTCAATACCGGACGACACCTGGTCTTGGGATAGCCCTATCGTGGTCGTATTGGCTACATAGGGAGGCCTGCGATGAACCTGGCGCTTGGTAGAAACTTGGTCATGATCATAGCCCGGTTCGCATAGACAAGACTGTGTGCCTGTACATCGATGGCTTCAGTCTATCGGCTGCTTGCTAACTGACAGCCTTGTGTCTGGGCCTGTTATTCCCTAGCAGGCCACGCTTAGCAACCACCTACGGTATAAGCCCGCAAAACCACGGACCCCGTTGCGTCCTGCACTAATAGTCACGTTCTATGGCTTCTGCATGTTCTACTTGGAGTATATGGACTTCTCATTGATCTGCCGGTGGGCTAGGTTGTCTTATCACCCCATTCTTGCGTCTCGCACACACTTCCTCGTCGAGGCTATGTGGGCATTTGGGCGTGCTTCCGGATTTGAAATCCTCGTAGAAGACATGTAAGTCACGGACTTGAAACGATGACTGGCCGAGCGGGGAGGGAAATACTGGGATGTGTCCGGAGACGGCCAGCATTCATCCCCACTTGCTCCTTGTCACCCAAGCAGGCCAAGCAAGTATCCATCACGCTAAGCTGGGCTGTGCCCCGGTCGATTCATGATCCGTGGAGCTTGCGGCTGTGGATGAACAAAGAGTGGCCTATCCGCAGCGCGTTGGCACATACAACCGAAAACCTTATCCTCTACGTCTTTTTGAACGGGACCAGTTCCCGACTCACTAGTCATGACACCGAGTGTAGTTGCCAACTCGGGATGTTCGGGCAGCCTCAAGGTGGACTCCGCCACTATGCTCTCGGCCATGGGGAAGCTAGAGAACGTTGGATTCGCGGAGCATTGGCCTAATAGGGCGGTAGAAGGCTCAAGTGGCAGGGGCAAACTTCTCGTCCCCAGTGCTGTTAGTAGTATAGAGCCATCGGTGATGCAAAAATACCCAGTACGGTAATCGGAAAGGGAATCCCAGCCTGCCGACGGGTAAGTGCATTGACAACACGTATGGGGTTCATTGTCTTGCCTTTAGGCGATGACCGGTCAGCCACCCGTGTTACAACTTTTCTCTGAAGGAGTCAGACATTATCCTGGCATACAGATACCTGCGCTATTTCAATAGTTTCTTGCACGTGTCTTTTGCGCAAATGGAATTGAAGTCCGAGTTTGCCATTTCACGTTTGCCAATTTAAGGTAAGTGTTCATTAATTAAGCACGTTAGTCTCTTGGCTGGGCTTTCTGCATCACCGTTGGCCATACTCCAGTGCCAGGGATAAGACGCAAGGCTATGGTTCTTGTTGTGGAATCTTAACCGCCCATATCCTAGAATGCTATATAAGCTCATACTTTCTGTTCCTTCCCGCGGAGAGATTCCGCGTTGAGTACGCCAAGAGGGTCTCCAGTCGAGTTCAAATCTTCAACGTGAGAGAGGATACCTCCTGACCCACATGTTGCCTTTGTGAACTTAGCTTAATCCATCTGCGGAGATCATACGCACGGAATTTAGATGTGCCCTGCAGGCTGGTAGTAATGATGCTGCAGATTGCCATTGGTCGGAAAATGCATGAACTATTCGCGCAGCACACTGTTTTAAGTAACGCGCCGTTGTACCCGTTGAGATAACTCGATTGATTTGATCCTCCTTCTACTTACAAGCCTTGGGCAGCGGGGTATTCCCACATCAAGGCGGACCTGTATCATTCTGAGCTAACAAGCGGCAAACCGAATATGGGAATGCTTATTGTTCAGAATCAGGACTGAGAATCCTGGTTCCACGTGACAGGGTTTACATATATCACGCAGCTGCAACTAAAATGCTCGGACCGTCTGAGCACCTTCAATACTGTTGTGCTAGGAAGTCCCTAGGAAATTGCTCAAATGTCCCGTGTTGTGTTAGCCGCTGAGCTGGTTTGATTACTAATGTGCCTTCACTTTACCCTCTAGCCGTAGGTGTGTATTGGCTTGGCCAGAGATGAGCTCTTGAATATGTCTCTACAGCTTGTCTGATTATCTGGGGCGAAAACCCTTTCAGAGGAGCGGCTGTCACAGAATACCCAACGCGTGAGGGTAGATTGAATTGTGACACTAACCCGGCAATGTATGTTCAGTAAATCATGAAGAATTAGAACATCAAAGTGAAAACAGTATGAAAGAGGTACGAAGTACACAACAGACATGGATGATGAAACGTTGATGTCGAGACTATCAATACAAACGAACGCCCGTTTAGCATCAGGGGTTATGTGAATAATTTATACTGGAGCAGCCAGTTACTGTGATACGACAGTGGGTTTCAGCTAGAGTATCAGTTTTGGAAATTATTACACGTCAGCGAGCATATGCTTGCTTCCCATATTTTAATACTGGCTTACAAATGAGGAAGGCCGCCAGTATTACTGACTTATACAAATGGTACAAGCGAAGTATTATCAAAATTTTAGACCTGAAGCGCTGTACGAAAACTAAAAGTTACGGTCCTGCGGCTATTCAGATTACTCAGCCTACGGCTCACTTTTCCCAACTGTGTTTCCCCAACATTACTTAAACGATTACTGACTGTCTGTTGTTTACCAAATTTCCAGGAAAGGGCAGAGAAGTGGATAATTTTGGGGCAGCTGGTCAGTAGTCTGTCATGAATAGTCATCCATATATGAATGGTAATGGTGGCCGTGTATGATAAGCAGCAATCGCTCGGTAGATGCCACGTACGTAGCACATTATCTTGATCGAGTCCCGAGTAATCTGCTCCAAGAACGTTACGCTATGAGTATCTGTGAAAGTATGTAGTAGAGAAACGTGACCTTGAGAGGCCTTGCATAAGGTCCAGATAGAGAAAGAATTCCAGGGGCGTGTGGTAGAAGAAATCTGAGCATACAGGTCTAAGAAGCAAATGCCCAGCGTTTCTACAATCCAAGATTTCATTGGATCTGGTGCAATACTATGAGCACAATTGGTTGAGATGTCTCCTAGACACTTGGTAGAAAATAAGAACTTTATAGAACAGGATGATGTTTGTCGCTAGGACGATATGGAATGGGGATTCTGCTGATGGGGCTCTTCCTCATGCTTTAACGTGTGCGCGCTTTAATACCTGAATGGAGTCTGCGTCCCACTCTTGTTTCTGCTTGAAGTCCTTCCAAAACATGAATGTGTGTGGGCTGCCGATATATCGCTTTATAGTCACCTTGTTCCCTCCAGCGATCAATTTGATCCCATAAGCTTCCCCCTCATCCCTCAACGGGTCGCACTCAGCAGTCCTTAAATACGTTTCGCACAGTCCAACCCAGTTCTTTGCCTCCAACGGCGAGGCCCACCAGCCGGGAACAAGGGCCATTCTCTCGTCTAGTTTATCCTTTGGAAAGCAGTAATCACCGAAATACTTGATTGCCGACCATGGAAGAACCGGCCCATTGTAAAATTGGTGAAAGGAAAGGAACGGGGAATCCGTGTGGAATTTGTATGCCAAGCATGTCGAAGTGCCTGGCACCGTTGGCAAACAGAGTTTCAAAGGCAACCCGTTGTCGCGGGCCATATGTTGCAGAATCAAACAAATGTTGCCGCCAGCTGAGATGCCACCTACCGACACAGAGCTTGGATCGATGTTCAATGACTTTGCAGATTTCCTTGCCTATGACACAAGTTGTAAGTGATGACGTGTCGTTCAGCCGGAGTACAGTATCGGTGCTTACCCATTGTAAAGCAGCCCAGGCATCCTCAATTGCTTTGCCCCAAACGACTTCTTGAATCCAAATGAGCGCCTGGTACAAATCCACGAAAGCTTTCATCCAAGCTTACCAGGGCAATGCCGGTAGTTGACATCAACGACAACGATACCAGCTCCATCTCTCATGCTCGCACAAATCGTGGACTCGTTGTCCAAGTCCCCGAATACGTAGCCTCCCCCTAGAAAGTGTTAGTGACCGCAGCTTGAACATCAAAGAATACAGTTCGCTGGTTGCCCACCGTGAAAGTTCAGATGCACTCCGTAAGGCCCATTTCCATTGACTTCAGGATCAGGATGATAGATTCTGATTGGGACCTCGGCGCCATCATCCGAAATAATGTGGCTGTCAACCACTCTCTCCCAGCCCGTGGTGTCTTGGGACCAAGGTGGCCTGTACTTGTCTGGATTCGCACGGCGCTCTTCGATTGGCACCGCATCCACAGGCGGGACGCCGGCATTGACACCTCGGAGTACGATCTTGACTGCTTCAGGATCGTACTTTGCCAGGATATGCGGCTCGAAGACGTCTTCGGCCTTAAGCTCCTTCTCGAGCTCCTGCTGAGCCTCCGCCGACAGCACTAGAGGGTTGCTGCTCATCTTTAATTATTTGGCTAGTGGATAGTTAAAAAGCTGTGATTGATTTACTCAACCGTGCGCATTTGTCTTGATGTTCCCTCTGTTTAAAGATGAGGAAGTTTGACTTAGATGACAAATACCGCTGGCTATCAGATCCGACCCCGCAGGGCTCAGTTGGGGAGGTAGTGCAACCTCGGGAACAATGCCTGCTCGAGGTACCAATGCCGATAGTCTCACAATAGCGTAGCCAAGATCGGAAGGCTGTATTCAAACATCATATCGAGAAAGTGCGATTGTTCGTGAGGTATGTAGGGGCACATGTCAACCTAAGGCGCACACAGGACTGCCGAGCAAAATCGCCACTTCGGCGCAGTCACTTCGAGTTTTAACCCCACTGCCGTGACTGCTTTCAACAGACCTCTACGGGTTCGTGTCAATGCCTCTGACGCAGGGGATACAGCTGAGGGCCAAAAATAATGCTGAATGCTATCTTGTTGTGCTAGCGTATACCCATAGTGCGACCAGGCTCTGTTTCCAACATTCATTGCTTTCTATCTAAACCACTCCTGCATCCATCATTATGATGATTCTGGGCGAAACTTTGAGAATTGATTTTGTCCATTTTCAATTGCCCTCTGGTTACAGACTGCTCAGTGAACCGTCACGCATAATTCTCATCGTACTCCCAGTGACTTCACTGGCCGCATCGTCCCGGCAAATGCGACCTGGTCTTTGGTCCAGCTCAAGGCCTTTATCCCATTCGTTCCGGACCGCACTTGCTGCTTGGTGGCCCCGAGGTAGCCCCTTTGCTCTGCAGACAGCACCAAGAATTTCTTCCTTTAGTGCCCTCCAACTTGTTGAAAAGAATATGACTGCATTCCAAACACCCTGCAATGGGAGCACAATGCCGCTTGCCAGATTGAGTCCGAAACTAGCGCCACTTCTAGCGACAAGGTCATGAACCCTGTTGATCGAACTTGGGGTCCAGGTCACCAAGACCGATATAGCAAAGACAAAGGATGTTCTCAAGTACGCTAGCTTGATAGGGTCCATGTTGCTGAATTTGCTGCACCATCTTGTGTATGCCTTACGTAGACGGCTGTGCCATGGTTCTTTTGGAGTGCGGCTCGCAGTAATGTGCGTAACGGTGTGATACGTTGGCGAGAGGGGGTTGCCATCGATAATCTCATGATCCGTAGTGTCTCTAGTTGGAGAATCGAACCAATTAGCCGTCCCGGATGACTGACATGTGGGATCTTGTTGAACGTTCACATGGTGTATTGTGGTAGTCTGTGTCACCTGGGCCGCGATCCCGCCCATACTAGCCGCGTTCACGAATAGTCTCTGCCCAATGTTGTTAGATAAACGTCTCGAATATGCATACCGTTTACTCCCATACCTTTTCCCCAGAGTCACGTTGAACCTGACCATCTCTACTTGGGTCGCTCAGAGAGAGGTTTCGCAGTTGATTTCTCTGTTTGAAGACGTAAAATCCAACTGAAATATAGATCACAGTAGAAAGTGAAATGCAAACCCAGATTGGCAAATAGTAGGTCCAGATACGTAGACCGCTCCAATTTGAATCGATCCAGCACCATATCTTGGTCGTGCAAATTAATAAGCTGCAAAGAAGAGCTTCCTAGTTCAGTTCACACTTACAGTAGCATCACCATACACGGACCCGTCCTGTTCATCATGAACTAGCAAGAGCCATAATGATGGAATCAATGGAATACCGTAACAGACGATAACGTAGGCCCACCAATAGCACAGGAAGCTCTTGGGGTTTGCGGCGAAGAAGAACACCATGTAGACGTTGACAGCCATAGCAAAGGACCACCATGGATCTGATTGCATAAAACTAAGACAATATCAGCAGGATTGATCCCACACCTTTTGTGTATCGAGCAGGCAACACTTACAGCTCAAACATGAATGCCTGTGCTTGGCATAGAGGAGTCTCTTTGCCTGCCTGAACTCCATTGTATCCCATCAAGCATGCGACGCTGGCGCCCAAATTGGCAAAAGAAGCGAACACGATGAATGTGTTTGGTACGGTACGAAGGCGTTTCAATGCTGCGAATGCACCGAATATTAAGAGAAGAGCCAGTATTGAGAGAGAGGCGCCGGCCCTTTCGAAAGCGACGATGATTTCGATTTGACCTGGAGTCAGAGTTTGGCCCGAGGCCGTTTGGGCTGTCTCGCTCATGATTACACCGAGCTTTTAGGACGAAAAATATTCAGGCTGTCGTACTTCGTGATCAAGTCACAGACAATGCTCTGTAGAACAGAACGAATTGATCTGCAATATCCAAAGTTACCAAGCCATCCGAGGTTCCGGCATGTTCTAGCCTGAGTTGGATGAGCCAGCGATGTAGGCGAGCAAGTTAGATTAAGAAAGAGTCTACCGATATTCGATTGAATAGTCTTGACGTAGAGTCTCTGCCGTGACCATGCTCTAGCCTGGTCGCGATGTTGAGTCGTGCAACGACGGACTATTTGGTGATGTAGTGGTGGTCATGAGTTGAGTTCGGAAGTAAGATAGGTAATTGTACTGTCTGACGACGCTTGAGAATAAAGTTATGGACAATTTGCCTTTGCATCTCTTGAAGAGAAACAATGATGTGGCACCGAGAGTATGCAGATGACACAGGTAGCCAGATGACGCGGGCTAGACATCCTGTGGTTGCAGGAACGTCAGAGAGTCGACCGCAATCATATGTATATATAGAAGGGACTGAGCCGAGAGGGACTGGGAGCCCAATTAAGCTTAAGGTGCACGTACCCGCCTCGTGATCGTGTTTTCAGATATCAACCAGGTGGTCTCCAGATGCGCATTGCCAAGGGACGAGGTAGAGAGCTCGTAGGGAAAAAGTTGTCACAGCATCAGCCATTGGTTCAAAGGCTGCCGAGATGCACTCCAGCCTTGCCTGACATCCTCAGAAACGATTCCTAACGACTGTTTTTGGAGGGACATCGTCCGGGTTGGTTACACAGAGCAGCCGCGACTACCAGATTTCGAGTAAGGGTGGTGGTACGGGAATCAAGTTTAATTTGAGAAGTAAGGAGCGACCAGGCCCTCACGTTTGTTCGGAAGAAACCACCTTGTGCACACCTACTTCATTCTTGCAGTAGTGTAGGAGATGGGTGCCCTGGCGAGAGCAAACAGTGAGTGCCAACGGGCCTCCAAGCGCGCTGCTGTCCGTTGGCCAGCCCAACCTGCACATTCATACGAAGCGGTCAACATGCTCCCACCCACAGCCGTATGCATGGTTCGAAATCTCTGCTAGCCCCACTGGCCTCTCTGATCGCCGCAAGGACGCGATGTACACATCTTTTCTGGGATGCGCAGGGTGCATTGCAAATGCATTTGGATCATGGATTCGAGGCTGTTGCTCCCCATCATTCAATATCCCTAGGTTGGTAGGGATATAAGCGAGCTGCCCGATGGTGTACAACAGGGACTTACCAGCTCGCTCATCAGCACTGGGGCCGTCATTGCAAAACCGAAAGGAAAGATGCATTAGACAATGCTATTTCGAATAATAGCTTCAGTGAGTTCAGGTGCATCGTGGTTGAAACTCCTTGCTCAATGCAGCCAGTTCGAACGTCCCAGAGTGCAGTGTAGTCTAAAGTTTGGCTTGGCCAGCGGTCCGCCAACAAGGGCAATAGAGAGAAAGTCCTTCGGAAGTGGCAGGCGAGAAAATACGGCGCGTTTGCTACACCACGTCTGCACGTTACCCGTCCTGGTCCAATGGTGTGGGCTGGTCACATCCCGTATGCTGAACTACGGTAATGTCCCGTGAGACTCGACCTTTCGGACCACCCAAACGGGCCCGGTGCCCAAGAAGCCGTGGGAAAGCCTGTTATCTAGCGTCATCAGCTGAGTTGTGCTCTGGGTGCTTACTGCAAAGTTGTGGGCGATTGCAGTTCAGTTCAATAGTACATCGCGACTTGTCAACGGCTTGTTCTACTTGCCGGCCTTGAATCGCCGGGCCCCGTCGCATCCCTGTAGAGGGCAATGGCAAACAACATGACGGCACAAAAACTTACCCCGACTCGGCCTTTTAGCAGGAAGCTTGGAAACGCTGTGAAGGATTTGCTTTTATTGGTTTATGCTTCACGCATCAGACTCGACACCAACAGTGATTGTCATTGCAAACGATGCTTCGTATTCACAACTACCCCTGTAAGTATAAGTCCACCAATAGAAGTACCACACTACTGTTTGATGGATATATTTGCGAGCAGTTCTGTGGCTTCCGAGGATAGCTGGTAACTGCCAAGCCATCGCTCGAACCGCCTACCTACCCGCCCATTACCATCTATCGCAACCTACATTGATAGGGATGTTATGCTTGCGCAAGTTGTTACCATTGCGTAATGGCACCACCCGAACTAAGCTCCTTTGAAGAGCATCGTCGATTGCACCGTTGGCACAAGGCTGGCCTTCTGTTACACGCGGATGTTGACGACAAGTTTCGGGTTCCGGGGTGCAGGTAGTGTACAAGTTAAGACACCGACCGGTCTCCTGATCCACCCCAATCTGAATCTGCACCACACAGCCCAGCGCCGGAAGTGAGGGCAACCAATCAGTGTTTTCGCTTTGGAATTGTTTCGCGACTGTAGAAGTTGAATACCGTTGAGGGATGAATATGTGAATCGGGGTCCGACTGATGAGGTGGCTGGTCTGTTGAGAACCAGAACAGGGGATTTCGTGCTCTGCAGCCATTACAAAGACAAGTTATCTGCATAGTGGCGGATTATAGTGAGTTGGATGGAGTCTCCGTAGCCCTTCACTATTAAGCGCCACACTGCGGAGAAACTTTCAAGACTCCTTTCGAGGCTACCAGGATCATGCCAAGTAACCGAGCGTAAGCTACTTTTCGGAGAATCATGATGTTTACAGAGCTTACATTGTTTGTTCATACTCACAAAGTTCCAAGGCGTGGTTAGACCTATGTGCTATTAACACGTACTCGAATGGAACGTTGCCTTGAGGACTGAGAGGAGACCAATGGCGGCGCATAGTGTCACTGCTACTGTCCGGTTAGTCTGGCACATGGTACTCTTCATAAGCCATAATCCGGACAAGTTTGCTCACGTTTGAACTGGCACATCCACCATCACATACTCAGTATTGCATACAATAGCCTACCAAAACTTGCCAAAACCATTGGCATGATCACTACTGCCACCTTTGCCAACAGATACTATCTTCATACTCTGCAGTCCAGCACACTGTCGCCAGCAACATCGTCCACTACTGAGATGAAAAGAAGGGATATACAACTTTGTACATCATCAAGGATATAGGGAAGTTGCGGAAGACATCGGCATCGGATGTTTGAAAGACTTGAGGATGTCGGATATTAAAAATCTGATAGGCACTGCTGGAATACGAGAGCTGTTGGGTCCCATGAACTTGGCCATGATGCAGACTTCGTATCCATCATTTAGTTTATGGTGCTTCAGTCTGGCTCAAAGTCTGTACCCGGATTTGGAATCTATAAAAATGATAAGATATCGGAAGACGGTTGAACTGGCTACACATGTTGATTTATTTCAATGGAGTTAGCTAAGGAGTATGAAAATAAAAAGCCTGACAACTCGAGACGACTATACCTGAACCCAAATCAGGCGTACATGGCACAAATCCCTATTTGAACAGTGGTTCGATCCGGCAAAGGGTTGTAAACTCGATGAGCATGACGGGTATATAGTGTTAGTTTCTCTGGGCTTGCTGAGATTTGTATTCATGCTCTAATTGGTACACATGATCTGAAGATATATATTCCTGAAACTAATTGTCCGGATTCCTTGGAAGCTGCTGCCCATACACGGTGACATTTCACCTGCATTTATCTCCCCTTGCTAAGATTTCCATACCACGTATCATATGAATTCCATCTAGAGAGTGTAGAAGAAGTCTGGACGCTTATCTCCAAGAGCCTCGATCTCCGCATGCGTCTTGCCTTCGATTAGGTAATCCCGCTTTCCTTGGCGACGCTTCTTGTTCTCGATCCGTAGAAGTGTTGTCATGAGCAGGCTGCCGCCGAGGAGGAAAATAGCCATGTATGCTAGAACAACACCGTGTCCCTCGTAGTAGTGTGGGGAGCTGAAGTAAATGTTGCTGCTGACCACACCGTTGAGGTTGCCCCAGCCAATAACGAAACCAAGAACCACACCGCGCTTGTAGACACCTTCCGTGTTATTTGCCATCCAGGTTATGGTGTTTGCAATACATGGGTAGATCCCAAGAGCCCCAAGAAAAGTACCCGCATATTGAACAGCAGGAGAACGGGATCCGATGAGCATCGCGAACCCAGCTATGCCTATAGCACTGACGATGATATTGCATAAACCGCGCTGGCGAGTTCGATCCGCAATGAAGCCAATAGCCACTGTAAGAAGAGCGCCTCCGACGTATGGCGGAACGCTCAACAACTGAGACTGAATCACACTTCCACCACTCCAGCCCGAAGCTGAGATAATGCTCGGAAGAAAAAGAGAAAATGCGTATAATGGCATATCGCAGCCCATGTATATCGCCATACCGAGCCACATTTTCCAGTCTTTGAGACTTTCCCACAGAAAAGTCATCTTGAAATCTTCGTGCTGAGCCGAAGCCTGTTGGTCCAACTTAAGTCGCCGCACTATGCGCGCTCGGTCATCATCGGATAGGAAGCGTGCGTCATCAGGGAAGTCATGCACCATCCAGAACGAGGCAATACCAAATAGGATGGTTAGGAGCCCTTCTAAGATAAAGATCCATGCCCATCCGGGCTTGTTAGCAACTCCGGCCATTTTCTCGATAGCTGCGGCCAGTAGTCCTCCAAACGAGCCGGAAATTGCGGCGGCTGAGAAAAATATGGCCTAGATCTATGAGCAAGTGCCATCGCCATCAGGATACTGAGTAGTACGCACCGCACGGACGCCAAACTCCGATCGTTTATACCAGCAGGAGAGGTAATAATTGATACCAGGAAATAGTCCAGCTTCAGTCAACCCCAAGAACCAGCGAGCCGCCATCAGGCCAGACCAGTTGTATACAAACCCCATTCCCAGCATCGAAGCTCCCCAAAGGATCCTGAGAGGACGTTAGAATCAGCCACTTTCGTTTACCCGATGGATAACAAAGTCTCAACTTACATGATGATAGGGATAAAAACCGACGGTCGTAGTCGCTTGAGTAAGATGTTGGTGAGAGGTTCAAAGACAGCGTAGGAAACGAAAAATATGGTCAAAGTTGCGTTGTAACTTGAGGTTGTGAGACCAAGATCCTTATCAAGATGGGCAACCTTCGCATTTCCGATATTCGTACGATCAAGAAACGCAAGTAGGTAGAGAATGCAGAGCTTTAGGTATATGATCAGTTTGGCTGTCATAGCAAGCACGGCGTAAGTTGGGCTGGGGACCATACCCAAGGTATGAGTGTTAAATCCAGTTTCCATAACAGCTTGCGGTCCTGCCAGATGTGTCAGTCGGTTCTTCACTGAGAAGTGGTAATGGGAATGCGTGCTTACAATTTTGGCCTTTTCCTCAGCACTCAGATGGGCATCGGGATCAGGAGGCAAGTTACGGAGCCCGTCGGCTGAGTGACTGTGCACACCATGATCATCATGCGATGGGGCTTTCACCGAGCTCTTCTCGAGGTCACTCATCTTCGTGAACAACGCAGAATCAGGTCGTACGTAGAGATGCTAGGACGTATCTGCGGGAGTGAGGGGTTCGACCCAGAGATCACTTAAGTTCACAGATCTCGCAGCAAGGTCGCATTAAGTTCACTTGCGCGATAAGGTTCGTGCAAGCGGTTGTGCTGAACCGGAGAGGTGCAATTGCCAAAAATATGAAGCTGATGAAGTGAGGGTCTTGGTGACAATCCATGTGCTGACAGAATGAACCAAAAGCCCACAAGTCAGGTAAAGCAAAAGCAAATATGCACCTGGGCGAGCTGATGACAAGTGCCACCGCTTTAGATATATAGCAATAGGACGGGGAGGGCTCCTTTGAGAGAGAGAAGGACGAGATACTAGGAGCGGCCTGCAACCAAATGAGTTGCTTTGAGAAGAAGAAGAGAGGAAAGGGACGTAAACCACTTTTAATGAAATGGGGATCAGAGCAATTATTGGCGATGCAAGGCTGGTAAGTGCCACTGCCAGTAGCCCAGGTTTCCCCTCCGCCGAATGTCAGCTTCTCCAGCTCCTGGTCGTCTCCGCTAGCCAATTGAGTACCGGATTTCTAATCCACTTCGGTGTCAATTAGCATCTTAGCAAGCGTAGAACACCCCAACAAGTCTGGGGATGACCCGCACTCGGGGGCTTAGTGGGCGTTAGAGCGCTTGGCTCCCGCCACACCCGGTCGATACCCCGAGATAGTGTGCACGAAGTGTAGAACCCCATGTTTGGCACCCAGCGAGATTGTCACGGCAAGATCCTTGCAATGCTTGGTGGGCTTGATTGGCTGTCTAGTGCACCGAAGACCTTGGCCTCGTCCAAGAACAAGGCAAGGGCAGTGTGGTGTGTGCATGCAGGCCTGATGGGAGCTACTGGCGAATTGAATCGAGATTCCCCGTCCCAGAAACCCTGGAGGACAGACGGATGGCTTACAGCTGCCGCGTTCTTGGTCGCAACGGGAAGTCTGGGAGTCCTATTGCGAGCACGGCTACCATGCAGTAAGGGTGAACCTGCGTCATGAAGCGTTGAAGAATTGGCCGATAGCTGTACGCATATCGCGTTGCATCTTGTGTAAGTAGCTAAATCTAACATCGAACGAACGCGCGCAACTGGCACGAGATGTGAGTCCCGTCTCGTTCAAAATCCAGAACCAGCCCCGGCCGACTGACTAGCTGACCGCACAGTGGTGACTGCTCGTTTGAAACTACTGTAATGGTCTGCCAATCGTGACGTACGATGAGCCACCATTCAAACCCAGTCTGCAATGAGACTCAATCTCAAGTATCCCGAACAGCGAGCGGCCCTGCGGCCGAAGTCCTGCTTATTCGAGAGACAACGTCTCTCGACGGGCCGTATCTCGTCGCTTACGGGCAAAATCCCATACCGCTATGAGATCGTACGAGGTCCGGTCAGAAGTTCTTGTCATGTCTTGGACTAGTCCTACCGGGGCTGCTGTGTCTCGTTGCCTTACCTGTCAAGAGCAGGCCGGGTAACGGGCGGTCTTGGAGACCTCAGTTTGAGGGCACGGGAGTGAACGAATAAAGTGCGCGAGCGACTAAAATAGCAATGATTCAATTGTTAGTAGACTGGAGTGAGGATTCCATCTTGAACCTCAGCTCACCCAAGGCTGCTTGGGATAAAACCGCCGTTCACCAAGGCAGGTCATTTGAGGCCACACGACGTAACTAACGACTTCCCCTTCAATACCCCGCACAGGCACCTTAGCTGGGCGTGGGGGAGGCCGGGGTTAACCGGGGCGAACGGGCGACCTCGAGGCACTTGGCCAACCATACGATAGGCAACTAACAAGCCATCAGCCCAGACGTTGCTTGGCACCCGTCTTCCAAGATTGCTAATTACTTGACTGCCGACCACCGGAAGCCGCTCCGCCCAAGTCCGCATGGCTTTGGGGCTTTGGTCCGTCTGAAATGCAACGTAGGGCGTTGAAATGGCTGCAAAAGACCAAATGCACGCGCTGCATTGCTTGGCAACCGCACAACACAAGTTTGTGCAACCCCGATTCCGCCTTTACCGGCATTCTGGGTGGCCTGTGTAGGACAGATTGGTGTAGGACAGATTGGTGTAGCACAGCGCCCACTCTCATTCTTCAACGGAGTCGAGACCCAAGACCCCGGTTTCGTTGGGCCAACGCGTCGTACACAGATGGCGATCACTTCAATGTTCCAGTCAGGGAATATCCCGCACTTCATTGCTACCTAGCCCGTTAGTATCCAGTGGTTCGTATCGCCTTAGCCAGTCAAGGTTTCATGCAAGTCCCCGTGGACTGCCTAGCAAAGCCCACACAGACGATTGATACCGTTTGGTGGAATTACACCACTATCAAGAAGACGTGCATTTCCGGAAGGTACCTATTATGAACTGCAGGGCGCTTGCTGCGGGCAAATCGGAAAATAAGGTACATCAAGGGTCGGCATGGTGACAATTTGCATGTTGCTTTAAGCCATTATAGACATGACAGCCAATAGAACCCCTCTTTGCAATAGAGATTTCGATAGGCGTGACTAGTCGAATATACTGCCTAGTTATGCAATCACTGACTATAGACTCTGGAGTCCTGCAGAACGTCGAGTTACCACAAGCGCTTTCTTATGAACTGTAGCCTCAGTCAATCACCCGGCAGAATGGGCCAATGATGCTACAGAGAAGCGATGCAAAGGTTGAATTAAGTTAGGCATCAAAGCATATACATGTTGCTTCCCGTGGCATTGCGACGGGACACGGCATGGAAGCTCTAGAATGCAAATGTATGGATAGTTCGGATCAGTCAATGAATCAAGGCGGCAAAGCTTTGGACATGTGTTGGGCAGTTCACCAACCGCATCTCGCGTCATTTATTGTAAGGTCGCAGGCTGGCCAATGTCTCGGGCTAGACCATGTGCGCGCCGTATGGGTGTGCCTGATTCCTGACACTAAGTCTTGCAATGCCTTGGCCCTCGTTTCGTCAGGAAGACATTGCAGTAACAGTCTCAACTCGACCCTGAGGAGCAGAATGCCCTCTTCGTGTCCGATGGCGGCAGAATACTAGATGGACTCTACAGTCAATTTTACGACCCCGAAGCCTCGGACTTAAGATAATGCGCTTGCGGTGATTTTGCTTCTGTAGGTACCTAGCGGCGGTGCCTGACAATTTGGGCCGCCTGCCTGGAGGTTAAACAACGAAGCCCTGAAGCGACCGAACTTTAGGTCCTTCCGTAGCCGGATCACTACGCAGAGTCGGAGCTGAGGTGAGACAGTTGACGAACAGGATAACCTTCCAACACAAGGGGCTCGTGTCATTTCTAACGCAATCGTTGAGCCTCAACGCTACATAATCTTATGAGTCCGGTCCATTGTGAGAGGGGCGCTGCAAACCAACATCGTGTCGCCTGAAAACACGTCCGAATTGTTCTCATCTCAGAACCCTGTAGTCAATGACCATGACAAAAAGCGTCTGCATCGTCGGTGTGACACTTTCGAATACCCCGTTCTAGGCTCATCAGGCTAAGTATTCCCAGGTGCCGGCCCGTCTGGGCTCGTAGCAGCAAAAACACTACTGCACGATGTATCTCCGGGCACTTTCAAGGTCACCATATACGAGGCGCAGTCGCGCATCGGAGGGCTGTGGCCCCTGAGCAAAAACGACAACGCTGGGCTTGTGCATCCTCTCATGGTAGCCAATCAGAGCAAGCACACTGTCCAATTCAGCGATTTCGCATGGGACGACACTGTCCCTCAGCTGCCTAGGGCATGGCAAGTCGGCCAATACCTAGATCGCTATTTGCAGAGATACGATGGCGCAGATGTGAGACTAAACCATCGGGTTGTGCGAACGGAGCTACAAGACGCCGGCACGTGGAAAGTAGAGACTGAATCTGAGAAGGGAGCCCAGACAAGTGTCTTTGATTATCTCCTGGTCACGACGGGGTTCTTTGGGAAACCAATGTGGCCTGAGAATATGCCTGGCGGCGCTTCGGTTCCGGTGGTACATAGCAGCAAGTACCGAGACCTTGAAAGCCTGCTTCAAGATGGAGACAGCCAAGGCAGCAAGATCCTCGTGGTAGGAGGTCAAATGTCGGGCATCGAGACTGCCGGCACAATTGCGTCTCATCTCTCATCTGCTACCCACTCCCCTGGGGAGAAAACCATAGCAAACCCAGAGAAGTACTCGATTCATCATGTTGTGCAGAGACCGTCTTGGGTTTTCCCTCTCTTCACTTCGGCAAGGGCAAGTTAACCTCGTGGAATTGGTAGGGGGAAGAGACTGACCGATATCACAGCCGGATGCTACTGCACCGCCGTTCTTACCATGCGATCTGCCTGCTTACAACAAGGCCGTGAGGCCACAGCCTTTGAAGAACACCCAAGGTCATATCAGCGTTGATGCGGCCAAGGCTTTCAACTTGATTTATCAGTCAGTACTTGGTACTGACCAAGAGGACTTTTCGGCACAGATCAAGATAGGCTCGGAATTTCACGAACAACAGCCATTCCTGGCGATGAGCTCACAATACGCCGATTTCGTGAGGTCTGGGCTTATCACTGTCAGTCATGGCAAGGTCTCCGCGCTGTCCGGCACCTCTGCCTCAGTGGAGCCGTCAGGTGAAGAGATCAGGGATATAGCAGCTGTTGTCGTGGCCACCGGCTTCGACCCGGCACAGTCTCTCAAGTTCCTTCCTCCTGAAGTCCTTGAAACGATTTCTTACTCGCCATCTCATCCCACTGTCCCTGCCGCATTGGCTTTTCATGGGACACATCATCCAGCGTTACCTACGCTCGGGTTTGTTGGTTTCTATCGATCCCCATATTGGGGCGTCATGGAGATGCAAGCGCGTTTCGTTACGGAGTTATGGACGTCATGTTCCAAGCCATCAGCATTGGCGGACGCCCTCGCTAAGGATGACACAATTCAGCGAATGGCTGCGCTGCGAACTGATCCGCGAGCATCCCAATTTCCCATGGGCGACTATGTATATCTGATGCAGGAGTTCGCGAAGGCTCTGGAGATGGACATCTCCGCACCGAGAGAAACACCCCCTCTGGCGAACGGAAAGAGCATGGACATCATCACCCCAGCGCGCTACGCTCCAAAGGGGGCAACAGAAGTCCAAATGGTTGAGGTCGACAAAAATTTGGCTTCGACACAGCAGACAGCCCTCGCCGGCCTGACGAAGGGCAAGTTCGTCGCGTACGCTGTCTTCCGGTCACTGCTGGGCGAGTGGAGACTTGAGCGAGATCTTGTCTCCAGGCTGCCGTCGCATCCCAGTGGCCGCTTCGTTGGCACCGCCAAGTTTCTGCTGCGAGAGGGAACAAATGACGGTCGACACGGGTCTGAGGATACCGATCTGGGCATGGAGTATCTTTATGTTGAAGATGGCGATTTCATTGCCAGTAATGGAATGACGTTCCGTGCGACACGGCGGTACGTTTGGAGATACGACGAGCTGAAAGATGTGCTCAGCGTCTGGTTCGCCCAGACAGAGGACCACATGAGAGCGGACTACCTGTTCCATGATATAGAGTTTATCGTGCCGGATGGTGAAGGGTCCTCCAAGGGCTGGCAGGCCAGAGCAAGCCATCTCTGCATCGAGGACCTTTATGATGTGCACTACGAGTTCCAGTTCAAAGCTGTGAACCTGAAGAAGTGGAGCCTCGGATATACAGTCAAGGGCCCAAAGAAGGATTACACCATCGCCGGGCAGTATAGCCGATTCTAGATCCCCAGCAAGGTATACTGTATATACATAGGAATAGACGGCATTGCTACAAGAGCTTGGATCGAAATTTCTCATTGCACGTGGCCCCTCAGTCGGGATCACATCATCGCCCGATGTGAGGCCTATGCTATGACTGACTGTCGGTGGCTAGATACTACCGCTATGCTCGCGGTCCTTGAAACTTTCTGTGCGCAATACATAGTACTTGGGTGCTCAGGTTTTGTCCCCATACGGGGCCTGGAGCCGAAGCGCGGGGTGGAGTGGGACACCGAAAGGCCTGACAACCACCCCACCTAAGGTACGCAATGTCGTCATTAGTCGCTACAATGCAATCCCGACTTCACGGGCCTATGTCGCTTCAAGCGTCCGATAATCCTCCCCCAACTGGACAGTCTCTGGCCTCAAATACCAGGTGTCTCATCGAGCTTTCAGGAGAGGTTCCTCGTTCATGTCAAGCCCACAGAAGCCTGCTTTCTGCAAGAAGGCAAGCAGTAGGAAGATGCCGACAGCCGATCAAGCTCTCGTTCGCATAACAGGAACTGTAGGATGACACCACTCGTGCAGCTGCCAAGTTGACCTCTCCATAAGCACGGCCAAACTCTCTACGGCCTCAGCAGTGACCACAGCACACACCCTGAGCTCTGGCATTGCAGGAGACGTATCAACCACCCTCTTCCGATTTTGACTCGTCTCGGTGGTTTCACCGGTATCTAGTCACCATGAAGCTTGCGGTTTTCAGCGCGAAACCGTACGACAAGCTGTACCTGACCACCCACCATGCGGCTGAACTCGACAGGGCCGCCGGCATTGACGTGACGTATCACGACTTCCCGTTGAACCTAGAGACCGCCGAGCTAGCCAGAGGATTCGATGCTGTCTGTGTCTTCGTAAACGACACCGTGGATGCGCCCGTTATCGAAGCCCTTGCCAAGGACGGCGTCAAGGCCATCCTGCTGCGATGCGCTGGCTTCAACAACGTCGACCTGGATGCCGCTGAACAGCATGGCCTCTTCGTGGCCAATGTTCCTTCGTACTCCCCCGAAGCAGTAGCCGAGTTCGCCGTCGCGCTGATCCAGACCCTCAATCGCAACACCCACCGGGCCTACAACCGAGTGCGTGAGGGGAA
Source organism: Neoarthrinium moseri (assembly GCF_022829205.1). NCBI lineage: Eukaryota > Fungi > Ascomycota > Sordariomycetes > Amphisphaeriales > Apiosporaceae > Neoarthrinium > Neoarthrinium moseri. Next base: position 251,505 of record NW_026055122.1, on the reverse strand, counting down.
CTTCAACCTCAACGGTCTGCTGGGGAGAACACTACACGGGAAGACCGTAGGAGTCATAGGAACGGGAAAGATTGGCGTCGCCTTTGCAAGAATAATGAAGGGGTTCGGATGCACTGTCCTGGGCTACGATCCTTTTCCGAGTGACGAGTTCAAGCCCTGCGGCGAGTACACCGACCTGGACGCCCTGCTGCCACAAAGTGATATCGTCAGTCTGCACTGCCCGCTCATGGAGAAGACGAAGCATATCATCAACGAGGACTCGCTGGCCAAGATGAAGCCGGGCGCCATGTTGGTGAACACGTCGCGGGGTGGGCTGGTCAAGACCAAGGCTGTCATCGCCGCCATGAAGAGCAAGAAGCTCGGGGGTCTCGCTCTGGACGTCTACGACGGGGAGGGCGCTCTGTTCTACAACGATCACTCGGGAGAGATCATTGATGACGATGAGCTGATGCGCCTCACCACCTTCCACAACGTCCTCGTGTGCGGACACCAGGCTTTCTTCACCGATGAAGCCCTGGCCGAGATTGGTGCCTGCACACTGCGAAACTTGGCGGATTTTGTGCACCAACGCCCGTGCAAGAACTCTCTTTTGAGAGACGGGAAGAGTTTGAGTAGGACGAAGTCCATCCCTGTCAGAATCTAGATTTATGTGTTGGCATTAGGCCTGATACTTTAGTTAGGCTTGATATTTTAGTCATTAGAGCAATGGCATGCTGTACTCCTCATCGAAACCACGTGATATTGAGGTTCGTAAATGTGATCAGCTAAGTTGTAAAGCTTGTAAGTAGACCAGAGTGAAATAGCACCGGGAACCACCGCAGATCTTACCAGACGAACAGCATGCGATGGTCGTGATATGCCTTGGACTTGCAGCATTCCGTAAATACGTTCTATGTAGGTGATGACGTTCGACCATAAGTTAACATGTGATTCCTAATCTGTAAAGCAACTGTTGAAGCTGATCTTGATCAAAACCTGAAATAGGCACAGGAAGACCACAGTCTAATGATATATTTAATAAGCTTGAGTCCACTTGGAAATCGCGAGTCTTTGGAATGGCGATGCTTGTCAAGCGCACTATCAGTGTCAAGGACGAAGAGTGCGACATATCAGTAGGAGGTTTCAAGAACTTGATCGGGCCAGGGCCTGTATATGAAAGTTTGGGAAGTATCCATGTGCTCCTGGCTATATATCTAGGTAACGTCTATTTGAAGTAAGATGCCCTCTTCTCCAATGAAGCTCAGAAGAAGGAAGGTTCCGGGCAGGACAATTTTATCCTCAATCCTAATACGATGCTCCCAGGGAATTACATCGCTTACTTGGTGAGGAGGCCATTAATATTGGCGATATTCCACTTCACTATGGACCTTGAAGCTGAACAATGTAAGGACATCTCTAATGCGCCTAGCATAGCCGAAGTCTTAACGCCTGATCGTCAGTAAAAGGATCACCACTGGAGACTGCTGCGACTGTGCCAGGCTTAATGTAACGAGGCAATATGGGCACCAAAGTGCCGCTATCGATCTGCAGTCATAGCTGGCGGTCGGACCTTTGGGATAGTGGACCGGTACCAATATCCAGCCATTCTATTCAAGGCTGATCCCTGCATTACGCGTCTCCGGATCTCGGTAGTATTTGACTCCAAATTGGAGATAGGATCTACAGCAGCTAGGCTCTATGCCATGTATTTTCCACCAAAGGGCACTTAAGACCAAGTGTTCGGCAAACCTTCGACTGCTTGGGGTGGAATTCTAACGTCAAATGTTTGAGCCTTTGTGGATTCACAAACAAGCCGAGATGTCAGCGAAATCCCGTTGGACCTATTGGGGACTAGGTAACGGGAGCTGCCGAGAGCGCCCATGTTCACCTGGGCCAACATCAACCTTACGATTGGCTCTTCAGATCCCGGACCCTATATTGCATTGTTGATAGTGTCTACCGAATGTAACCAGATTCAAATATGAGTTGCCCAATTTAGCCGACATTGTGGTGGTACGTACGGACTTCCATGCGTAGAGCCAGTGATTGGGACCATAGTGCTGGTTTTCCCAGGGGATGCTATATCATGAAAAATGGCCAGCCTGAGAAGTGGTGTGCGCTGGGTTTTTAACATTGGGCAGGTATTTGGAAACGGCGAACCCGCTTTGACCGCTCGCCATTCGCTAGGAGTCCTTGCTGATGTGTATTGGGCTTTAGAAAACCAACCGTAGACTTTTGCTTTTTCTTCTTTCCGTTCTACGTTCCACGTATCTTGTACGAGTGTAATTTCCGAGTAACTTCCGTCGATATTCTATCATACCTGGATCACTGCGTCCGCTAACATGGCAGGCTCCAGCCCAACGCAGCTCAGTTTTGATATTATTGTCGGGTTCGAAGTCACACCTTGTCAATCACATAATGTCAATTAATTACCTTTCTGGAATTCGGATTCTCCCCGGCCCCTTTTCGATGGCCCCGCCATCTGTCGATGCCTGCTGAGAACGAATGGTCTCAATATGTCTACCGGATAACAACGGCCCCAAACGAATCAGTAGGCCACTAGATCGAGTCCTTCCAACAATTGCGATGATTTGGGATCTGACTTTATACTATGATTCAGGGTCGTGGCGCAAGGAATCAACCGCACTCTAGTATTTTATTCTTGGCATGAGATGCCGCGCTGCCAAGGGCTTAGCACACGTCGCCAAGCTGCGGGCAGCGCCTCCAAGAAGTCCCAAGAGCTGCCAGAACATGACTTGGCAGTGGGACTCTGTTATTTGATCAGCTTCCAAGTCGCATGGCGTTGGTATCAGCTGATTGTTGAGAACGACATGCCATCATCGGTTGTAATCATGTCCATCATGAATAGCTGTCGTTGACAATTTATGGGATGCAGAAATAGTGCCACACCGTGCATGTATCGTACGTATGTCTCTAGGAGTTCCGGTAGGCTGGGAGAACTTCATGCCAAGCCCAGGGACCCTGCCAACATAGTGACTAACTGGCATGGACGCCGTCAGACGGCACAGTGATATGGTGCGGGCATGACGACTGTATCGTTTCGTTTCCAGGAATCTCTCAATCATTTACCACATGGTTCTAAAGGCCGCACTAACACCTCTTTTATCATTTTTCTTGACGCTGGGCGTTGGGTTTGAAACTTCTAGACGCTTTATTGTGGTAGCACAATCCAACTGTTGGAATATTAATGTATGAGAGTTATTGTTTCTAGCCAGAGCGACAAGTACACAATGACATGAGAGTATTATATTCTGAACTAAATTCTTGTAGCTCCACACCATATATCTACGAGATACCAACCTTAATCTCTCGGTCGTCCAGAAGTGGAGGTTCGCTTCAAACTAAAGGGTACTAACCATAGACTGGTAGCATTGGAAAGCGTGGTACATCAACACTCAGAAAGGCTGTGTGAATCCGAATCAGAGGGAAACTGTAACTACGACACACCTTTATCCTTGTGTGCGACGCAGTGGCCAGGGCACTTATGAACATTTTAAGGTTAGATGTGCGCATTACTGCCGTTACATCAACTAGTAGACTAAGCTGCACGGGATCAAATCAATAGCCCATGTCTTTCTCTCGTCATCTCTAGTCGGGCTTGCAGTCCGCCTGGTAGTTCGCCTCGGATATTGAAATCACAAGGAACGGATTTGGTAGGTAGCCAATCGCGATCATACTGGGTGCGCAAACATCCCCCGCACGACGCGCGCAGCCTTCATCGAAACTCAACAATCCCACACCCTCACCTAACGACCCCGCCTCGAAACGTCCTATATGTGACGCCATGCATTGTAGGCGGACTGCATCTCGGTGTTCTAGACTCCTTTCAGCATAGACTGACTGCGCTGACTGGTGTGACCCTGGCTGCATCGATGTACCCAGGTCGGAGTCTGCCAAAGGTACCGGAGGAGTTGGAGTCAAGCGTGGTGCATCAGCCATATTGGCGTATCCGTCCCTCCAATGACTATTTCCATCTCATGGAAGAGTCTCTGTATGTGAGGGAGACTAACATACCGACATGTGGCGAGAATAGACCGAAGGAGGGTAGGAGCAACTCACAGCCCCGGTGAAAGCACATGGCCAGCTGCCCCCGGTATCTATTCATCAGCAGCAAATGAGATGACTGTGTATAAAGTACTTTGTGGTTAGCATCGACGAAGATCCGCCGCGCTGTAGATCCTGTGCTGTAGTTAACCTGATCACTGCGTTGGGTAGTTCTCTTGGGTTAGGAGTACACTTCTGTGCTTCTCCAAGACCACTATCATATTAGTATCTACAGATACACATATCAGTATCATATTCCTCCATAATGTCTAGATTCTCCGTAGGAGACCAGGCTGCGGCGTTCCGGGATGTCGTCAGAACAGACACAACCACCAACAGGGTGAAGACCTTCATCGTAGAAGGCGCCCCCAGACTGCCTCGTGCAACGAAGTACTATTTACTAGACAAAGTTCCAATCGTTCAATGGCTTCCTCGGTACCACCCGTCTTGGCTCCTACAGGACTTCATCGCTGGCTTGACCATTGGTGTCATGCTTATTCCACAGGGCCTAGCATATGCAAAAATCGCAACGATTCCTATTGAGAATGGCCTGTACAGCGCCTGGGTACCAGCTGCCGTAATGGTGATCATGGGAACTTCCAAAGGTCAGTCGCTCGTATCGGAGCCGATTGCTTCAAGCTGACTTGGAAAACAGACTTGTCTTCGGGTCCCACATCGATCCTCGGCCTACTCACCGCAGAGATCGTGGAGAGCTATTCGGAGGAGTATAGTCCTGCAGCTATTGCCAGCGCCGTTGCCTTCATGGTCGGCATATACTCTCTGATTCTGGGTGTCCTCGGTCTCGGCTTTCTACTTGACTACGTTTCGGTTCCTGTCCTCACTGGGTTCATCTCTGCCACCGCATTGACCATTGGTTTCGGGCAGCTCGGTAGCCTTATTGGTCTGAGCAACACCCCTTCCATGATTTTCGATATCATCGGCGATGCTCTGAAGCGACTTCCTCACTGGGATGGTCCAACCTGCGGCATTGGAGTCGGCAGCATCCTCATTCTTATTGCTCTCGAGCAGCTGGGCAAAAAACTAGGCAACAAACACTTCGTGATCAAATACATCTCAAGCAGTCGTGCTATCATTGTTCTCTTCGTCTTTACACTGATCTCTTACCTCGTCAACAAAGATCGGAGCAAGACACTCTGGGGTATAGCCCAAGTTAGCACACATGGCATCGCCACTCCTAAGGCGCACGACTCAGCGCTGCTGACAAAAGCCGCGAGCCGGGCATTCGCACCACTCATCGCCTGTGCGCTAGAGCATCTTGCAGTCGGAAAAGCATTCGGGCGAAGGAACAGCTACACCATCGATCAGACCCAAGAACTCAACTATCTGGGCGTGACCAACGTGATCAACAGCTTCTTTGGCGCTATGCCTGTTGGAGGGGCAATGTCCAGAACAGCTGTCAACTCAGAGTGCCGGGTCAGAAGCCCTCTTAGCGGGTTGGTAACAGCTGCTTGGATTGTATTGACTATCTACGTCTTCTCGCCCGCCTTGTATTGGATACCCAAAGCAACGCTAGCAGCTATTGTATGTTCCACATTATTACCATCTCTTATCATATTGCTGATGTTCCACAGATCATAATGGCTGTCATCAACCTGTTTGGACCGGTGTCGCTTTTCTATCGCTATTGGCGCATGTCCATGGCCGATTTCGTGGCATCGATGCTCTCATTCTGGATCACAATCTTCGTATCGGCCGAGATTGGTATCGGGGTCGGCGTCGCCTGGAGCATTGTGTGGTCGTTACTGCGATCAGCCTTTGTAAAGCCAGACGTCGAGATCAGCAGGGAAGATACGGAGACTTCTGCATCGCTGTTTAATAATGGATTCAACACAACATGCGACGGTCCCCTAGATGTCAGTATCCCCAAAGACATGGCCGTAGTCCGCTTTACGGACTCTATCTTCTTCCCCAATGCCCACCGCAGCAAGTCTAGCACAACAGAGGCTATACAGCTTGTGTACGATAAGATCCCCGACGCGGCAGTTCGCCGCTCACGGGAGCGATCCTGGAGTGTCGCGGCTGAGAAGCGTGTTGAGCGTATCCGCAAGGACCGCAACATTATACTCCGAGATGTGCCGCTTTCCGTGGTCATCTTTGATTTCACCATGGTGTCGTGGATTGACACCACGGGCATCCTAGCGCTCGGGGAACTGAAAGCGGATATCCGTCTGCACTGCGGCAGGGAAGTGCAGTTTCGCTTCGTGGGCATGAATAAGCATGTCCGCAAGCGCTTTGCCCGTGCACTGTGGCAGTTTACCGAGTCAGGCGAGATGCACAAGGAAGGCGTTGACACAATCTACCTGTCCCTTGAGAGGGCCATTACGGACCGAGAGAGGCTTGGCAGCGTTCTGGAGGCCGTGATTGCTGAGAAATCCGCGGATTAAATTCCAAATCGAGGTTAGGTACCGATGAGCGGTCAGGATCAAGAACACGCAAGGACTTGATTGTACATAAGGACATAAGGTTGGGAAGAAACATCGGCTACTTAATCAAGCCTACGATTTTTCACAGCAATACTTTTCGTATACAGAGGCAGGAATACTATCACTCTACTCAGCTTCTTTCGATATCGTGAGCATCTCTAGAAGATCACCGCCCTAGGCCTGTGCATGCGGGAAGTCATAGACATTTGCTAGATTCGTGGCCATGCTTACGTTATCTATGGACTGCAGTTGGGCGCCTAGACACAAATTGCCATTGGCCGACTCGGTAGTGATCGGTATGTTAGTGATTCGTAGCTGCTCCAATAATAGGTGTAGGTAACCATGCTTAGTCTGAGTGGGGAATAGCAGTGCATTAGAACATGGCATGGATGGAGCCCTGCTTCACGATCATTGCCGGTTTTAACAGGCACCAGTCTCCAGTAACGACCCAAGCTCTGAGTTTCTTCTAGACAAAGACAGTCCTTCAGGTTGCACGTGTACGTACTGTTACAGCCACGAAAGCAGCCACCTAGGTTCCATTGAGTACTTTCTGTTCGTCGTATTATGAGAGCGGAACTCGGGAATAGCTCCATGATGACCACTTCTTCTTCATCGGCAACCGGCAGCCTTGGTCTAGCTTAGTCGGCAGGGTGTGGCAGAATACCCGGAATGTTCTAGCACCAGCTATATCAGTGCGTTTCAGGAAATGTGATATGGTAACCTTACTCCACTTCTGCATTCTATCAGTTTTGACAGCCCTCCTTGTCGCAGGAACTCAGATTAGTGATGAACAGATGCTCTGACAAGCTACATGGGCCCCCGCAAGCGGAAAGCTTGAGAATCTGGCTTCACTTGGCATTGCTTGAATTTAAGTGGAACTCTTGGGAGGTCCCACATAGAAATCGAGCCTAAACGGAAATAGCTTCATACATACGGAGTACTTCTGCCATGCGGAAAGGGTCAGCAACCATCATGGTGGATCTCGGTAACTATTCCGATGTCATAGTGGGTATCGCAGCACCCCAGTCTACTTGGAGTGACCCCATCAAGCTACAGAAGACGACTGAAAAAAAAAAGGGTTACTGAAAACGCTCGTGGGCCGAACAGTTCCATTAGAGAAATTGTTGGCTCTTTAAGTAAAGAACGGCATGTTTCGTATGTACCACAGTATCCCTCCAAGCCTATGTACTAGAATTCGCTCTGTAGTTACCCTCGATGGAGAAGACATGCTTTTTGTAGTGCACTCCATCAACGCCGTATTCAAAATTGTATCATAATCTGCAAACTGGTTCCCAACTATTCGTGAGCAAAGGGCAAAGTTGACCATCATCTGGGCCAGATTGCACTAAAGCTCATCAGCGTAGATGGGAGGCGAGAGGATGTCTTCGTCGGGCTGGGTGACCTCGTCTTTCTCCGCAGTCTTAACTTTGTCCCAGAAGATCTCGCCGTTCTTCGGATCATCGGCAAACAGGTGGTCGATGACCATCTTCTTGGGAGTCTCACCCATCCACTGGAACAAGGAAAAGTCACGAAACTCATCCGCGCGGAAGACCTCGAGCATTTCAACGGGCTCATCGCCAATATTCTCGACGAAGTGCCCCATGTTCCTCGGTACGATGCCGACATCGCCAGGAACGAAGTCGAAGGTCCGAGCGGTCCCCTCTGACGCAAAGATCGTCACTCGAGCACGGCCCTTGATAAAGAATGACCACTCGTCCGCGTTCGGGTGCCAGTGCATCTCTCTTAGGGCACCTGGCTCAATAGTGACGTGGGCTGCAGCGACAGTCTTGGAGATGGGGAAGTTCTTGGAATCGGCGATGCGGACAAGTCCTCCACTTGTCTCCTTAGGCTTTTGGTCTAGCATTCTGTGCGTGAAGTTGTACTTGGACTTCTTGACTCCCTTGCCTGTAGGCTTCTCGTCATCAATTTTCCCAGGGTTTCGACCCTGAAAGATGTATTTTTCGCCTTCGGGGATATGCGCAAAAATCTCTGGAGGCAGGTTGAAGTTCTTGGAAATAACAGACTTGGGGGTGTGGGCTGCAAGTTGTTAGCCATGACTTAGGGTACATCAGAACAGGTACGCACCAAGCCAGTCTGTCAGGATGAATGTAGATTCTTCAGAGAAGTTGCCGTCGTCAAAGACCAGCAGGAACTCAGTGCCGTTCGGACTCAGACCTTGCAACGAGTGCGGTACACCACTTGGGAAGTACCAGAGGTCTCCCTTCTTGAGGTCATCAAAGAAGCTGCCTCCCTCGTAGTCAATAGCGGTGACACGAACCTCGCCATCCAGAACATAGGCCCATTCAGCCTCCTTGTGCCAGTGCAACTCTCGAATTACACCCTCATCTAATCGCATGTTGACGCTAGCCAACTCGACGCTAGAACCGAGCTCTCGGACGGTCGTTTGTCGGGTCCACCCGCCCTCCTACACGCACCCAATCAGTGGACTACTCAGAGACGTAAATGACCGGGACCAATACCTCAATTCGAACATGGGAATCTGCAAAACTCCAGCGCATGTTCTTCATGTTCCCATGGTCGGTGCTGGGCGGCCGCACAAGGTCAGGGCTTTGTCGTGATCGCTCCCAGTTCCAGGGGCCGAGGACAGATGCGCCCAGGCCATTTCGATAAGGCAACGGGTCTAGCTTGTTACCGATAGTGTCAATGGCCTTGTCCAGCGGGTCCTTATAGCCTGGGGTATATGGATTCTTCGTCGTGCGATATTTGGTAGGGAGGTCAAGGCCATCCAGCAGTCGCTGGCGGGGACTGTCTTGGACTGGAACAGCGACACCCAGCTCAGTCAGAGCGATACTGAGGGCAAAAAGAGTGCTACGGAGATGCATCATGCCGACTTCACTCAGATCTGCTGGGAATGTTTACGAGTATCTTGGTTCCGGCTAAGCTTCAGAGACTGCTTGGTGGTGGGGTTACAGCATGTTATATGTCCCGCCAGCCCATTGGCAAACTACGGGCGCAGAAAAGAGAGCGAGGCCTCTGTTTGCTTGGGAAAATTGTTGACGTCCTCGACGCTTTGAGCTTGCAATGACAGCACCCGACTGGTCCCTGAAGCTGAGCTTTACCTCTGTTGGGTTGGCCGATGCAGCCGCTCACCTTGTCCCTGGTCGGCCATGTAGACTACATACATAGGTAGCTATGGGTTGTATGCGTGCACCTTTTGCAGTACATCGCTAAGTACCATGCAGGCGAGTAAGCACCTCCCCTGTTACCCCAACTCTCGGAGAACCTCTAGACCCCCAGCCCAAGCTCTATTGCGATCAGGCGCCGAGCCAACGCCGATGTATAGATGCCGAGCAATGCCGAGCCTTGGCTATATTGACCATCCACTGAGAGCAACATGTGCTAGGGCCTCGTAATGCGTTGCCGGGGCTGGTGGTCGAGATGTTTTCGATCGAATTGGAGACAGTCCTCTCGAGCTGAAGTGGGAGTCAGGTACTCTGATATCATGGGTATTTTAGCACGCTGGGGCATGTACTCTGCTAAAACCGAGGTAGTCCAGGGTGCTGATTGGTTCAACGCAGGGTTCAGCCTTAGAAGCACAGGGCATTTTCAAGTGAACCTCAGAGACTCCACCCAGAAAGCAACTTGCTTGTGCCCTCCCTGTAAAATGCCCCTTCAGTTAGGTCTGGAACCATTTGGATAGTAAGAACGTCCTCAAAATCTGAACACCACTTACCAAGCGGGTTCGCTGACCCGGCGGCCTACGCCGCCGCTAACCTAGGTGACGGGGCGCCTTGCTAGGACTCTGTAACCCCGCAGCCGGCATGCTAGCCTTTTTAACAGACCAGCATGCCTCTCTAGCAGACCGTGCACATACATAGTAGGTAGTAATGTGGGGTAGTACCTAGAACGTCATCACGGGCACAACCGAAGCTGCAGGTGATTGTCACAGCCCACCAGCCGCGTCACTTGCGATGGCTCTTCGCTTGCTCAAGAATTGCAAACAGACCGACCAAGGCACTCGCCTATTTTTATTCTTTTTTTCATACCATTCCATCTGGAAGACTGACGAAGCCCGGAGATTGTTCCCCAGCCCTCGGACGCCTGCACAACGACTATCGCCTGCTTGAGTCCCCAGAATTCCCATTCGTTACTAGAATCGATCGTCATGGCGCCAGAAAACGGATACCATCCGACCGGGCATTCGTCTTCCCGCCATGGGGGCGCGGACGAAGAAGAAGCTTTATTGGGAGGGTCCAGATCTACCTCCAAGCCAGGCTGGCAAGAGCACTTGATAGTAGCAGTCCACCGAGATTGGGCGGACGTGGTCCTGCTACTGTGTTATATCATCACCGGCTTGCTCGACAGTGCCTCCATATCAACCTGGGGCTCCTTCGTTTCCATGCAGACAGGTTGGTCCATGAACAATGCTTCCAGGGTGTGAAAGTGACTTACACTAGCCCAGGTAACACTGTGTATATCGGCCTGGGTCTAGCCGCGCCAGCCGAGTCCAACAGATGGGTCAAGTCTGGTGTGTCACTGATATCGTTCTGCGTGGGGTCCTTCTGCTTTAGTCGCTTTCACCGGCACTTTGTACCTAGCCGTCGCTGGGTGCTTTGTGCGTCATTTCTCCTGCAAATGTTGTTTATTGTGGTCGCGGCAGCCATCCTCACCTTTGTACCCAAATCATCGAATGAGCTGGACTGGACCGTTCTCGTCCCGATCGCCTTGGTGGCCTTCCAGAGCTGCGGCCAAGCGGTTGTAAGCAGGGCGCTCAAATACAACGCCTTGACCAGCGTGGTTTTGACCAGCATCTACTGCGATCTCTTCTCTGACGTTGAGTTATTCTCTGTGCACAACGTAGAGAGGAACCGCAGGGTCGGTGCGCCGGTACTGCTCCTATTTGGTGCTGTCATGGGTGGTTTGTTAGTGCACAGCTCTGTTGGAGCGGCCGGCATCTTGTGGATTGCCGCTTTGCTCAAACTCCTGGTCGCACTTGTGTGGTTCTTCTGGCGTGCTGCTGAATAAAAAGAAGCCGCGGAAGGAAGAATATCAAAGGCGCTAGGATGTGGAGAGGAACGACAGGAGGTCATAGCCTACATTCATCCAATCCAACCACTGCCCTCTACCAAAAGCGTTTTGGAAACTGTCAGTTGAGGCTGCCTCCAGTATGACAGCTGTATCAGACTAGAAATCCCCATTACTAGAGGTTAAGATCGTGGACGGCCGAGGCGAATGCTGAGAGATTAATATACGAGGAATAAATCAATTAAATACGTGGCTGGCGAACGTATGACCTGTTGAGAAAATCTACGCAGTGTGGTGAGTCTTCCATGAAATTTTGAGATCGGGCTCAGCAACCATAATTTCAACGCTTCCCAGATGCTGATTGCGCCGGTCCAGCGAGCTACAGCCGAGCGGTCCCATCATTCTCATTGGTTCGCATTATTAATCGTTTTTATTTTTATTCTCTTTCATTATCGTTATTCCGGAGAGAGAAACAACGGCGAATCGAAGTGATAATTTCCTACAAGGAACCGAGCCGGGGAGGCGTCTGCGGTGCCCGCAGTGATGCCTTGGTCGCTGTTCGGAAGAAGAAGATATCATGGAAGTCCATCTCCGGCAGCCCAGTGTCTGGAAAAGAAGATATGTTCAAATGTGAAAAAAATGCGTGCGACTGAAAGTGCTAAAGGGTTCGTGGAACAGAAGCAAGACAACACTGCGGTGACGATTTGGCCTACAAAACTCTGTGGTTTGTGCGCTGGTGTTATTATCCCTGTGCTCCGTCTCGACTTGTTCAAGGTGCAGTAGATACAGGTACGAGTGAACGGTTTTTATGTACACTAGCGGGGAACCTGGTTAGAAAACAGCTGCTCTTGCGTAACCTGTCATTTATCCATACTAGAACCTTCAAAATTTCTGACCACGAGTCTGAGTCTTGAAATCAGACCCGTTATTCTGATGCGTATTTAATTATTATCATCAAGGTTCTAACTTCCTCTAAACTCTCAGACTATCTCGTATTTCTGCATAGCCAGCCAGGATTTCAGCCGCACGTTGCTCGCTTCGCGGCATCAGATCCATTGGGAACGGCAACGTTTCCAGGATGACATGCGCGTTTGTGGCCTCACTATCAATGTCGATCTCCATTCCTGTTTCCGGGCACCGTTTCTTGCTCATTCGGAACCCCCATAATACACTGGCGCCTGTGACAAACATTTCATCGTCAACAATGTGCTGGCCGAGGCATGTCCTGCGGCCCCATCCGAAGGTATGCATGCCATGGCCTTCGCGGAAATTAGGGTACTTTGACAGGGGCTCCTGGTAGGTTGGCCAAGTTGGCTCTAGATACCGCTCCGGGCGGAAGGTCTCGGGGTCAGGATACCTTGTAGGAACACGATTAATACTCCTATATCAAATTAGTACTGCCAAGCTCTAGTCTCAACGTGCCACTCACCATTCACATGCCAATACTATAGTCCCCTTGGTAATAGTTTCTCCCATATACTCGTCATCTCTCTCAGCTTGATGCGGTACCCCTAGGAATATCAGCTGTCTGCTCAGGCTGACTGAAGGGCTATAACGTACCAAGCGGGACACCAGAACGCCATCTGAGGGTTTCCTTGAGGCACGCTCTAACGATGGGAAGATCTTCAATGTCAGCTGTTGTCGGCATCCGATCGCCACATATGCGATCAATTTCCTCTTGGGCTTTGGTTTGCCACTCGGGGTGCAGGGTCATGGCCATCAGAAAGAATTGCAGAGGACCGGTGATCGTTATGACACCAACCAGGTTCTATGAATAGATTATCATGTCAGCATTACCGTTGACTCAAGTGCCAAGGATTGTAATGGGCTTTTGGTGGTACATTCTTACCTGGAACCCTAGCATACAGCTGGCAAATCTCTCCTCTTCCGCATTCTGAACAAGCTTCTCGTTGCCCTGCCTCTGTAATTCTTCGAAGTACCTATGCGACCAGGTATCTGCACAGAGTTCTCTCCGGAGGTATCTGGCCTTGGCTACTTGATACGATTGAAGCCACCATGCCCACTGCCGGTCTTCTCTTGCCCGCTCATACTTCTTCCATGGATTCAGCGCCCAAGGAATCGACCACAAGGGGGTCATTGTGTTCACGATAGGCCCGCTGACAGACATCTGGGTAAGTGTACAATCGGCGCTGTCACCATAGTCCTTGCCCTTACCCGCGTCATCCCAGGCAAGTGTACACATGATGCGTCCGCAGTGCTCTCTTATATTTGAATGAAATTTTGCCGGGTCTAGTAGAAGAACGGCCAAAAAGCGGCGAACTTCATTCTCAATGACGCCGTAGAAGTGGTGCTTGTGAGATTCGGCCATGGCTGCATGAACCCATTTGCGCTGTCGAGTCCACGTATCTAGACAGTCAGCCTACATAGTTGGCATATTTTGACAGCATTTCTCACCGTTTCTGTCCATGAGGGCAACATATCCTGGTCCAGTTTTATGATTCATAAGCGCACGTATTTGCGGTCGACCCGAGTAAATGTGCCCCCTCTTCACAAGCAATTCTTGAGCGATTTGTTCGTCCGACACGATGATGAATTGCTGTCCGAGCATGCTGGTTCGGTAGATGGGACCGTGTATGTCTGCCCACTCTTTGAACTTCTTCCACATGGCGAATCGGTCCAAGTCATGAACTCTGCCAACTACAGGAAACTGTCTTGGGCCTGGGATCTTGCGTGCCTCTGACTTCGCATGTATTATGCGCGACAGGACTTGTCGCAATACAGACAACAGAAGACCAGGCACGGCCACATAGAAAAAGACGATTTTTATGCCTTCCATCTTGACGATTGGCACTGCAAACAAGGCCACCAAGCGAAACACCTCAGAGGGTATGCATAGGAGCTGGCCTGCAAATAATATATAGATCACTAGAAAACAAGAGTTATTGGCATTATCTACATTACTGAGTAGTTCTACTTACCGGTCGCGTTGTCCCTCAACCCCGACCATCGTTCGAGCCGTCGTCTGGCTTCGAGTCAGTACGCCACTCAATCCCTCAGGGTCCACTGCGCATCCCAGTTCGTGCTAGACAATTTGATCTCATGACTTCTGTCCCCAACGGTCTACCGGTCTGCGCCGTATACGAAGCGCTCCATTCCAGTAGCCTAGGATGAGGTCAGCGCAAGCCCCTGCCAGCGCTTAGGGCTGTGATTCGTCTGTTCTTCACGAGAGAGAAAGAAACGCCGTAATTGTCTCTCATGATGTGCTTTGCCAACAACTATTGAAACAGGATCCCTTGGATGCGTTGGGGATGTCCGAACCGTTGTGTTGGCACAAAATGGTGACATCTTGGCAGCTATCCGCGGGGGATAAGTTGACCTAAGAATAACAAGTTTGGCAAGTATGCCCGCGAAAATGAGCCCACATTCGTCCGAGGCAACGTTGGACCCGACTGATGCATCAGCCTGCCACTAGAATGAATAGTTCATCTCACATGCAGGTTGCCGCATTAGGCCGTGGTGATCCAGAGCCCGGCCATCTGGAACCGAGTATCTGATCCGAACCCTGCAAGCTCGCTCACATAAGCTCGATTGGTAAAAGCTGGGTAGGCTAATGGTGCTTTTTGAATGCAAGTTGTAGTATGTTCTTCTGTACAGGCCATGACGTTAACTCAAATCCCACTTGAATGGCAGCATGCGAATTTTGCTGGACTCTATCTGAACCGGTATATGGTGCGTCATACGGTCTTGTTTTATCCCTTACCGTGAGCCGTCCTGTCTCGGCCACACTGCAATACATGCGTCTGAGACAAACTAAAGCGATATCTGTAGGGGTGACAATCACTCAATAGCCATTCTGCGGAGCAGCAAAAGCAACATGAATAGCAATCAGTGGGGCGGTTCAAAGTAGAGAGCCAATGCGTGACACACGTAGTGGAACCTGTTCGGGTGCTGCATACACTAGACTCGGAAACTAATGCTAGCATATCGTGAGAAAGGACAGCAGATCAAAGCCTCTGGGCATTTGCAGGTGATTCGTCGACCCTCCACGTCTTATCGTTTTGCAGAGTAGGCCACAGTTCCTGTCATTGACATCCGATCACCAAACACCCGAACTGGCATTCTCTTCGGTATGTTGCCCCGCGTCTGGCTTGAGCTCCCCTGATGGGAAGAACGGCCCGTTGTCTTGCTACGGATTGAATTGTACAAAGCTCAGTGTCACATTGCACGCAGCTTCCCTGTCGGAAAACTGTTTCTTTCAACTTGGGGCTTCTCTTTACTCGCGGCTTGGTTATTGCCTGGTATCGTACAGGGTTTGACTGTGATAGCTTCTATAGTGCGAAGCACAGATCAACTGAAAACAGAATGGGGGTCATCCATCACTCACGTAAAAATCATCATGTCTGTGGCCCCCTTTCAGTCGTTCGAGATCAACTACCGTGAGTCATTTATAGATTAGTACTGGCCATGATATAATCGATACCCAGGGCTTGAGAGTAGATTTCAGTAACGCGTTTGTTTAAAAGTATAGATCGGTCTTCTGAGCCAATGGGGAGATTCTCATTGCAGCTGCTCAAATACATAAGTCAGGATTTGTCAAGGCTACCAATGTTAATGGCAGAATTTGTGAAGCATGGTCAGTAATTGGATTTTCGGTCTTTCATACAATGCAGCCTTTACCCTCTTGCCGTCAAGTTCATGAGCTCGTAGGGGCTGTATATGTCCCAATATCGATTGTTTGGCAGCCATAACTCTGAAACTACGCATGCCTGTGTTCAGGTTTTGGGAATTGCATCGTTACTTCCTTATTTAGCCCACATGCTTCCAATTATGTCCTTTTGTGCCTGACGATCTCGGCCAGCATCGCTAAGAGTTCCCACACTTCTCAAGTCACCCACCACATCCTTCGCCTTACCAAAGTAAACCTCCTGCAGCAGGTTTCGCATCTTCAGTTCCATGTCTTCCACAAGTTTGCCAATGTTGGCGATTTGCTGCTCATCGTTCTCGGCGGGGAGCTCTTGCTCGATCTGTCTGGTCATGTTGCCGCTCAGGTCCAGGTCTCCTAGACCCGATCCGCTCGCTGAGAGCGACAGAATAACCGTGGAAGTAAGGTTGTACTGGGTGACACGGGCACGGTCGATAGCCTCGAAAACGTGGATAGAGTCCCAAGATCCTTCACTTGCACTACCAGGCTTGGCCTCTGTTTAAAATCATTAGCATCTGACCCAAGACATCCGCCAACTCCGCCGCATTAGCGCCACCGTATGCCCGCCCTATGCTTCGGGAGGAGGCAGGGGCAAATCTTCATTCTCGATGTTGGGACTTCTTCCTTTCCTGCCAGTGGCTTTGAAGCCACAGTCTCAATGACCCGGGGAGGCACTCCGTTAGAGATGCGCACTAGGGCAGACTGAGTCCTTGCTCTATTGCATGGATAAGGGGGTTTGAAGGTCCGACCGCCATCTGGCAACGATCACGGCGTCTGGCTTGCCCCAGCTTCGTGTGTTGACGGCTTTGAAATAGCTGCACTCACCCTTCTTCAATAGGACAACGCCTGCGAAGCCATCGTCCAGGTTCCAGAAGTAGACACTGCTCACACCGCCCTCGTAGTACAGCTCGCGGTAGACATCGAAGGCCTCGTTGGCCTTGATCTCCATGCGGCGGACCTTGTCGCTGGGGACGCCGGCGGCACCGGCGCCATCTCCGGCACCGCCGTCGCCGCCCACACCGCCGTCCAGCGGCGGGTCGAACTCGTTGGACCAGGGCGAGCGGTAGCTGTCGCCGTCCCGGTTGTAGTCGCACAGCAGGTAGTCGCGACCGGTCTGCTTGCAGCGGCGGATGGTCAGCGGCTGGTCGACGGATGACAGCAGGTCCTCGGTCAGGTCGGGCGCGAGCGAGATGAGCGACTGCAGGTGTGTCGTCGTGTGCTTGGGGTTGAGGCGGCGGAGGAGGTCCCTGGTGAGCGGCGGGGGTTAGGTTGCATTCCTCCTGCAGCGCAACAGCGCAACTGCATCCGGGACTGGGCCAGGTACTTACAGGGCCGAGTCAAAAGGGTCGGCGGAGGCCATGGTGACGGAGGTGTCGGGCTATTCTGCGATGCAATCGTGGGAGCGAGTGTGTTGCCGGGAGCTTCGAGCTGGAGGCTCGCCCAGGTGTCGTCGGTGATGGTGGGGTTCATCCAGTCTGGCT
Source organism: Neoarthrinium moseri (assembly GCF_022829205.1). NCBI lineage: Eukaryota > Fungi > Ascomycota > Sordariomycetes > Amphisphaeriales > Apiosporaceae > Neoarthrinium > Neoarthrinium moseri. The sequence goes on along the minus strand of NW_026055122.1, from coordinate 233,887 downwards.
TCTCGGGGTAGTGCCGCCCAGCCCAGCACCCAGCATCCCAGCATCCCAGCATCCCAGCACCTGGGCGCCGTGCAAGCAGCTGGTGGGGCTTTAGCGCCTCCCCCTGGCCGGAAATGGGCCTCAAACCTGGATTGATCTGCCACTGGAACGTTGCCAGTCTTGTTTCCGCTTGATCCCGTGGATGTATTCTACTGATAAACTCCCGTAGGAATAATGTTTTGATGAGTATAAGTTTGAGGCTGTTTAAAGCCATCGTTGCCCAGGCCTCGCCTCTTCTTTTCACTGGGGCATGTCTTGCTTCTGTGGCAAAGCCTAGGACTTCCAGAGTACGGTGCGTTTGTAGTTCACTTGCTCAATGCATACTTCCGTAGTGTTGTCTATAGTCTACCATCCAAACTTCTCTATGCGGAGTTGAATATCAGTGCCCCTGCCAACAGCTCTAGCAGATGCATTCCTGACCGTCCTGTTGAGGTTATCAGGCCCCGAAACAACTAGTCCCATTTCTAATCCCTTCTCCCGAGCTTGAGAAGCTTGGGCTTCTATATATGCGTCGACATTGGGCCGGCCCGCTTCAGCCGTCGGCTCCGGTATCGTGATGTGCACCCCGGCCTTTTCCAACTCATCCAAGCGCTCCTGGGGCATCCAGCTTCGGTGCGAGCGCGAGTGAATGACCCAGAGAAGGTGGATTTCTCGGCCGTAGGAATAATAGTCTTCGCTGTGGACCAAAGCCCACAGAAGAGGGAATACCACAGCAATGCCCGACCCGCCTGCAATAAGTACTGCCGTGTCACGTATCTGCAGCATCTCGAGAGCATCAACAGATCCGTACGGCCCGTCTATGCGAACATCAACAGTGGATTTAAAGCGCGCATGCTGAAGCAAATCAGTCGTAAAGCCGTCATGTGCTCTTATGAGTAGGCTTAGCCATGCATGATTGGGAGGACCCTCGGGATCGGATTCCGTTCCCGGTGCTGCCGAAGCTATGGTGAAGGGGTGCGCTTGCAATGCGTGCGTTCGCCCGAGGCTTTCGACTGTGATGAACACATGATCCATGGGATGCCAGCCATGAGTGATGTTCTGTCGAAAGAAACCACACAGCACCCTCCTATTACTTCGCGGAATGTCCCAATCTGCGGACAGTCGCAATGTGTTCCCATCCTCAAGGATGTCCAGGTCCGCGCATACAGATGTAGATTTGAGGCCGAGCCGCCAAACGATACGGTCGGCCAGGAAAATGGCCAGAGAGGCGAGTACGTAAGGCCTGGCTGTCCAAAAGTGCAAGTACAAGAAAACCAGTGCGGCGACTTGCAAGAAAACATGTGATGCAAGAAAAAGTTCATACCAGCGCTGACGGAAAGTGCCAAGCGATGTGAAATAGAGTGATTCGTAAGAAATGAAGGCACCGAGACCAAGGAGTGTAAGTCGTCTGGTCATGAAGTATTGCAGGTCGCCCACCCTGAGCCAGTCTGGGGTGAAGACCAGATTCCACAACAGCATCCCTACAAAATGAACCACTGCCTCAAAACACATCAGCTCGCCCACTCGACGGTGAAAGATGTTCAAAGCCTCGTAGGAGTACCCAGTCAGGAACTTGAACGGCTGGTTCTTCGCGGCGAGGAGATAGAGAAGCGGCAGATTCACGATGAATACGTAACCGGCTCGGTCGGTAAAGGCAAAGGAGTATTCGGGCTTCAAAGATCCTTGGTAGAAATTGAAGAAAATATTGACACATATATAAGCAAGAACGACAAGAGACGTCCCGTTGGATGGTAGGCTTCGGTTGATCACAGGTATCGGCCTGGGCTGGTACATCAGCCAAGATTCAACCACTCTTGAAAGGGAGCTAATCGGCGTTGTCGCAGCATGGGTACTATCGCGACCCAGTAATGGCTGACGCTCGAGATCAATGTCGGTGGTCTTTCGGGGCCGTCCCGGAGATTGTGCACCAGCGAGCGTGCTGCTTGAAGATGAAGACGGAACGTCTTCGCCACATGTGTCTCCTCGTGAGTATTCGAGACAACCGGCGAGCCTGGAGCGTTTCTGGAGATTCGCGGCGGACGTGTTTGCGTGAGACTCAGCAAAGGTTCTGCGCCGGCGCGCGTCGCGAAACCGTGGCCACCAGTGGAGAGCTGTGAAGACGGCAAGCGCAACAAGCAAGACATAGTTGTACGTCGCAGCGATCTCACGTCCGTCGAGGATGTAAGCGATGAGACGCCTCAGATATTCGAGCTTCTTCGGGTCTATAGGGATCTCCCGTCCCGGATTGTCTGCGAGTGCCGACACGGCATCGGAGATGACGAGCGTCCTTTCGCCGGATCGCAGGCTGGTCTTCAAGACTTCATTTGCCCACTCTGCGGTAGACCGGTCCATAGCCACGGTTACACTGCATGGTTGGGTCGCGAAGGTTACAAAAGCAAATCGTAGGCTTGGGTCGTCCGCACCTTATCAGATGGACGGGTCATGGGGCAGTGCTAGGCTCCGACGTCGGGTAGTGGGGGTCGCGCGATTATCAATCTTATCTCTCGGATCTTGCCGGAACGACCCCCTTCATCAGTCCCACGATTTGGCCTTATTATTGAGGTCCTGTGATCTACTAGAGTGATCACTTGTGAGCCTAGGCAAACCGGCCGTACTAGACACTCGTTACCCTTTCGACCCAGGGATCTACGACGTTCTTAGATAGTCAGCTAGACGGACGTCACAACATTGAAACTTATTGTCATGAGCCGTACAAGTATTCCTTCTCACACTACTTAAAACTTTGTGGTGTACACTACCCGGGATAGTTATGATTTGGTGTCATGTATATTTTGAAATATTAGAGATTGTGATTTCATTACTATTCATAATTATTGATGCAAATAGTCTTAGAGAGTGAATGACGCCCATTTTCACCAACCACGCCCGCAATGCAAACCGATTCCTTCACATACTCCGTGCCCTTCTTTTATTTCTTCCTAAGAAGACTAATTGGAGGCTCAATATCCCTAAGGCAGTGCCTGGGGAGTGTAGCTCTGGTTTGGCACAACGACCACGCCATTCACCAGCTGCTTGTCGGTGTAGGCCGGGTAGACAATCAGCCGGTTGACATTGTCAACGACAGCCAGGGTGGTGAAGCCATTGTCAGCACCAAACTGGTCGCTCCAGCCCGTGGTGACGGAGAAATCGCCGCACGTGGCGGCCGACACAAGGTCGGTGTGACTGGCAGGGCTGCCGGAAACGCTGAAGCTGCAAGCCGTCACGGCTCCAGTGTTAATGCCGAATTCCCAGCTGCAAAGAGTGTCGCCAGAGTCGCAAGTGCGCTTGAGCGACTCAATGGTCCACTCTGCTGCTGCCATCATGGACTTGGTCTCAGCACGGGGCTGAGCGGGGGCAGCAAGAGCCGAGGCGGCGAAGAGGGTGCTGACGGCGGCGGTGAAGTGCATTTTTGCGGGTAATAATTAATATTATCTTGGATTGTAATGGGGTTTGAGTGCTTTGGATCGAATCTGTGTAGTTCTTGTGCTGCTTGGAGATGATGGCAAGAGTGGTAGAGTGTGGGAATTTAATTCCTTCTTATACTTCAATCAACGCGCTATGAAACGTTCTCACCTCTCACTCGTGCATTTAGCTATTCCGTGAAGGTTACTCTATATTTGCAAACGCATGTTGCGATCGGATGACAAGCGGCTCTCACGGCTTACGATCGTGGCTTTCTACGGCCGGGGAGATCCTCCGGCCCCTGCCCGGTGGAGCTACACGAGATGATCGGCACTCTAACGATCTCGTATTACAAGACACCGGACTTCACTCAATTCATGCCTGCTAAACTCCCCTGCCCTCCAGCGCCCGTGACCCCCAGTTTAGCCCTTTCGGCCGCTAGTTAGTGCCGTAAAGAACCCCTCTGTGGTAGGGGGTTTTTGATCCTAGACAAAGTAGATCAAGCTCCCGTATTGAGGTTTGATTGAATTAAAAATAGCAATTTCAATGACACTGTACCTAAAAAACAACAACATTCCTGACAACGAAACAGTGATGCGTCAATGAGTCTGAACACGGCCACGTGTGTCTTGCAATTCCAACAAAAGCTCAGGCTCTCCGGCTTTCGCAGCATAGAAACATTCAACCTCGCAGCTTTGGGCAGCAAATCATAGAACCTCCAAGCTGTCTCAAATTGAAAGACTCAATGTTCTCGGGTAGACTGCAATTGTAGGTTTAAGCCTTTCCGGACTCTACACCCGTTGCTAGTGGATGAAATCCGTAACTAATGTTCTTGTGGGAATATCGTAACTCCCTTGATCGCGGCGCCCTACTTGAAGCGAGGATTGCATGTTCACATTCCTATCTGGCTACGCTGTCAGTCAATTTCCGAAACCTCCCGCCTTTTTGGTAAATACGGAAACCTAATACAGGCATTATGCAGAATTGTACATTCTTTGTCGTTCATAGAAGAGGTAACTGATTCGAATGACGGGCTTGTTGGGCATTTGCAACTGCCCCACCACGCCACGACAGGTTATCGCTGCGGCGGCCGTCTGTCGGCGTCCTTCGCATTGTCCTGAACAAAGTCGCAAACACTTCGCTTCCTAACTTGTCGTAGCATTTTGCAATCTCTGCCACGGTCCTGTCGCTTGGCCCACGCTCACGCTGACTGTAGATGGACACCCCATACGACACATTCTTGACTCCAGTTGTTGACGCGTCATAGCTCACAAAGTACGGCACACCCTGTTCGTAGAAGTCGTAACCCCACCCGACCCAGGCGGTGTTATCAGTTTCAGCCATGATCTCAGCGGGTATGGTGTAGTTCCAAGCGTACGACTGTCCTTCCAGTGGAGTATCCGTGCCGGGGGTAGTAATGACAGTGTCGTTACTTCCAAGTTGGAATGAGTTGATGTCAGCGATGACCGTGGCGTGAATGTCTGATACCCTCGCTCCATTGATAGTGTTTGCAAGAGGATACCACTCGTTCTGTTTCTGTTAATGACCTAAACTTGCGAAGACAAAGGTGGACTCAGCTTTGCGGAGCCGAGATGAATAAGTCCTTACTTGCATATTGGACCAACCCCAGTACTCCTCTATACTGGTCCACGCGAGAGCCCACTTGCCATAACCAAACCCGAATGGTGGCTGGATCCATGGCCCCTCAATTGAAGTTTCGTCAATGAAGGTGACATTCACCGGCCGAGGCGGCAAGCGAAAAGTGGTGCATGGGTTATCGAACAAATCTCTTGCTGACGGCACTGATACAGTCAAGGTCATGGCCCCTGGGACCATGGTCAAAGCTGACTTCAACATCACAGACTTGAGCATCGTTGGGGGAACAAATGAGATATTTGGACGCACGAGAGATGTTGATCCAAGATGGTTAAAAGACAGGCATATCTAGAAAAATGCTAAATTCCATCGATTGTCTTGTACTTCAAGAAAACGCGCAACACTAATATAATAGTGTGTCCAGAGGGGACTTATACCCGGGAATACTACGTCGAAAGTTTAAGCACTTAATTTTTTATGAAGAATGTGCCAGGACCTGACGCTTCACTGCTAGGTTCGCCAATGCTTTAGCATCAAACCACGGTGCTGTTAGATCAACACCCAAAACGAAGGGGTGAGCCGAATGATTTCACTAAAGTAAAATTCCCTTTAAAGAATTGAGCGGGTCCGCATGTCATAAGCGAGAGACACCCTATCCTTACAAACACTGAGAACGCCGTGGACGTTAAGGAGATGTTGGTTTTAGTTTAATAACATGAGACTATCGGTAAAGATGTTTGATTATGATCAACAGTTAATAGAAGCTGGATGCAGTGTACCATATTTCCTTAAACCCTCAAGTAGCCATCCCGTGCTCGGTACTAACCCCATGAGCAAGCTATTCACTCTTCAGCATCAAGTAGATCAGGATCTACGTCCATATCAATATGAATCTCCTCTGTTCTTCTCCTTAACTTTAGTTTCAATTTGGGATTAGTCATGTGGGCGGCTTCCTCGTCAAAGAATTTTGGCATCGTGTCACTCTCATCTAATTTCCAATCGTACTTCAAAAGCATGTGTGCAAGGGCAATCTTTAGCTCGCTACTTGCAAGAAATCGTCCGGGGCAAGCATGTTTGCCATGCCCTTCGGGGTCAATGTTGTTTAGCAGGTGATCGACACTATGTATGCCCATGGCTATATGCCGTAGGATCGGTAGAAGTAAATGGCATACATACCAAGAGCAAACATTTCGGCGGAGGTGGACACGTATTGGTTGGTGTTATTTGAAGAATCATCACGTAGCTTTAGGAAACGACGTGCGTCGAACTCATTCGGGTTTGCGTAAGTTTCAGGGTCTCGACGTTTTGACGCAACCATAAGACGAGCCCCCTTAGGAAGCCGCGTACCGTCTGACAGACTGAAGTGACACATGACCTTTCTGTTCATGGACACTTTAAAGTCGTCAGCCTTGACATATTCAACGACGAACATATAAGTAAACTCACCGTCGCTGGGCTGTTAAACACACGGGTGTGGTCAGTGACTTGTGCCAATAGATTCGTCACAGATCATTTTACCCACCCACCGGGTGCAGGCGCTGAGACTCCTTCAAGAAGCTATCCATCAACTTCATGTTGTACAACGCCTGTTTTGACCAGCCGCCGTCACTCAAAACTTGAATTACCTCTGCTCGTATCTGGGCTGCCACAGTGGGATAAGTGGCGAGGTCAGTCAATGCTATCGTCAGCGCCCCCGTCGTGGCATGGATTGAAGCAACCGTAAGTGAAAGCTGAGCGGCAACGTAGTCAACTTTCTCTCCTCCAGCCACCTCGACCATCCATCCAATTGCATCGGAAACTTTCGGCGGTTTCCCGCCTGAAGCCAGGAGTTTCTCGGTGCGTATCCTTCTTCTTTCTATCTCGGCGCTGATGATGCTTTTGGCATCATTATAGTCCCGTTCTGGGAGAATGTGAGTGCTTACGTGTGAATAGGTGTTCAGGTGAGCGGAAAAGACCCTTACGTATATTGACGTTGTGAGGCATGTATCTGTGCATGATACGTCGCAGAAAGAACGGCTGAGCTCGAAGACCCCGAGCAGCTAAAAAAAGAGTCGACTAAATAAAAGTAAGCTATATGTCGTGTGACTTGTCAAGGACGTCATGAATCACGAACCAGTGTGTTTTTTTTTGGCAATTTCCAACCACTTTTCATTGCGGCAGATCGGCTTCCCTAAGAAGACTCACGAGGAGAGGCGTGCCACAAAATTGAGGTTATGCTGCTTGACAGCAATGAAACGCCATTCCCGTTCCTCTCCATACAGATCATGCAGAGCAGTCGTAGCTTCGTCCACAAGATGGTTCGTGACAAGCCCAAGGCTTGGTGTCAGCTTTAAACGGAGCGTCTGTGGAATCAGTAAAGGGTGGTCCAAACTAGCGCGAAACCGATCAAACCCAGGATAATGAGCGAAGAAGTCTTTGCGAAATGCTTCATTGAAATCAAGTTCTGGTAGGTTTGGTATCTCGTCTGCGTACTTATGCGGCAGGACAATCTTGGGGCCGGTTCCAGTCAGAATTTGGAAAGGGCCTGAGAACAACTCAAGACCGGCGGCAATCGTCTTGCTCGCGTCAGCATTGTAGCTCTCCTTCGGCTTGAGGGCTTTGCCGGGGCATGGTCGCGACAGGAAAGCCAGGTAAGGGACGTTCCGAAGCCAATGAAGTCAAGAGATAATATGCTATTACTAAGCACCCTCCTATTGCAAGTAGCTGGAACGAGAAGGGGACGCCTCTCAACCAAAAGTTGGTGCTATACGACATGGTGCTCTTGATGTCTGCAATGAGCACAGGATCGAACGGAGGTTTGTCGCGAGGCATGATTCACACGGACGACTAGTTTTTCTCGAAGATTTGGAAAAAAAAAAAAAAAAAAAAAAGAGCAGGAGTGAGAGATCATGATAGTAGTAGAAACAAGACAAGAGCGATGTTTCCAGCCCTTGCGGCTATTAAATGGGCTCAGTCTAATGCGATATACCCGAGTGTTGCATATCATGTCTTCCTAGTATGTAAGCTATTATGCATTACATAGAAATACAGCATATCAGCCGGGTGTGCATGATACGGGCAGACAAGCCCGACCACTCTGTTGTTGTATCTATGGAACCCGGTTTCAGGTATTAAAATTCAGTTTATCTTCTCAGTTTATGATAAGTCGTTATATTGAACTGGAGTGGTGCTCCTGGGCCATATTACCCAAATAACACAACCTCAGCCAACGCAGTCCTCCTCGTTAATGTCGACGAATCGAACGTACGTTGTTTGTATAGCTAAAATAAACGTATAAATCGACGGTGGCCAAACCGAATGGTCGTAAAATGAAAGCAGGAATTGCGATGGTGTGTTAAAGTCTACGGAAAAGAGGGAAATTAAATAAATAAAACGCGAAAAAGCACAGCCACAATTTCTCAAGCCATAATTCTATACCACGTCTCACCAGCCTGAGCTCAATAGCTGTCTTTAGACTGTACACAACCGCCCCTGAAGTTCCTTTTACAGTGGCAGGTTTCAAACATTTGACGATGAAATATTTAGAAAGGTTTATCGATTGGTTGTATATTATCCAGATGGAGACTTTCTGTACATGGATACTATCAGTGAGGTAGAATGGTGCAATTTCCCATAAATTCAGTCTTTCTTGTGACATATATTTACTGTGTTGCGGCAATTCAAGCCATATGGTGCCCGCTGAAGTTGGGGTCTCGACATTTGTAGTCCTGCTTATGCGCAATGCTTCGTCGTTTTGAAGTTACAATTTTTTTAATGGCGATGTGATCTACTTCCTGATATGGTTTACCGATACCTGATCTGAGCATCGCAGGCCACATAGACAGTACACTGCTGTGCCGCTCATCGCATGTGCTATACATAGATACCTAATCATACACAGCCTCCACTCTGGAGGATCCCAGAGCCAGATGCATGTGCACCCCGCTGCGCCACCTCTCACAGCAGTCTACTCAGCCTTACAGATCATTGTACCCCCCAAAAAAAAAACCTCTCAACCAAATTTGAACAAAGCTTTTTCTAGGGCCTAAATTTTTCATACGATCAAATGCAATTTGATGAAAGAAGCGTCGCAGTGGGTACGGCTGCGCTTAGTTGAAGGCCACGGTATCTGTGGGCCTCTTTGCCTCTGTTGCCTGACCCCTGTCTGTGTTGGTCTACAGCACAATATCCCAGTACATTCCTCCAATCATGTCGAGAAGACCAAGACATGCCTTAGCAGGGGGGCAGCCCACAGTACCGTCCTCTCGGGAACCCACACACACTATATACCCACTGTAAGCGCTTGGGTGGGTGAGATAATAAGCCTGGAATCCAAAAAGGTTTTTGTTGGACCATATAACAAGATCAAACATATGTAGGGAGGCCGCAGCTCCTACATGGGGTCTTCGCTCATTTTTCTGTGAATTTCAAGTCTTTCCCTTTTGCTGCAAAATGAATCCTCGCGAACACACGATGCTATCTCAGTCGTGGTCCAAGAGGACTAGCTTTCTTCTAATTACTGCTATTTGTATCACCACTGCATTAATAAGACAACTGGATGTCCGCCGGAACTCAATAGCATTCACACTGCCCTGTAAATAGCCCCCAATCCTCCTGTCGAGCGAGACTGACCGGATTCCTGATTACAGTGCCGCCACAAGACGATAGAAACACATATTTACCAGCAACGGACTTTCCAGACAAGATCTGGCAAAGTTGGAAAGATGATTCTGAGAACCCGACCGACCGAACCGTCGGCTTCCCACGTCAATGGCGGGTGGTCAACCCTACACACCGCTACGAGCGCATCACAGACAACAACAGCGACAGCTACGTCGACCAGCGATTTCCCGTCGACATATCAGAAATTTTTTCAAATCTGACTGATCCCATACTCCGTGCTGATTTCCTCAGATATTTGGTGATGCTGCGCGAGGGTGGCGTCTGGGCGGATATCGATGTGCTTCCGCATCAGCCTATTTCACGATGGGTTCCGGACACACTAAAGCGGTCGGTTAATCTAGTGATTGGCATTGAAAACGACCACGAAAAGAAGCCGATATGGGATGGGGTTCCGTATTCTGTGCAGCTGTCACAATATACCATGCTCTCGAAGCCAGGCCATCCCGTTTTTGTCACACTCGTCGATGAAGTAAGTCGGAACCTGAGAAAGTTACTGGACTTGAAAGGAACGCGGGACTCGATCACATTCGAAGAGGTTATGTCTACAACTGGCCCTTTTGCATTCACCAAGGTGGTCATGGAGTACATGACGCAAGCCACTGGGATCGAGCACACGGGTGATGAGTTGAGTCAGCTGAGAGAGCCTAGACTCATTGGCGACGTCTTGATTTTGCCGAAGGATTCTTTTGGATGGCTACCCCATGATCACACCCATGAGAGGGGAGATCCCAGTATACTAGTTGAGCATCTCTTTATTGGTTCATGGCGAGAAGGTCACCCTGGTTAGACAAAATAGACCCTTTGATGTAGATTCATAAGAAACCCAAGCTAATAATTTTCCATTCAATCTTCCTCGCTTTTTCTCCAATTGTAATCAGCTCTTGGGAGCAATAATCACAGGCACTCAGGAGATGGATTCCGCGGTATGACTAGGAGAGAAACCAAGCTAGGTAGCTGAAGGGTTTCAATGCCATAACCCTACCTTAAGCAGTATTTAATTATTCAAGGGGGATATTGTCAGCGGCCTATCCATGGCCGCAAAATGTTTCGACTATTTGTCAGGCCTACTGGTTACTATGACGAAATATTTCCACCAACGGCGAGCAGAAGCGAAAGGAAAGCGGAACTAGGTCAGGTGAGCGCTTGCACAGAGGAGCAACGGAAACGGCTGCACCGGAGGATTTCGAAAGGCGAGATATATCTTCAATAAAGACAGAACCTCATACTCTACAAATAGACTCTTAACCATCTCGTATTAACGAAATAAAAATCAACCACCATCCAGCTGATACACTAAAACAAGAATATATATGTATATATATGAACCGTCCGAAGAATGTAACCGACTGCAGGGCAATGCTTATCACAGGGCGACCTTCACAAGCTTGACGTAACATTGTGCCGGTCCATGGGTCATCTTGTCGATAGCTTCGTAGCTACTTAACTTTTCAGGGCACTTATGTAACTCAAACTTCCAGATGATGAGAGTGAGAAAGATTCTCATCTCTACGTAGGAGAGTTTCCGCCCGTAGCAGCCTCGTTCTCCTAAGCCGAACGTAAGAAGGGGCTCCGCGGCTGGGTCGAACGCTTTCCTACCTTCTGCGTCAACGAGCCACCTTTCCGGCTTGAAGGCGGCCATATCCGTGGTGTCCCAACTGCCAATCTTCTCTTTGGATGAATTAAAGCTCGGGCTTCGTAGCGATTCCTCGATTTCGAAGGGGGGTGCGAAGACGCTAGGCCCATTACCCATGAAAAACACCTCGGTACCCTTCGGAATTCGATGGCCGAGTACCTCTACGTCAGCCATGGCGGTTCGCATAACGGCAGATTCTGTTAACGAGCAACGGATAATTTCTTCTACAATTGCCTCCAAGTAGTGGACTGCTGTCCCAATAATCTTGGCGGCAGAAGGTAATCTTTTGCGATTTTTTTCTTCTGCGTGTGCAGATTGGAGTTCGAATCGCAACTTGTCTTGAACGCCTTGGTTGTCCGCCAGGAACTTGAGGCCCCAGGCCATGGCTGTTCCAGTAGTATCGTGGGCCGCTATAAGGAGGCCAAAGATCTTTCTATGTAAGCACTTGACGCATCAAGAATGGGGATTCGAGATAACATACCTCATCAGAGACACCCCTTGACCAGAGTACGGGTTCCCTCTTCTCTTTCTACGCCAATATTATCTCTCTTCGCACAATATCATTTATAGCGTTTTTCACGTCACTCTTCTGCGACTCCTCAAATCGATGTAGAGATTTTCGGATTTCTTCCTTGATGAAGCTGTCCTTTATTCTAAACGCGTTCTTCATCTTGCGCGTTTGCCTCAAAGCCCAATGAGCTAGCTTTGGAACTGGCGATTTCAAGCTGGTTTCACCACTTGACGTAATGGTAAGAATAGCCTGGATTGTCGCTGGATACGGAGCCGATGGTAGGATGACCTCAGCCTTCTTATCAGGATCATTCGGAAGGTCTATGGCTTTTATTGCTGTAAAGAGGTCTGATTGAGTCCTTATGACGCTCTTTGATGAGTCTGTTCTGAACACAATCGTCCAAATCGCGTCGAGGGCCGTGCGGGAGCAGCCACAGAGAAAAGAAGAGATCCCACAAATTGGTTCTATGTCAGCATGTTTGTCGTTGTTCCATCGGAATTTGTTACATCATCTTACGTATAATCTCAGTTATCACTATAGGAAACCGGAATCTATGTTTTGCAAACTATCAAGCATTCAATTTGAGATGGATGCATGCAGAATGTGTATGAGCGAAATATTTAATGGAGATTCCTGAAGTCGAAGGACTTCTTTCTTCGTAGTATTCACTCACTGTTCTCGAAGTCATATTGCTAGACTTATACTAAGTGCCTCATGAGACGAGCCTCTTCATTCCCATGGCAGCTGGTACAACCTGAGTTCGGTTCTTTGGTGGAAGACAGACACAATGCTCGTATCGATAACATAAATGATGATATCACAAGACAAGATGCACTATGTTACCCCGTACCAGCGCGTTCGGGCATATTTGAGGATTTTAGTAAAAATCTAGCGATATAAATGTTAACTTGATTAGATCAGATTTCTAGCAATCATCTCCAGATTGCTCCATCCAAGGCATAATGATGGCAAGTAACACACAGCATTTCGAGTCCTGTTCGTGTTCCGCTACCTCATAGTCTTAACAACTCCCTTGGCACTGACGGGAGTCTGAGAAGGAGCTAGTTATTCGTAGGCCGTAGCTTGCATCACCGGATCATATGCTCAATTCATATACAAGAAATTTACCACCCACAAGATCTCTTTATGAGCTTAGGTTTTGCTTGAACAAAGCCCTCTGAGTTATTGCAGTGAAGGAAAAATGGGAGTGCCATATACACCATCTCGACCCTGCACCAGGACGGTGGCGTGTACGAGAGCAACAAATTACTGTAGCTATTGTCAGTGCCAAGATACCAGCAACCGAAACCTGGTCGACTTACTTCAGAGAGCCTTGAACAGCTGACCACCTGTGAACCTTTTCGTTACTACTTTCAAAATGAGCACAGTGTCAAAACACTGACATGATTCAGCCCATGAGCTGATGGCGATCTCCAGCCCGGAGTTCGAGGTTGGCTTCCGCCCAATCGTTATCGGATTTCTCTGCAAGCTGTATGCCAGCGTGTCTATCCATTGGCTAATCTATGATGATGATGATGATGATGATGATGATGATGATGATGCCAAAAACGATTTGGTTTCATACCGGAAACGGAAAACAGATTGCCTTGCAACAAATTAAGTATAGCAACGCTCTATGCGATGAATGGACTGCTATGGCTCTTGGATTGACGGATTTAGCAGGCGATAAAGAAATACGGTGGTTTAATATTCGGTCAAGTTCAATAATCGAAGTGGATCTGAAGCATGATCCACATACTCCGCACTGGCTGTTCCGGAGTCACGGCGACTCGGGATTTGGTAATGTGCAGAATCTTCCACGGAAGGCGGTCAGTATCGAACAAAAGCCTCGACTTGCGCTTGACTGGAGTCTATGCCTGTCTGTGTATTCTTGTAACATTCTGCTCGTAGCGCTTGCTCGATTCTAGGGTTAGATTATGTGACAGGTACACTCCTGGCCTTCTCTACGTCATTGATTCCCTACCCGCACCCGCCTCTTAGTTTATAAAATGTTTCCAAATTGAGCCAGGTACTGTCATGGCATCCGGCTAGAATTGGCTCCTTCAATCTGGGAAAGCCAGTCGCCTGATGGTTAGATGTCGCGTATCGACAGTGCCTTCCATGGCGTCGGCTTGACATACACATAAACACGCGGTTTAGGCCGACAACCACGAATACCATATGCCATGCTAGACCACACTATCCTTAGAAACTGGTTTTCCTATTAAGTATTATGGAATGAAAAATGCAGGGATTCGATTGTCGCTACGAATCCTCATTGTTACGTCATGACTATTCGACTGACAAGGTATCACACCCAGTTGTGCAGGGATAAGCCAGACCCATAGACCACCTCTATCTGCCAATCTTGTCATTGATCGAGAGGAATATCAGTTTTCGTAGGCTCTCTTTCCACTAGATTTCCACTAGAAACAACGAAATGGCACCCGCTGAGCCCCAAGCACCGCCTTTTAAGCAAAAGGGAGCAGCGCCGCATTTCGCGGAGGAGCGCAAAGGATGGAAAGGATATATCGAGTGGGAGAAGTATCCCAAGAAGAGGAAGGAAGCCGCCGACATACTAGAACAATATGACTTCCCGGTTGTAAGTGGCAGTGAAGCCTAATTGGTCAAGCGGCGTTTAAGCATTTTTAACGTTTTAGTAGCCACCTGAGTTTCAACTGGCACCATTACCCGACTCCAATCCTTTACTCACTGGCGAGCGTTTCAAGCAGTATCACTATGCTCTTGGAGATACGCTGAAGGATATCCCAGATATCAGCTGGAAGTATGTGCTCGAGGAAAAGTCACCAGACATGATCCATGTCCTTCAGTTCCCGTACAATGGAGAGCCGCCAAGAGTGAGTATGGGATAACATTCATCGACACCTGCATTTGCCACCATACTGAGCATTTCATAGGATAGGCTCGTGGAGAATGAGATCACTACCAACCAAGACCACTTCGTGAGGAACCACGGCGGAATTCCAGAAATCGACCCATCGGAATATACGCTAGACATATCAGGACTGGTCAAGAATCCGAAACGCTTAACACTGGCGGACTTGCAGAACGAGTCGCTGTTCCCACGCCAGTCGAACATCGCGACGCTACAGTGCTCGGGGACGCGGCGCATCGAGCAGATCCGAAAATACCCAGGGGATGGCGACGAGCTGATCAACGCACCCTGGGCCGAAGGAGCGATCGGAACTGCGCGGTGGACCGGGGTGAGTCTGAAGAAGGTAATCAAGCACTGCGGGGGCCTCAAAGAAGGGGCAGACAACCTCGAGTTCTTCGGCGCCGACACGTACGTCAAGAAGGGCCAGGTGTACAACTACGTCGTCAGCGTGCCGTGGCGCAAGGTCAAGGCCAACGAGGTCCTGCTGGCGTGGGAGATGAACGGCGAGCCGCTGCCCAAGATCCACGGGTTCCCGCTGCGGACCGTCGTCTTCGGCTACATCGGCGCCCGCAGCTGCAAGTGGCTATACGAAGTGCGCGCCATCTCGGGCCCCAGCCAGGCTCCCGTGCAGAAGAAGGAGTACCTGTACTACACGCCGCAGGTCGGCAAGCAGAACGCCATGTACAGCAATGGTTTCTCGATCCAGGACATGCCCGTCTCGTCCGCCATCATGTCGCCCGTCGACAAGGCCCAGATTGTCCACGACGGCCACATCAAGCTGCGCGGCTGGGCGTATAGCGGAGGCGGCCACTGGCCGGTACGGGTCGAAGTATCCAGTGATGGTGGCTCAGTCTGGTACGAGGTGCCGGACATGACCACCAAGTACTTCCATGCGTGGAGGCTCTGGGAGATCGACTTGCCTGTCGACGCGGAGGGATGGTTAGAATTTTGCGTGAGAACTTGGGACAACGCACTGAACACACAGCCGACATTTGTGAGATCTGCATGGTAAGTCATCGGACGTATGTGTCTCCTTGGGGCTGGGACTCGGTGCTGACACGCCGTCTTTGTAGGAATTGGGATCTTCACGTAACTTCGTCTTGCCATCGCATCAGCATATATAGCATGAACCGATCCAGACCGTTGACTGCGCGGCGCTTGGAGCTTCTAGAGAAGAAAGGTATGGCCATTACGCCAATCACCCGTCCCTTGGAAATAGATCTCGAGTCGGACGAGGAATATGCGGCGAATATGGAAATACAGGATGGTCGGGATCCGAAGGAATGATGCTACCTATATTGTTGGCCTTCTGGGTGAACCCAGATTGATGGGTCAAGCAAAGCAACCTTATCATTACTTTGCGCCAAGTGTTCTGGGACTGAATCCGAGTAGGTCCAAGCAGCCGGTTGTGTGCTATTGGCTATCTCAGATAGTGTCTCCTAGAGTCTTCCGAATCGATGCAAATGGAGTTGATACGAATTGGGTCGCAGCTCGGATTGTAGAAAGGGATGCCGGATCGTTCAGTGTGCATTACACGGGACTGTTAGTCAAATCGCAACGAGCCTGTTCCAGACTGCAATCGACAATTACTGTAGATTGCCACTATGAAATACCCTAAACACACATCTCTACGCTGCCGAGGAGGTTTTATATAGCCTTGCAATCCTACATATGGCCCGGGCTCCAGTGACATGATTCAAGGCTAGAAGGCTCTGCTGGAGCTTTTAGCCCCTGATTCGTCAGGTCAGTCTCATGCCTGCCACCTCCTCTATTTGACTGAATGCTCGAATTGGCCGCCTTCGCTTGATCCATAACCCCACACGAGCTACAGAAGAATTCATTGGTATACCACTCCTATCCCATAACGCCGTAGTCGTACATGGCCTTCGTCGATTTGAAACCCAGTTCATTAGGGCGCAATATCAGGTTGCATCATAGCGGGCGCAGATCATGCCAATGCAGATTCTGTGTCCACCGAGGAAGTTTTTGGTTCTGCTCGTAGAGGCGACCACAGTTGGCGCACAGAGACTGCAGTGCATTAGCATGTCTTTCTATTGGCCAGGGGGTTGATTGAAAGTGAGAACTTACTCTTGGACCGTAAGGGCCATCGCGTACTGCCCAAACACTCGTACCCCATATGCGACAGTGTGTGCAACGCCAGTTCAGTCTTTCTTGATCGGTGAGGGATCCGATGCCGCCACCGCCATACCCAACATCTGGCGTTCCCCGACCACCGGGCGTTCCTGATCGGGCCAGAGGACTCAGACTCCTGAATCTGCGCTTCTTCTTGGAACGCTCGCCCCGTCCCATTCTCTCTTCTTCGATCTCAACCCCAAAGCTACCACCCAGAGGCATTCCTCCAAGCATGCCAGCGTTGCTGCTGAAACGAGCAGTCTCACGACGAAGACGGCGGATCTGGCGTTCACGGTCACCCTCACGCTTCTCCATTTCCTCTTTGGAGAGAATCTCGATCTTGGGCTCCCATTCGTCTGCAATATGTTCGGGGTCGTATCGCCATCCAGCATCAGCCCCGTGAGCTGCGTCATTCGGAAACTCAGAGCCCGTCGCGCCCCACCCAGTCACCAATCCGCCAGCTTCGCAGGCTTCTTTCTTCAGCCGCAAGACAGATTCGTAGATGGCGTGGGTCATGGCGGGGATCCACTCTCCAGTCAGACCGAGATCGTTGCATGTGACCTTGGCAAAGGCCTCGGCGGTTCCAGGTGGATGCAGCAGAGACCACTCAAACTTGTCAGTATAGAGGTTGGAGGCAAGATTGATGTTGAGAGTCACTATGCATCGGTAGGTGTCGTCCGGGCTAGAATCATCGATGTCGGCGGGGATCGGAGTTGCTGTGGCCGTCACTTCGGGGACGGTCGAAGTAGGCGCCTTGGATGGTGTCTCGGCACCGTTTGGAATGGGCGTACTGAAGCCACCGAGGGCGGAGACAGGGGCATGAACCGGCGTCGCGGGAGTGGCTGGGCTATCGCGGAGCGAAGACTGCAGAGCAGCGGCGACAGCCCCTACGTTGGTGGTGGGCTTGGGAGTAGCATCTTCCGAGTGAAAGAGGGGGTGGAGAGCGACGCCAGCATATTCCTCAAGCTGCGTCCGTATCTGCTTGCTGATCTCGTTGGCAATGGCCCCTTGGTTGGGAAGGTCGAGATCCTGAACAAGGGTGGTCGCGAACTGGTCTGTGGTGATGACGGTCTCGTGCAGGTTCCACAGGAAGATGTCCCTCAGTTTGTAAGGCACCGTCAGTTCGCCTGTGCGGTACAGCGATACATCCATCTGGGGAGTCAACTGGGTGCTGCCCCTCGGCATCGGGAACGGGGCGGCAGGGATGAAAGCCGGAATGTCGACATCGATCCGGATGGGAATGAGCGTGACAGGCATCTGTGCCTGTGCCTGGTTGCCTAGGTCGGAGCGCTGCTTGCTCTTCAGCATCCAATCTCTCCATATGCCCTGGACGGCGACGGGCGCGCGCGTCTCCTTGCTGACCCTGTCGCTCGAGCCGAAGGCTGCATTGCTGTCCTCGCGGCGCAAGCTGCGCAGCCCTGTCGGCCTCCTGCGATCGTCGTCGTCGTCGTCATCGTAGTCGTAGCCGTCCTCGGCGTAGTTGATGACTGTGGTGCCTCGCTTGGTGGTTCGAGACTGGGGCCCGGATTGGACCGTCGAAAGGGCGGGCGTAAGTAGGGAGTTGTTGTAGGCGCGCAGTCGAGGCGCGTAGCTCGACAGAAAAGCCTGAGGAGCTGCTCGGGTCTCCATTGTGAACTAGGGTCTGTGGAAGATCAAATCATGCTCTTTGTCGCAGCCTCGCTCGACCCAGTGCGCGCGCGGGAAGCGTCCAGCGGCTGAGGACAACGATGCGCCTTGGGGGGATGGCGAAAATTGCCGTCGGGATCTGCGACCTGCGATCTGCCAGGTGAGCTGGCGAGGGACAAATGACGCGCCTCGAGGTGTGCGCGGGTTCAATCTCGACTCGCGTGCGGTGCGACAGGCGTCTATCCACGTTGCAGGGAGGGCGATGGCTGGTTTGGCATGCAGCTTTGACCTTGGTCCAGCCTCGAGATAATTCTGAAGCGCGCTTCCCCAAGACGCCGTCGTTCGTTTTGGTTAGTCAGAGGAGCTTGGACGCGACAAGCCAAACGGGCGGCCAACCAAACTAACCAGCCACAAGTTACCTACTGTGTAGGGAAGCCGCTCGATGGTGTGGGGCGGTGCACGTGTGGCGCCCACTGCACTGACGACGATTAACCGATGAGCAACCGCATCCCCAGCCCCAGCGACATTTGGAGGTACCTCCCTCAAGTACCCGGATACCTAACGTACGACCAGTCCACATCCATGCAGTCACCCTTCTGTGCGCCTGATGCATTGCTTCTCTGCCTCTGTGCTTGTCTCTCGGCTGTGGCACAGTTGCATGCATACCCGATACACTACTTCGGCTAAGATACTACTGCCCAGCTTGGCTCGCCTACGCAGATGTATGTGTTGTGGGATGAGAATCGTGCGACGCCATTGTACTGCCCCGGGAAAAGGTCGCGGAGACTCGACTTGATCCTCACGGCTCTTGTCTCGATCCTTCATGCCTCCGAGTTAAGTTACATGTTACCTTCTGGTACCTTACACAAGATATCATCATAGTATAGTACAGATCTGGACGGCACTAGGTTCACATAGTCATCATTGCTAATATCTGCTCGACAGCCTCAGTACTGGCGTTGAAAGTTAATTCCATTTTTCCTTTGTTATTGTTATGTACGCCTCTTTCACCGGTCATCAAACCAGTAAAGCCCCAGATGTACTCAACAAACAGAGATACACTCATGACCGAGACATCCCCTCTTCCTCGTCAATCGTCTAGGAGAACGCCGTGATGGCCTCGTTGAAGTCAGAAACGATCAGCGCAAGCACGGTTTGAGCAGCTGCTTTCTGGTCGGCAGCGGTGAGGCCGAGCAAGGTAGCGCCGTAAGCATCGTTCTTGCTCTTCAGGTTTCGGAGGGTGCTGAGAACCAGCGAGCTAACGCCCGCCGACTGGAAGTCAGCCTTGCGGCCAACGAGCGCATCCAGGGACGTGGCGATGTTCGGCTCGCCCGTCTGTGAGATAAAGCTGATGAGGGTGGCCGAGTCCTGGCTCGAAGCCACCGTCTCGTCCGCGGCAGCACTGTTAGCCGAGTCGATGTTGTTACCAACGGTTGTAGCGGCTGTCTGGATGCCCAGTGCCCCGAGGACTGAGCCATCCCAGTTTCTGACCGTCGTGGTCAGGCTGACGACCGAGGCGTCAATCTTCTGCAGGTTGGCCAGCGTCTCGGCAACATCGCGGCGGATTACGGCGCCGAGCACGGCGGTTGCGAAGAGGGCGATGGAAGCTACCTTGACCATGTTGGCGGCTGTTTGAACAAACTTGTTCGGAATTCTTGTATAATGTGGAATTGAGTGTGAGTTCAAGTGGATATGGTTCTCAAGTGGGATACTGTTCGTTTCCGACGGCGGACTGGCCTCTTTTATCAATGCACCGACAATAAGAACATCACAGATGCATACGGGAGGCACGTGCTCTCATCGCATCCTCGGCCGGTGAACTCATCAAGCTTGTGAAGCTCGTGATATGCTCATCACTAACTAGCAAGTCTCTACTGGAGGCCATTCACATGTCAGTGCGACATGGCATGCTGTCATTGAACCCCTCGCGCACTGGCGGGCGTAGACGAGGGGGGTGCGCGTCTAGTCGGCGGCAGACTGGCAGGACCTGCATTGGATTGTATGGAATAGAGTGTGAATTAGCTTTGGCGAATTCAACAAAATGCTTCTAGCAAGGCCCAAGAGCTCACAAGACCTGCAGTGTGTCGGCCACATTCCCCACGCAGCAACAAAGTTTCGTGGGAGGTAGTATCGCTCATGTAAGGGCAAACAATTTGTCCTCCATTGACCGTCCCAGAGGCGGTAATCGAATGCCTGTAGAGGGTGTCATTGGTTCCTCGGTCTCGCTATATTCCAGGAAATAAGAAGGGAAGGTTGCGCAAAGGGACACATGCCGTCTTATGTGGCATTGAAGAGCAACTTGGAGGAACGCTAGCGGGGTTTGGCCTGGTGTTATATTGAGGTCCGATGCGGGGAAAATTGAACAACCCAAGGGTTGCCGAGCTGAGACCTGGGGAACGGAGCAGTTACCCCAGATTTTGGGGAAAAGAGATCTACCGCCGTGATCCACGGCCACGTCCAGATCTCCAGGTTGGAACTGTCCAATTCAACCCTTGACTTCGGGCCGCCCTTGCAGTGGCTGTTCGCCTCATCTCCGGCCGCCGCCCACGCACCCCAATGGAGTTTGGTGCTTCCATTGAACAATCGTTTGGACATCATGAGACCTAGCCGGACCCTGGATCTGGCCTGCTTAATTACTCGTCGTGAACTGCCCGCATCGGCTGAAGGCAGGACTATGTCACTTCATAGCCAAGAGAGTTCGCACTAGCGGGGATTGCTCATTTTATCGTCAACCTTAATGGGCTCGAGCGTTGTATACTGCTGCATAAGTACTCTAACTTGTTGTCAGACTGGTTGAACTGCAAGTTAAACTTGTTTATGAACTCAGCGCTACATCCTGGATGGCGTCAGAAGTCTAGCGTCGGAGGATCTGAAGCCGTTGCTCATGTAAGAGTCACAGGGCTGTGCGTTAGCCATAGCTACCGTACCTCGAAAAAGAAACCCAAGCTTTGCTAATCAAGCTAGAGCCCTTCTCACCAGTCGATTTCCATTACCCTTCGACTTTCGCTTATTATCCTAAATCTATCTTTCGTCCACTCTGCCGTCTGTTGGATGAGCTTCAAATGATTCATATGACAATTCACCTAGTAATCAGACATACCAGGCGAGGCTCAATAAAACAGAGGCAAGAATGGAAAAACACATAACGAGTTTGATCATTCAAATCAGATTTCAAGGAGTGTATTACATGTCCACCCTGTTTCGGCTTATGCTGCAACCTCAGTTTTCTTCAAGATCCTTAATGATCTCACGGACGGCCGCTACGATAGGAGCAAACGTTCGCTCCGGTTCTAGAATAAGCGGAGTATCCATGTTGTTGTGACATATAGCAACGGATATCCTGTCGCGTATGTCTGCCCAAGCTACAGAACCTCCAGCCCCAGGACTATATATGATCTCGCGATGATCACCAACCAAAGGGTCACTTGCTCCAGGTTCACCGCCAAGCCAAAAGCCTGCCGCACCAAACCACACAGGAATAGGCAGTATCTTGTCCTGATCATGCGCGCCTTCTCGTATTTTATTCAGGCCCGCCACTCTTTCCCTGGACAAGAGACGCACACCATCCAGTTCGCCGCCCTCAGCCAAGAGAGCGAATATTCTCGCCACGCTACCCGCGTTCGCGATGGCGCCTGCACCGGGATCCACCGTCTGTTGCACAATGCTAAGATTATGCACCTCCGAGCCCGGGAAGACTGCCGAGGGACTGATGCCATGATCATCCTGGATAGGGAAAGCATTGCCGCCCGACAGCACCGCAACCCGGTGCAGTTCTGAGTCAGGGACGCCCAAGAAGAATCCGTCGTTCAACCCAAGCGGCCCGCAGATCTCCTCTCGCACGAACACATCAAAGCGCCGCCGCTTTGGATCTGTGCGGCAGACTACTTCGCCTAAAATCCAACCCCATACCAGAACATGGTACGCATTTGCTTCGCCCGGAGGGAATAGCGGGGTGAACTTGGCGATCTTCTCCACCATCCACTGCCAGTCGTGCATGAGCTCCGGGGTGATGTCTGCGGGCATCTGAGGGATACCAGCACGGTGGGAAAGTGCCTGTTCAATGGTTGTGTTTTCCTTCCCATTGCAACCAAACTCAGGCCAATGCTTGCTGATAGGGTCGTGCACGCTCAGGTGTCCTCGCTCAGCCTGTATGTGAACTGCAAGGGCCGTCACGCCCTTGGTAACCGAGAAGACAGGGAAAATCGTATCCTTGGTGACAGCAGCTCCGGACTGAGGGTTTGCTTTCCCAGCAAAGGCGTCAACAATCAGCTCGCCGCGGCGATAGGCCGCCACAGCTACTCCTGTCTCCCCAAGCTCGATCGCTCGGTCCAACGCTGACCGGATCCTGTGATCATTCTCGTAGGTCTTGGGAAAGGCCATACTACGTCTTGCTCGAGTATGCTGTGTAGTATTTTAGTCTTTTAGTGCAACCAGCAGCTTCTTTCTTTATCCATTGCATAGTGCACGATTAGTAGAGACGGGCACGTGGTTAACTAGTAAACCCCCACTTCACCTAGGCAAAACTGAGTCAACAGAACTGACATCAGTAATCTAAGCAGGTCAGTGCGTCAAGTGGTCCGCCAATCCGAACTAATACTAAGGACTATACGCCTCAGCCATCTACTTAAGTGTGCGAAGCGATTAGGTTGGGGGGATTTTGCATCTCATATACTCTTGCATCTACGAACGTTATCAACTAGTATCCTATTGCATTGCGTCGATAACATAGTTCTGTTACCTACGCGACATTTTCTTGGCGTCACAGCATCGGCATCAATACAGAGTACCGCAAAACCACCATCAAGATGACTTACAATGTGTTGATATTCGCATATCGCAAGGAAGGATGGACGCCTGAACAGTTTAAAGATCATTACGAGACCAAGCATCTGCCCTTGATGCAGTCCATCGGCGGCAGCCTCTTCCCGCTGGCTCATACCCGTCGCTATCTTCATCGAGAAAAGACGGCGGCAGCGGAAGGGGAGCCAACAGGAAATGCATACTACCCTGCAACGGTTCCAATGGGATCGCAATCGGATTTCGATTACGATGCCATAGCTGAGCTGGAATTTGAAGACGCTGATCATTTCCAGCGTTTCTCTGCTTTATTGGCATCACCCGAGTTTGCACCTCAAGTCGCAGCAGATACTACAGAATTCATGGCAGCTGAAAAGACTAAGGTGGTGATAATTGGTGATGTGATCCGAACACAGAGAAGCTCAAACTAGAAAGTCATCTAGCAGTCACCAGGAGGGTTGGGCTTTGACAGCGTTTCCAGTTCTATTCATCTACGTAGAGGTCCTAGAGGGAAAAGGAGGGGTAGAACCGAGTCATCTTACCTTTGTCAGCATCACCCCGCACACTAGCGACAGTATACTAAATACAAAGTGCACACCTATGGTTATCCTGAATATGACATTACGCCGCATCACAAAAAGAGAAATACATGTCGGGAATAGCATTCTGAAGTTGGAGTCTCTTATTGTTAATCTTTATATAAATCCCCTTCCTTATTTGCATATTCTGTGAAATCGCCACGAAGACGAAGACTGTACGGCTAGGTTTGCTGCAACAATATTTCGCACCACACTAGACTCAGACACAATTGTTCATGTAACGGGAGTTGCATTCTGATACGGAAATATTGTTCAAGTTCCCAGAAACTATGGAAACCGAGAACACGGCTAAATTCCGAGGCGGAGTTGCCGTCATCACCGGGGCCGGAGCAGGAATTGGATCTGGCCTTGCCCGCCAGTGCGCATCCATAGGCATGACGGTGGTTGTGACCGACGTTTCCTCTGACCGAGCAGAGGAAGTCGCAGATCAAATCCGCAAGTCTGGCGGTGAGGCAGATGCAATGACAGTAGACGTCTCGCATTTCAAAGCACTCGATGCGCTCGCAGAGGCCGTTTACGCCAAGTATGGAAACCGTGTACGTCTGCTCATCAATAACGCCGGCATCGAGACGCTCGGGTTCTCATGGGAGATTCCAGCGGAGCGCTGGGAATCCACACTCAACATCAACATACATGGCATCGTGCATGGGGCCAGGGCCTTCATTCCGCGCATGCTGGCCAGCGGCCAGGAATGCTGGATCGCGAACCTGGCCTCCGTGGGTGCATTTGGTGTCATGCCAACCCAGACGGCCTACATCATGAGCAAACATGCGGTTCAATCCTTCTCCGAGTGTCTTTACCTTGAGATGAAGGTCAAACAGGCACCCATCCATGTCAGCTCTGTTGTGCCGGGCATGCTCAAGACCAGCATCTTTGACGCTGGGGCGGGAGCCGGCGAGCCACAAGGCGCGGAAACGTACCGGAGCAGAATGTACCACATGATGAAAGACTACGGCATGGACCTGGATGCTGGGTGCA
Source organism: Neoarthrinium moseri (assembly GCF_022829205.1). Lineage (NCBI taxonomy): Eukaryota > Fungi > Ascomycota > Sordariomycetes > Amphisphaeriales > Apiosporaceae > Neoarthrinium > Neoarthrinium moseri. The sequence continues at coordinate 209,036 of NW_026055122.1, read as the reverse complement.
AGCGTATAATAGAGGGGATTTGCGCTAACAAGTTTTGGGTCGATACACAACCCGAAATGACCACTGGGGCTTTGCAGGGTCGCGCCAAGTTCCTTACTGAACAACGAGATCCAGAGATAGCGGATGAAGCACGACATCTACTTGGCCTCTCGTAGTATAGGTCAAGATGTGGGGAAACAATTTTGAGATACTTTACCAATGAGACTTCATGCAATTTCCATATCTTGAACCCAGCACTAAGTCATGAATGAAAAGAGAGAGTATTGATAATCAGCATCAATATCACATCGTATACTTGGATCTCCCGCTTGTTGTCAACGTAAAAACAGCAAAGTCAATAATATGATCTGGCTTCGCCAACGAATGTTTAAGGTGTTAGGCTAGTAGAATATTTTAGTCAAAATGCAAATTTAGCGTATGAAAATAATCTCCATGGAGTCCAATAGACGAACCATATGAGCACCTTGACGAACACAGAAACCTGCGCGCTATAACCTCCAGTCATTTCCTCCGTAAGTGTTACATGGTCTAAGCGGAACCTCTGACACCCGCTTTCTCTGACCGCCTTTGCTACCATTTCCGCGTCATTGACAGTCCAGTGCAACGTGGCCATCCTGCTCGTAGGCGAATGTTTCTGGTTCCCAACGACCCAGGACCCAGCCAGGTCGCAGATAATCTGCCCGCCGACTCCCTGAAATCTTTGGGCCGCTCGCTGCAATATTGAAAGGCCATCTTCGGGTTGCAAATACATGAGCAGACCCTCAGCTATAACGATTGTCGGCCTATTTGCCGGTATCGCAACGAGCCAATCCTTGTCCAAAGCATCTGCGGCCCTGAGATCGTAGTCGCCCTCCGGTCTGGGTAAGTCCAGCCCCTTTCTCAAATGCACGACGTCGGGCAGATCTATGTCGAGCCACCGGACCGTCTTCTCTGGTGCATTCCAAATAGGCGCCAGACGAAGGCACCGATTGTCGAGACCGCAGGCAAGATGGATGACGGTCGCTTGATCGTGGCTCTGAAGAAAATTGGCGGTCCACAGGTCAAGTAAACGCGCCCGCGATATCAGCACAGCCTGAAAAAACGCGTTACCCTTGGCGCGCCGCCAGTCATAGTTTGCATCAATACGTGAGAGTGTCTGGGCTGCATATCGGTCGCCCAGAACTGGTTCCGATTGCGCTGCATCCTGCGCTTTTGCTGCGAGGGGGAAAAGAGTTGTCTCTTGGACCCCTTTCAACGTCATGCTGATACTTGAATCTTGGATGGCCGTCATCGTGGGCTGGTATTGGCAAATCAGAAACAAGTTCGACCAGGTGAACCGTACGCCGTTTACACTAGTTTGCGGTAAGTAAGGGCACTTGCAGTGAGGCTGATTTGTTGAACGACATTGGTCTTTCACGTGCAAGGCTACCAGGGAACCTACCCCTGTTTACTTCGCCCATTTTGACTCCCCGCACGTGATGTCAGCTTCTTTTAGCCTCGCACCCCCTTCTGGGCTCAGCCATCTTTCTCGACACTCGTATCATGGCGACTCATGGTGCACTCTTATAACTCGTTGCCAACGTTAATTTGGCAGTTCGTGAGGTTACGAGTTGTTAATCTCTCTCATAATGGACCCATTGAGTGCTTTATCGGCAGCCTCCGCTGTTGTGGCGTTTGTCGACTTCGGGGCCAAACTCTTATCTCGCACTCGACAACTGTACAAAACGGCATCTGGAGAAACTCGAGAAAATGCAAATCTGTCTATTATATCAGACGACCTGAGAATCCTGAGCGACAATATAGGAACTGAGCTATCCGGGCTCCGCGAGCTGCTTCCAGCCGCTGGAACCTCGGAAAGCATGCTGGCCGGGATATGCCAAGAATGCATAGACGCTCACAAAGAGCTTTCTGCCGCCACAAATAAACTACGTTTGACAAACAATGCAGATAAAATAGGTTTCAGCTTTAAACCCGAAAAGGACGTGCCTGTGAACATGTTTTCCAAAGCGCTTATGGAGCTTCAATTCGATGTCGACTTGTGGCGGCGACGTTTGGATGATCTCAGGGCACGGATGACAACGGCTCTCCTAGCGGTCATTTGGTTTGTCTACCACGATCTGTTGATGGGAGTCCCAATGCACTAACGTTATGATTACAGGAAGAAATCCTCGGATGGAGCCAAGGCGCTGCAGCAGCTTTCAAGCCAGCAGGCTATGATGGCCAAGACATTGACTCAGATTCAAGCAACTACCGACACATTGAGTCAAACCATAATCCAATATTCCCAGGAAACCTTGACTCCAAGGGATGTCAAACACCAGAGCCTGGTGCGAGACATCTGGTTTTCGGCGTGGCCGCCTGCTCCGGATAATTTGATAAAAGATCACAGAGCTGAAACGTCATACAACAACGCCATCATCGCGAGCTTGAAGTTCCAAGGAGGCACTCATCGCGAGGAATCGATACCAAAGGCCCACGAGAAAACATTTGAGTGGATCTTCACCAAGCCACGCACACTCAAAGACAGAGGACCCCTCTGGTCTGACTTTACTGAATGGCTGCAAACTCCGACACAACAGATTTATTGGATAACAGGAAAGCCCGGAGCCGGCAAATCTACGCTGATGAAGTTCGTAGCTGAGCATCAGCAGACATTGTCCGCTCTTCATAGATGGTCAATCCCTCGTCCGCTTGCAGTGGCGAAGTTCTACTCCTGGAATGCCGGCACACTACTCCAGAAATCCCAGATGGGCTTGTTCAGAACACTTCTCTGGCAAGTCCTATCAGCTATGCCCACTATCGCCCCGAGAATATGTCCTCGTAGGTGGGCGTTGTACAAGCTTTTTGGTTCAGGTACCGTGGTTCCTGAATGGTCATGGGCAGAGCTCTTGGAAAGTTTTACTTTAATGCTGCCGCTTATTGGGGAGTCTTTCGACCTCTCAATTTTCATCGATGGGCTGGATGAATTTGAAGGGACACATGAGAAGCTGATCGACTTCGTGGACCTCTTTCGCGCACAGCCTGGTGCGAAAATTTGCGTCAGTAGCCGCCCATGGAATGTGTTCCTAGATGCATTCCACTGCAGCCCCAGTCTGAAGATGGAAGATATTACGAACCAAGATATCGAATTATTTGTGAATGGTCGTTTCAAGCGCACCCAAGGCTTCCAAGAACTAGAGCAGATGCTCCCGCAGGACGCGCGAAAACTCATCAATGGAATAGTCACGAAGGCCCAGGGCGTCTTCCTCTGGGTTTCTGTCGTTGTGAACGCTCTGTGCGAAGGACTAACAGAGGGTGATAAGCTCTCAGATCTCCTGGCTGAGCTCGAGCGGTTGCCGAGTGACTTAGAACATCTCTACTCTAGCATCTGGGCAGGCGTGAAGTGGAAATACATGGCCCATTCATCCCAGCTGTTCCAAATTCTTGAGTGCGCCAAAGAATCGTTGGACGTTGTCACGTTATCCCTTGCGGACGACGATAGTGCCCTCGACCGAGATATCAACGATTTGACCGAAGAGGACCGAGACCACATCAAACAAACCATGAAACGAAGGCTTAACAGCCGCACTCGTGGATTGATCGAGGTATCTCGAGATGGACAAATCGATTACTTGCATCGCAGCGTGCGTGATTGGACTGTTGCAATTTGGCCCGATATTCAAGCCGCAGCCGCAGACTTTGACCCCAACTTGGCAATTCTCAAAGCGCTGACAGTCGAGATCTCGCTAAGGGAAATCTGGCATAATAGCCTAATGACATTTCCCACCGTCTTTTGGCAACGGACATGTCTCTGTCTCTACCATGCTTCTAAAGTTAAGGATGATTCAAAACAAATATCTCTATTTGTGAAAGTCATGGATAGACTGGATAAAGACCTCTCAGATATAGCTAGCTCCTACACAATCCCCGACGGGTCACTTCCGCTTTACCGCAACACTGGGTCGTCAAATCTTCTTCTCCGACCAGGAGACAATCTACCACATTGGGCTTCCACCCAAAGGACCCAGACCAACAAGCCACTGAATGTGGCATTCCTTGGACTAGCAGCCCAGTTTGCAATCGCCCCTTATGTAAAGCATAAGCTCTTTAAGAGTCCTGGAATGATCAAGGTTCGCTGGCCAGAAGTGACAATCATAGAGTGCGCTGTCTTTGGCTTCGGACACTTTTGTCGGCCGGATCTGGCAGACCTCGCTGATCGCTACAAGTACGCCTCGCTGGCGACTAGAGTAGAGTTAGTCGATTTCTTAATGAGTAAGGGATCGAATTTTTTCTCTGGCATCAGTACGAAGTCGCAAGGCGACCAAGAGCGAGAGTTATTGGAGAAAATGCAGGCGCAGACTTGTCGGAAGGTTGCGTTCTTGGAGTCGGTCTCGGATGCTGACCTCGATGAGCTTGCTTATTGGCAGGACATGGCAAGGCGATTGAGTAAGGTGTCGGCGGGAATGCCAGCAACACGAAACATATCATATATGAAGAGACTAAGATCGCTTCTGAAGAGGAAATAGAAGCGGAAGGATGATTTTATCAGCCAAATCGCCATCGTCCTAAGTTGACGCAAATCTTCCATCAAGATAGATGTGTAATAGTAAGGTGAGCCACCGAATTTCTTTCGGTTCCATACTCGGCAATTCTAGAGTATAAAGCCAATACTATCTTCTGAAATGGTAGCTGGAACTTTCTTCACTAGATAGTCCGGTAAAACCGTGGTGATTACTACATACCTGGAAATGCTATGAGGAGGAGACCAAGGCATGACATAGAGATACACACTGAACCAGAAGCAATACACTCGATTTACTCGATCAAGCGCATTTGTTTTCAGATTGGCCAAACTATCGAACAGACTATCATCCCTCTTACGTTGCTGTTCAAAGCGCTTTACATAATGCTCATCAAGTCCTGAATCACTCCATCTTTTTGTGACAGGAAAACCCTGTGCGTAACCAGGTCGGATTCGAGGGGTATTCGATGTGCAAGTCACGGCAACGAAAACCCCACTCCGCTGTTTGATGAGTTTTCAGTCTCTATTCTGAGTGGGAACATATCGAGCAAGCTTTGAGCGGAGCGCCTCTGTCGAGGCTGACTGCTCAAGCAAACAGCCACAATATCACGATACCACTGAGGAATTCCCGCATAATTGTCTAAACTCAGAGGCCTGAGTTGCGATTCAGGCTCATCATCAAGAGTAGCAATTGCCCAAAGAGTCATTCCCAGCTGATACAAGTCAGAGGCGACACCCAGGTAAGGAGTGGCCTTTTGGTTGGTTGAAATCAAGTAATCAAGTTCTGGAGGTTCCCAACCATTCGGACAACCACTTCGGGTGAAGTGGGTGAGGTAGGGATTATTATCGCAGTCGATGACGACGTTGAATAATGTCAAGTTTCCATGGACTAAGCCAGCCACGTGTACATCTGATAGTCCGTGAATAATCCCGTACGCCCATTGTACACGAATATCCCATGGCGCAGAGAGTTCCCCTTCTTGGATATCAAAGAAAACGTCGATCAAGCGCGTCGCATGGGGGACTAGAAATCCCTTAGCCTTTTCATCGGATTCATCCACCAATAACGCACGCAATGAGAGAATGTATCGTGAGGACTCCAGCATATAGAGGCAATTGACTTCGTAAAGCCAATCTTCAACTGAATGCGGACCAGGTATATCTTTCTGCATCAAGAGTTCGCGGCCCACAGTCACAGTATATATGAATCCCGATAAATGACGATGGATTGAGACGTCCGATTCCTTGAGGTGTGGAGACTGGATGTAACGCAGCATAGCAACCTCAGGGTACGAAATAATCTCCTGCAACTTGGTCAACTTTGTTTATTTGGAAGAGATATGGCATGTACTTACACTGACGTCTTCTAGGACAATCACATGAAGCTTTCCGCGCTCGTCTGTGACTAGTCTCAGATTGGTGACTGTGTCGAAAAAATCGATATCAGGCAAGCTCTTATGAATAGCTTCATATATCCGTGCATTTTTCTCCACGTTGGAATTGCACTGCTTGACATTGGCTTCCAGGGAGGCATCCGGTGCATTTTGATAGTTGAATGTGATTGTCACTCGTTTCCTAACACCAGGTTTTGGTTGGTAGGTGAAAAAGAACTTTTCTCTCCCTGAATTGTCACTAAAGGGGCAGTACTGGTTCATAATCCAAACTGTTTCGAGGTCGTCGGGTGTGTGCGCATTGTCACTGTCTGTAATGAAAGATGCGACGCTTTCTGTTTGCTCAGCACCTATATCGGGATTATCGCTAGAGCTTGAGTTTAATCCGCTACAAATGTCGTCTGCTTTCTCCTCCCAGGCATCTGTACGAACTTCACCTTGTAAGGAAGGTTCGGTAGAAGAGTCAACTGTGAGCAATAAGTTGCCGAGTTCCATGCAGATAAACCCAGATTAACGCTTTACTCACGGTCATTCAACTGCCTCGACTGCAATCCGTTCAAAATTTCGTCCAGTTCTTCTTCAATACCGGGGTAATCCTCCAGTGAATGAGTGCGAACCTCATTCTCATCTCTGGGTGACAAGTTCCAAGTAAATGCGGGGATTTGATTGCTCGGGGACTGACTCATGATGTAACCTATCGGCAACGGGAATCGAATCACGTCTATTTCTTCGTCGGGTCAGAATTCTCGCCGTTCTGTGACTGATATCTTGTTCCTTGGTGCAAGCAACGATGAATACGTCCAAAGGGTTTGGTTGGCCTCGGCTAATGTCAGATCCAGGCCGATTCGCAACAACTGATGGCGAGATAAGAAGGCAATGAGGCTTGTCTCGCTGCAAGGATAGTGGGCGCTTCGTGGCCCGCACTGATTGGTCGGAGGCTGCACTGCATCAGCCCACGAGGAGGTAGATTTCCGCCGGCCACGGCGTTGCATGCTAAGCCTGCGCCTCGTAAACGACTAGAAATTCAAAGGAAGTGCGAAGCTTTTCGATTTTTAACCAAGCTCAAACATTGGGCGGGTATGGACTGACTTTCGATCCCTGAAGCAACAAAACACTTTGCAGGCAATACTGGTGGATCAGGCTGCGTATTCATACTGGTCTGAATGTCTAACTTTATCGCCCGAAGCTATAAACAGAACGGAGCAGAACTATGTCAGCTGGTGAGATTGATATTCTTTAATACCCAATTGGTCAAGTATAGGTAGTGTAATCTAGTACTCGTCCCCGACTGCGAGGTTACTCGTACGCCAATTACCCACTCCAAAGGGCTGGGCCTGGCATCACGTAATTGGTTATCGTCACGTAAGGGTTGAAAAGAATACCGGGATCTGTTGACTTGTAGAGGCTGGTACCCAACGTTCCTGAGGGAAGAGAGCTGCTTCCGGATCCCGTGACGGCGATGTTGAAACACTGGGGATAGTTCTGGGCACCGTTCGCTGAGGAAGCCCCGTGGAGGCTTATAGCATACAAAGATTAGCATCATTCCCCAATCGCTATGTTATCAAGTCAAGCATCGAGGATTTATATTACAACTTGCAGAAAAATCATTTCGGAAGTCCTCCGAAGTGGAGGTCCTTTGGAAGTTTAGGACATATGGGCTCACTCACGCAATAATCTCATGTCTGAAGACATAATTTCCGGCCTTGAGTGACGACGGAACTTTCGTGGTCCACTTGCCTCCTTGGTCAATCAAAACCTGGGAAGCCCACTTCTGAGTACTATAGTTGATCCCGGAGGCATCTATCTTGACCCACTTGAGGCTTGACTTGTCTGCCTTTGAGCAATCGCCATTGCAAGCCGCTACATAAGTCAGAATGGGTCCGTACGGATGAGGCCATGTCGAGGGCCACTGGAATGTAATGCTACCCCCGGCTTTGACTGTCGCAGTAATGGCACCAGGTGCTGATTTCCTGTGGCAATTGATATCGGATGTGCCATAGGCGTCCGGGGCTACAAAACCGCTATCCAAGTTTTCGGCGTACCTGGAAGGTCTGATTAGCGGCGGCACTATTGAGCAGTGCTAGCATGTTCTGTTGATGTACCAAGCTGCAATGTTGGGGAACGATCCAGTGTTGACTTTTTGGTAGTAATAGTCGACTAGAGGCGATTGTTAGCAATCATGCGTTTAAGGCTGTTTAATGCTCATCGGCGCGACAATCAGAGGCATAAAAACACCCAGGGTAACGTGTTAAGCGACTGTTTCAGAACTTCTCGATAAATGCCCTTGATAATAGAACGGATCTTCTTACGTAGGAATCCCTGGTTCGATTTCCCATCCGTCGTGAATGTTGTTACATAACCGTGTCCAAGCACTGTGGTGACAAGGCCATAGGCCGTCGCAATAACAGCTTTGAGAGAAGGCATAGTTGAGAAACTTGACGATAAGGTTTATAATGACAGAGTCGCAAGACCCAAAACTGCGAACCTTATGTATTGGAAATAATGTTGCAGGAGACTTCTTATCATTATCGGTCGAATATCGGAGCTGTGAATTCCGATTGGATTCTTGGTCTCCTCGTCGAGAAGGCGGAAGCACTTCTCCATTCGGACATTTTGTGATCGCTTTCGGCCAGTTTATTTGTTACGCTCCGCACCAAGACATCATAAATAGAGCCCAGATACGCGAGCGAAATCCATAGGCCAGGCCAAACTTGGCAGACAGCGCTAAAGATGCTCTGACCAATTGTAGGCGGCGTTCACTGGCTCGACGCTGCCCACGATTCGAAAAGTATAAATATATTGCATAGCACGACGCCACGTGGAGATAATATTGCTTATGATGTGTTATTAAAAACAACTGGTAACCCGGTTACGAATAGACGTGGCGGGCATGCTAGCCACCATAAGGCCATCAATCAAAACGAGTCCTGAACGATGGGTGGGCTGCGTGAAATAAGTGTAGGTGTGATACTGGATAGAATCAGGAGCTCTCAAACGGTGCCATTGGACGACGAGATTGGCGAGAGCGAAGATGTGCATGATGACGAGATGTGGTGAACGTCTGTCCGAATGGTAAAGCGGACCGTTGCACGACAAGTTGCACTGGCAGAATCTGTGGAATTTGATCTATCTAAAGTCACTTACTTGAGTGGCTAGAAAGCCCGTCTCCGAGGCTGGAGTTCCACAAGGAGAGAAGTTATGTAGCGGTATCCCAATTGCCTTCACAATCGATAAACCAGACCTTCTTCCGGCGTAGCTTCGCCCCTGCAGAGCTTGTCCCATCCCTTTTTCACATCTTCCATATTATCGCCCCAGGTGATTTTCAAACCCTTGATACCAACTTTCTTGAATGAATCCCACGCAGCCGCCAAATCATCAAAGTATTTCTTCTCGCCAACTTTCTCCATAGCCCTGATTCGCATGTCATTCGCGTTTATCCCAATCGCGGACGAACCTTTGGCCGTAAGGGCTTTCAATGCATCCTCCTGTGAGGATTCACTGATCTCTGATCCGACACCAAGCATAAGAAAGTTATTATGGGTACGCTTGAACTCAGCCGCCCACTTTGCACCCACGCCCGCACGTCCACCAAAGTCAACCAGAACGACCTTGTCTTTAGCGCCTACTTGAAGCTTGGATAGGACGGAAGCGGAAGACTCGCTTGTCAGGATAACGTCGTCGTACGCCTCGGTACCTTCCACAAAATTCCTCGAGGACTCACTTGTTGCTCCCACGATCTTCTTGACCTGAGCACCGCCACGTGCGTTCCTGAGTTCGTAGGCGAAAGCTAGAGCGGCCTTGGACCCCGGAGCGAGAAATATCACTGTCGCCCCCGCTATGTCCGCTTGAGCAGGACTCCATTGAGCTTTTGGGTCCATGCCGGGGTATACGGTTTCCTTGGGGTCGCTGGCAAAGACGTATCGATTGAGCAGATACGACGTCTCAAACATGACCCTGACGATTGCGTCGTAGGCGAGGCTGTCTGCTTTCTTCTCGATCTCGTCTTTGAGAGAAGCCGGATGAACAAAATAGCGGTTGTAGATGGCCATAACGCCCTTCCTGTAATCGTTCGTGACGAAAACCTGGCCCGGTATAGCACCTTCCTCGACGGTAACATCTTGTGCTAGAGTTCCCAGCGGGAGGTAGCCCCATAGATATGTGCCCTTTGGCACGCTGGCAACGGTAGATTCAAGGACCTCGGCGAAACCCCAGCAATTCGTGCGGCCGTACTTGGCCGGGTCATTGTATTGAGCCGGCGTACTCGGCGGGAGGGGGTGGACATCCCACCAGCCGAATAGGAAACCGAGCCTGGCGTACGACACATTGTTGGTTGTAAGGCACATCACCTTCGTACGGAGACGAAGAGACGAAGGCGCTGTAAGAGGAGGATAGGGCACGGCATGAGGAAGAGGGACGATATGCTGTGTGAAAAACTTCTCCTTCTCCAGGATCTGAATCACAGGAACTTCTGCCATGACGATCCCACTCTGTATTGCGATGGGGATTTTTTTTAGCAGGAGGAAGTGTACTGTATTGAAGCTTGGCAGTATTGTGTACATGTTTTTATAGGAAGCAGCAAGGCATGCAGCCTCGAGACAGCAGTCGGCGAATTCACCAGTGACCCCGCCTGGTCCGCAAACGAGTAATGCCGAGAACATTGGGCGTTGTGGGCCCAGTGTGGATGAGATGCCAAGGCTTTGTTGGACGATCGACAGGTTGCGGGTTGATGTCTTCCCCAAAGGCGCCTATTGATCCTCCCTTGCATTACACGCTTGCTATATTTCCATCCGGTCGATCCGGCTGTCTACTGGCCTTGGCGCTTGGGCTCCTAACACAGCAGTGGCGAAGTCGTTCAAGAATGCGGCATTCTCTTAGTGAGTTTCCTAGTATCCCTACAGCATGTAGGATATGATGTAGCAGGGTAATTAAAATCCACACTGATGCCTTAGGACCTCGACGCGGCAATTTATTGGCGAATTGGCACCGATGGCGTGAAGACGGAAGTCCCCAGCAGATGCGATGTTTCATTAACGTAGTCCAGAAAAGAGAAACGATATACAAGGACTAGTGCTATGCACATTGCGTGCAAACCTTTCGCCATGGCAATGCACCTACAGTGTTTTGTCCCGTTTCATGATCATGAATCCATGTCTGTGACTTTGGTAAGAGTGTAGCGAGGTGGATGCAGTGGAATGCGTATATTCATTATGTCCTAGCAGTAGGGCATGACCAGCTTTCAGCATTGGCCACGTCTCCCAACCCATTATACTTGGCCACGTGAGGCCAGCGACAAACCGGTCTGGTGAACTGTACTAATGGTGCAACATCTCCCACATACTTCGTGCCAATGACCCTTTCCGGGGCCGCTGAGGTGCCGCCTTCCACCCAGTCTACGAGTGATAGGAGCATCGAGTAGTTCGAGTCAGTCACTGGCGATTCAATGCCTCCCTGAGAAGCACCGTCTATCACCCAGGCACCTGCACCACTTGAACAATGGCCCATTCCAGGAACCATGAACAGCCGGTAGAAGTCTTGCACTTCGTTTGACTTCCCAAGACTACGGTAAAAGTCTTCAACCGTATCGTACCAGGCTGGAGCGTTAAGGGACGGTATCAGCGGATCTGAATAACCATGATACTGGATGACCTTCCCGCCTCTACTCTGAAAGGGGCGTAAGTCGGGATTGTACGCGTTCGCGCCGCCAGGATTGATAGAATCCGCCAGCACCACGTCGGCAACCGTCAAAGTGGTAAAATCCCAGCTGGTGTCATTGTGCACGCCATAGCGATAGAAGGTAGGCCCAAACTGGGGCTCCTCGCCGTTCATCAGGTAGCTGAAGGTGGCCTCGCCACTAGGTGAGATACCGGGGTTCACCAACGCACCCACGGTACCGTTCCTCAGCCACGGCGCATACATGCGAGCTAGATTTACAGCCTGGTCATCCGTGAGACACGCCGTCGCATTGAGCGTGCCAGCATCACATTGCAGAGCATCGATGTCGACCTCGCACTTGGATGGGTCCATGATAATGCCATCCGCCACACCATCGAGGCCATCGCATTGCTCCAAGACGGCTGCCGCAATGAAAGGCCATTTCGTCGTGGGAATATAGCTTGACCTCGTAGCAGGGTACTGTTGCAGAGCGACATAGATCTGCCAAGACGCCGTGTGTGTTTGCCACGGGATTGCAGAACCTGATAGGACACCATCGAAGTCGGCTGGGTACCGTTCCGCTGCGTTCAGACCCTGCCGACCGCCGGTCGAGCACCCGGCATAATATGAGTAGCTAGATGACTTGCCGTAGTGCGCCAATACAACTTCTTTCGCCGCCATGACGGAGAGGTGCAGAGCTCTGTGGCCCCAGTTGATGGCCTGGTCCGGATCAGACAAGAAGGAACCGTCGCTGCTGCTGGAGTTATGACCCGTATTCGTAGACACGGTGGCGAAGCCTTTGCGAAGGCCCCAGACGACGTCTGGATAGTTCACAGCGCCAGCCCATCCGCTATTGCCCACGGTGAGTACACGGGAGTTCCACTGCGAACCTGCCGGCAACCACAATTCAGCCTGGGCGGAAGAGTTCTCACTGGTTGCAAAAGTGAGACCGATTCGGCAGGCTTGGGGAACAGCCACCTGGGGCGTATTGTAGCCTGCGTTAGCCGAGGTACCAACAAAGGTGCTGCCGTTCAGTAACTGCTCAGCGAAGACCACGATCGCGGACCCATTAGAGAAGCTCTGGCCCACCAGCGACGAGCACGCCAACGAGTAGCCGGCTCGCGTTGGCGTAATGAGCGCGAGGAAGGGCAATAGTAAGTTTAGGAGCATTATGATCACGGGCAACTGGCGTATCGGTGTGGATGCTCGTACGCTGCGACGATGTCCAGCTTTATATTGCGTCACTTAGCATATCGCTCAAAACAACAGGCAATGAGGTTCTGAGTACCCTGTCAGTGGTAGTGGGCCGGTAAAAGTTGCTGGCAATACTTCCGTTGAAGCCTCGGAGGTGTCCGCCTCTTGATAGTGATTTGACGTTGTGGATTTTCGGAAGCGGTTGCCGACCAAGGGCCCGATAACAAGTATCCAACAGCATCAAAAAGGTGACGCGCACCATTGTCTTGCCTCCGAGGCCAGACTACAATTATAAGGTCGTAGGCATAATTGGCGCTGTCACGGCTGGCAATAAAGATTGATAAATTTGGAATTCAAAACGACGGAATACGCGGCAGCTGTGAAGACTGCATGCTGGCTGTCAGCTAGAAAAAGTGGTATCTATCCATCCCAGAAAAATAACAAAGCCCAAGCCGTGAATGACAAATGTCAAAAAAACCTAACCATCCCATCCCTGGCGCCATTGCCCCAGACCTTTAAGAATGCTGTTTCAAGGGTTTCCAGTCCAATTCATGTTGTTAACGCCACCCGCGATGTCACCTCCGAAGTTGATCCCGTTGAGATAAGTATCAATGTCTGTCATACCTTCGTTTTCCAGAACACCCATCAGTTCGACCTGTTGAGCCTGACTCAAGCTCCCCTGTCGCTCAGGTGGAAGTCCTGGCCAAGACGCGTCACTGATTGACATCACTCCAAGGCCGTTACTGCTGTTCGGATCACCCCAAAAACCACCGCCAGCATTGGTGTTGCCGAAGGCATATGGTGAGATGAATGGTGGCGGCGGATTGAACCAGTCTGTAACAGTTGTGGCGGGAGGGAGGGGTCTCTGACCCGGGGCCTGAGAGGGCAATGGGGGGATTGTAAAGCCCGAGGGCTGGGCCCGTTGTTGTTGGTGGTGCATGACATTGCCGGCCATGGTGACTGGTGTGGTCTTGACGTTTGGTGTAGACAAATTGCTTGTGGCTAAAATCGGCGTGGATAGAATTGGTGTGGCAGCAGGACCGGGACCAACGGAATCTGGTGGCGTTGGAAGGTGATCCGGGGGTGACAGTATTGGCGGTGACACAGTTGACTCTGTTCCAGGTGGGGTAGATTCTTCCATCAAGAGATTCTCTGTCGATTGAGTGAAGTCCGGCGGGAAGTAACTAAAACGGCGGCCAGTGGACTCAATCGAAGCTGGATTGAGGAAAATTGAGTTGGAACGGAACGATGGCTGTGAACCGAACGGGTTATCGAAGGTAACCTGCTCTGGTACCTGATCAAAGACATATCCAAACTGAGGTGGGTTGAACGCATGGCCATGGCCGCTACCATGGGACAACGTCGAAGCACTTGTTATCTCAGATGATGGTGAGTTGGTGTCAGGCTGCGATGGGGGAGTGCCCAAGGTGCTCGAATTGGAAAGAATCGGCGTATCCCTCGTATCGTAGCTCCTGAGACAGGCCTCCGCAAACTTGGAGTATAACTCCGAGGCTGCGGAGGTGCCCGGCCAGCGGTCAGCACACGAATCGATCATATCCAGACCGACGTTGATGAGCTCCTCCACCTCTTCTCGTGAATGAGCAGACCGAACCTCTGAGTACGAAGCCACAGTCCACAACAAAGTATTGATAGACATGTAGAGAGTGATCAAGAATACCCAGGTGACATCAATGGCACCTGCCATGACCTGCTTGCTTGATATGTTGATGACGAAGGCAGCAGAATTGTAACATTTCAAGGCCGACTGGGGCGATGACTTGGGTACCTGAGGCGACGGTCTGTGCAGGGCGACAACCATGGTATGATACCGGCCGGTAAACCTAGACTTGTTAATGTTCCTGAAGATCTCGACGAAAGAGAGGAAGCGGTGGACTTACCAAGGCTTGCACCAGGCAGGGTTCTCCGGGCATGTATCGAGCCACTGGTTTATCTTGGTCTCCATTGACGCAAACCATGGATGCCTATCGTCCCTGGGCTCCGGTTGTTTCTTTTCGTAGAGAACCCGGCGGATTTCGGATTGTAGCACCCTCATTTTACAGAAATGGACGGCAACCATTTTATTGGGGTCTGACGGGCCGGGCAAAATGCCATCTTCCGTGATATTTGCATCCATTGCGGTGTCGAAGAACTTGATATCCAACATATCATCTGTCTTGGCAAAGCCGTTCGGGCGACCCATACTGTACGATAATCCGAACTCGTTCGTTGCCACCACCCAGGCCAATCGTCGTCGCATGTCCAATGTAAGGGGATCCGGAACTCCCATAGAAATAGTCTTCTCATCTGCCAATCCCATCTGCTGACATATACGTGTAGCGAGTCCCGCGACATAGTAGACAGCAGTCCGGGTGGGTGTCAGTAACGAGTATTGTGCGGTCAGAACTAAGCATTGTAGTGTTTTGAGGTCCTTTGCCCTGACGACAGCTTCGAAATACTGCATAGCTGCCAGGTAGTAACTGTCTGCAAGGCCCGCATACGTCGTGTCCAGCTTTTGCATGCTGATGGCCATAACCATGCGCACGATGAATTGTTGGTACGGGTCCCGGCTACCGTTGTACACCTCTTCCAGAGCAGTTGCCAGCTTCTTCTCATGCATAACCGGCGTAAAAACTTGACCTGCCCTGAGTTAGCCAACAGAAGGGCACACGGGACATGTGAGTTCGAAGGGCAAGTCGACTTACCACGCTGGTGAAAGACTTCCAACAGCCTGTCCGCGATACCTCTGCTTGGCAACCCTTGCGCCGCCACAGCGCTGATGATGGGGTAACTCTTCTTTCTTGCCGACACCGGCGGCGGTAAGCTGAAGGAGATTGATCTTTTGGCAACAGGACTTATACCATCCACGGTAGGCTGTCGTCTGCCGCGCACCGACGGTACCAGATCGGATATGCGCTTCGAGTCGGTAAACCTCTTTGCCTGCTCCATGACCATGCGCGTCATGGCAATGCCGCTCGAGGGTCCCAGATAGCGCGGGGTCTCATCAGACTCGTTCAGGCGCACCAAGCCTCCGGGCCGGATCAGGTCCTCGTTGTTCTTGGGAAAGTCCTCCTCCTCGGTGTATTGGCCGAGCTCGGCCTCGAGCGCCCTGACTTTCTCCTGGAGCTTGACGACATAATACCTGCTGATCTTCTTTCCTTTGGTAGTGTCGAAGTATTCGCAGATGGAGCCCGATCGTTCGCATGGCAGACAGCGGGGTAGGGTTGGGTCACATCGAGTTTTCCTCTTCACGTCCCGAGTTAGAGTCGCACGTCTCGCATCCGGCGCGCGGAGGGCAGAGGGCGAACAGAATCGCCCTGCACGCAGCCTCCCGAGTGGGTGGCGGCAGCACTACTTACCTGTCGACAGCGGCAGCATGCCGTGAGGGTGTGCGCGATGCGGTGCGATGCCTCGCCGTCTGCATCCCCGTGCTGTTCGCGGGGCACGTTGGTGGGCCGCTTGGGCGGGAACCCCTGGGGTATCTTGGGCCGCTCGTAGGGCGCGAAGCCCTGGACATGGCGGAACACGTCTGGGACGTCCATGGGCGCAGAGCACGCTCGTGCGTCGGGGGCTGCCTCGCTCGGCGATGCGTCGTCGGCGGCAATGAGGCTCTCGTAACTTATGCCCCGGTAACGCGGGGGTTGGAGCTATCGGCTGACCTGCTGCAACTCTGACAGCAGACTAAGGCGAGTCGGAATGGTCGCTGGCCCGCAAAGCACGGAGGGTCTCGTCCTGGGGTTCAGCGTGTCTCTCCCGTGTGCATCTTCGCGGGGGCAGGAAGGCGAGGTTGCAAGTTGCTCTTAACGGCAGCGTCCAAGTCCAAGTCGGTGTTCAATAGGGTTGCCTACCGAAACTACAGAATCCGCCTGCAGGGCCCCTGGTGGTGGTTGGCGGCTCATAGGTACTCCAAGCATCCGTGGACCCGTGGGACCTCGTGTGCACCCGAAGCAGAGAGCAACGAACCGATTGGCTGAACCCCCCCAACAACTACCTCTGTCGCAGAAAGTTTAACACTTGGATAACTACCTTAGTCGTGTCTACGGCGCGGTTCTTGGCCACGGCAATTTGTCCCCAGGTTGCCTACATACCTAAGGCCCTAAGGTAGGTCCACGGGTACTGGGTTAGATGCGTGGCCCCAGTATTCCATCTTTTTTTCCGCCCTCTTCGGTTTCAGCTGGAGGGAGCCATGCTATGCTATGCTATGCTATGCTACCTAGTGTTAGTCCAGCGCCTACTGAAATAGGCAATTCGACCTGGGTCTCCAAAGATAGCCCTGGAGCACTACCGGCGCCTTGGCTGACATCGATTCAACGGGTGCTGCGCGGCTCTCCAGCTGCGAGTCAGGGTCCAGCAGGCCATCCCGATGATGCTCATCTCCCCATCTCCCCATCTCCCCGTATCCCACAGTCGGTGGGGGGGTTTTTTTTTTCACCACCAAAAGGTGTGTTTCAATTTGCTTGCCGGCCCCAAACTCGCCGCGGTCTCTTGCGCAC
Source organism: Neoarthrinium moseri (assembly GCF_022829205.1). Lineage (NCBI taxonomy): Eukaryota > Fungi > Ascomycota > Sordariomycetes > Amphisphaeriales > Apiosporaceae > Neoarthrinium > Neoarthrinium moseri. The sequence continues at coordinate 191,829 of NW_026055122.1, read as the reverse complement.
TGCCAGGCTAGTCCATGGCGCCAGCACGATTGCGCACGAAACTAATATAGTCGGCCCACCAGGTGGCGCCTTGACATGTACCTGACGATGGACCATCTCGTGTTGCACTGAGCCACAGCTGCCGTCTCATTGGCCTGGGGCTGGATCCGACGGTCCCTACACCCCGAATATAAGATGAGCCTCATCAGGATTAGTTAATCACGATGGACTATCCTCCCAAGCTCATCTCAACATTTGTTGGAACGCGGCGCGGTCGTGGGTGCGGTGCTCTGGAGAGAAGCGAGATGCACGTTCGCTTCCCTAATGGCCGTCCTTCACGTCGTAAACAAATCCCATGAGGCATTGCGTGCCGCCGCATCCTTCGAGTGCCTCGCTTGCAGCTTCAACAAGGATGCAAAAGGAGCTGTAGCATCCCTCAAAGCGCACGCCGATGCTCCCAATTTTAGAAGCGTGCATCGCAGACACGTTATAGTAATATTAAATGCACCTACTCCAGATCGCCGGAGCGGATCCCTGAAGCTGTCCACGTTATTAGGTACCCAAGTACCACAGCCCCCAAACTGACGAGACGAGCTTGCTCAGGTTGACGTTCTAGAAGAGACCGTAGAACCTGGAATACGTCACCGTGTTGTGATTCTCATCGACGGCCGAGTCCTGGGTCTATTACCGGGGTTTCAGCTACAGATGATACAAGCCAAAAACCTCACTGGTCGGCCCAGGTGCAAGAGTAGTTGATGCATGGCATTCGAGACGCAAACAGGCTCCGGGCGACCATCAGTACGTCCGGAGACATGGTTGGAGCTGCTCGCATTGATAAAACAGTACGGCTGAGGTTGTGGCAGGATTTCTCGGCGTCCAACTCATGGGACTCATGGGTGCAATACTTGAATCTGCATGCACTTCGCCCTGCGCCCTGCGAGGCAGGCGTTGCCTCATCGTCCAGAGCAATCCCATCTACCCACGGCTTTCTTCACCGAACTGGCCCCCATCGCGAGCTCTGCAGTCGCAAACCCGCTAATAGGGCGGGAACAGCTGCAAACGCAATCAACCTCGAGCGCCGCTCGCGGATTGGCTACGCACAAACGAAGTCCAGTGCCTCTGGTCAAATTGACTTTTACCCCACCTCGGCCGCTTCCTGTTTCTGGATGATCAGCACGAGCAAGATCGCCGTACCAAACCCACAAGCGCCAAAAAGTCGCCGCGACCCGCTGACATGCGTGTGTGTGGCCGGGGGCGGATGGCTTTCCACCTGGTCTAGTCTAATCTTCTCTTAGCCGCCTGCTTTGTGACATGAGGCTCTGTCACCTCGACTTCATGCCTTGCAGCACCCTGTTTCAGTGATCTGTCAGCTTTTCGACTGGTGATCCGTGTCGTCTGCAGTGCGCGCTTCTCTCGGGCCTTCAACACCAAACCGTTGGCATCGTGCTACGACGCCTGTACTGTCGCCGCCAACCCTGCAAACTGCTGCGGGTACCGCCCTATCGCATCATCCCACCCCCTCAACAAGGGCATGTCTGTCGCACGAACCCTTGCTTACTTACAACGGCACCACCACCTACACTCGACTCCACATGCGCTGTATGAGCGACCAAGGACTCGCCTAAGGTGCCGATGAAAGAGACGTGAGATGCCTCGCTCAAGCTTTTCCGAAAACCCCCTGCTTCGGGTTTCGCGACCGGTGTCTGCCTGCTCAAGATGTGAGTGAGCCCACGGCCAAGCCTCTCGGGCTGCCAACGCTAGTCAGACTATATATATCCTGACTGACATGAACCAGGTCGGGCCGCAAAGGTCAAGGTAACAGAGGACTGAACACTCCACTGCTAGACCCAGGCACTAATGATTGCAGTGCGATGGGAAGTTGCCCGCTTGTACTGCCTGTGAGAAGGCAGGTCGGGAAAGCGAGTGTTCAAGCGCCAACGACCAATTTGCAAGGGGCAAAGAGCGCAGGTATGGATTTGGCCTTTCGTCTCATTAATGGAACTGTCTGACCGCGTCATCAGTTACGTCGCTGCCCTGGAACTCCGGATCGAGAAACTGGAGAGACGGTTGGCATACGCGAGATCCAGGAAGGCATCCGTTGCTCAGCATGAATCGGATGTCCCGCCCACTCAGGAGCCGGACCGCAAGGACTCACTAGCAACCATCAGAGCGGCCATCCACCGAAAAGCTGAGCGCAAGCGGGAGAATTCGGATGTCAACTCCTTAATGTCCGACTTTGGATTCCTGTATGTGAACACTGCCTCCATGCTCCCTCGTGCTCGGACTTAGTCTTATTACAGGTCGATCAATGCAACGACGAGGGATTTTGAGCCGTCCATGAGCAACATGACATTTGCCCGACTGGTTCTAGCAGCTTCATCTAACAACCCGCTTCCGGATACACAGACTTGGAACGCACCATCCCGGCAGGAGGGCTTAACGATTGTCCAGTTTTATATGAGTAATGTCTACTCACTCTATCCTGCGTTTTCCGAGACAACCTTCTACGCGCTCCTAGACCAACTTTACAACCAGCAAGACAGATCCATCAAGGATCCCGAGTACTGGCTAGTCTACATGGTTCTTGCTATTGGGTCCGCCGCCCAGAGTCAAGTCACCAACGACGCTCATTACATGAATGGGCTGTATTTTGTCTCAAAGGCCTTGCAATATGCTGACAGGGCTTTGATGCCGGGCTACGTCACGCAAATACAGTCCCTCATCCTACTTACACAGTACTCTATGCTCGACCCATCTCACTTCGACAGCTGGCACTTGATAGGCTTCACTTGCCGAGCGGTGGTAGATCTGGGATTTCATCAGGATCCCCCAGTTGAGCAGATGCCTGATAAGGCCCAACTGGACTCGCGGCGCAAGATCTTTTACTGCGTCTATTCCCTTGACAGGTTCGTTTCCCTAGGTTCTTGACTATGTTACAAAACTCAACATTTTATAGATCTATCAGCATGGTGCAGGCACGTGCGTTCTCGTTTACAGATGCCTCCACAAACGTCGCTTGGCCTCGACCCCAGTCCTTCAGCCGGCGGGCTTCAATCACTGGCCAATTACTCTCTGGCTCCGAGCCCGCATTTCTTCTTTTCCAACTCCGGTGGGCTCAGTCGCATTGGTACCAGGCCTTGTTCCAGTCCGATACGATGCCGCTACCTGACTCAGACTCGTACATCTGGCAGATCTGCCAAGAGATGCGCCAGTGGGGTGATGCGTTGCCGACGAGCCTCCCCGTTGCCATGCGGGAGCTGTTCGACCTGGAACTACGGTATAGTTATGTATACTGTCTCGCGCCTTCAGCTAGGGCCCCATACATGTCGAACTACCGCCGACTGCTGATATTCGAGCATGCCCTTGCCTACATTGATCGCATGTACGAGGTCTCTCGGAATGGAACACCCAATGCCTTCTATTCAAGCCACGATGCCCTCCGCGTCTTTTTTATGGCCAATCAGTTTCTTGCCGTCCTTGGCGAGGCCGAAGATCTGCTCCTAGCCGGTGTCACCATCGCGCCGCCGCCGACAGAAGCCAGGAAACCTAAGCCTCCCCCTTTGCCTGTACGGACCGACGGCTCCATTTCGAGTAATGTCGAGAGGAGTCTAAGCTGCCTCGAGAAGGCGAACGAAACTCTGTCCAAGTATGGCCAACGCTGGGACGATTCATCGTCTCTACAGCAAGCGTTCGAGATGCACTCCCGTGATCTCATCGGCAGGCTTAGGCACAGACAGCAGGTGCAGCAGAGGACGTCGCCTCCGCAGCAAAGCGTGTCGCCGCCCATGCCCGTGCCGAGGGAGATGCGATGGGTCGACGTGGACGTCCAGGCGATGATGAGGGGCAACCGATAAGAGCGTCGCGTCAATTCTTTTTACTTTCAGGGAGCAGGGGGCAGCAGCGGCGTTTCGTTGGAGATATCCCGGGTGGAACCACAGAGTACTTATCGTCTCCTGGTCTGAAGGGCGGTGGGCGAGCGGCGTCACGGGCTGCCACGGTGGAGCAGGTTGATGTGGCCTGCTGGTCCTGTGCATCTTGGAGCTCGGCTTTGGTGCCGCAGCCGGGACTTTCGCGCTTTTTCCGGATACACGGGCTCGTGATAGCTTATTTTAAGTCAAAATAGGCCGCGTTTGAGACATTAGCGTCGACTTTAATTGTATTGACGATACTTCCTAATCACGGCTGCTGTTTTCCGCATGCAAAGGTGGAATATAAGACCTACTTCATGTGGCTCAATATATCCTTCCAACCCGTAACCCCATTACAGGATAGTAGAAACTTGAGCTAAGGGCCACTCTCTGGAGACCGCCTTCGGGAATAAGTGCCGATGGATTTGTGGCACTGCACCGAGTATAGCTGTCACGGAACCGGAGTGTGAACGTAGTGGAATGGGGCATGTCTTGAAGTCTATTTCTACACTGTTCGTCCATCGCTGGTCTTGTCTTGTTGTTATATCGCACGATTCTTTCAGGAAGGAAAGGGTAATAATACATGATGGAAAACGCAACAGATGTGTCAGAGTCTGGGCCAAAACATGACCCGATACAACAGAAGCAAAGCGCCAGCACCGCACGAGGTCACAACAAAAGAGATCCTCCAACTTCTGGGAAGTAAGAAAACTGCCGAGGGGAAACCGTTGCTACCTAATCTAGCCATGCTCTGGTATCTCATCTCCGTATGAACAAACCCTTTGATGCGGCCACGTCATAATGACCGCCCGAACGCCATGCTCGAACTTTTCCTTACTTATACAATACCTAATCAAATATCCCTGCCCCTTGAGAGCAATTGCCGCTTGGGAGACATGCCTCCAAGGGTTGGGCTTGGTCCTAGCTGGCTATGCGTGACTAGCGAGCTTCTGAAGAGTGACGAGAACACCTGCAAGATCTATCAGTTACACGATCCCAAACCAGACTTTGGGGGGGATGACACCTACCACTAACACCTTGGGTCAGTGTAGCGTTAGCCTCTGTGTTGCGATTGCCCAAGCTGACTGTTATAACTTGTTGCACGGCCTTCTTCTGCCCAAGTTCGTTGGCCCATCTAAAGACCTTCTCGTCTTCACGACCATCTCCGATTACCATCAGGAAATCTAAAGGAGCAGCCTTGTCGGCGTATGGCGCATTTACGCTGTGCTCCTTATAGATCGCCTGGGCTGCAGTGTGCTTGGTCCAGTCGATTGATTCCACGACCACTGAATTCTCAAGCTGGGTAGCATGGACTCGCTGCTCTTCACAAGACTCGTTGATATGGCCAGTCCAGTCGCTTGCTTGACGCTCGGCCATGGCAAAGTCCTCGGCATCCTTGTAGTGGAAGACCAGTGAGCAGTGTCGTTCCTCGATCTCGGCGCCCGGAGTCCGTTCGAGGTAGTACTGCAGGATGGACTTGACAGATTCTTTCCAAGTGGCTATATTAGCACGGTCGGCCATCTCTGTCCATTGTGCGGTACCGGCATTCTTGACGAAACACCCGCTCTCAGCAACTAAGCCAAGGTTAGGAACCAGGCGGAACAAACGGTCCAGTTCTTGAGGTCGCCGAGCAGACATGACGTAAATCATGTTGCGGGGGTCTTCAACAAGGTCATTCAATACCGAAAGTGTTCGCTGAAGAAAACAAAAGTGAGTAAGGAACCTCTTGCCCATGGAGGGAGGATCTATCTACTTACCTGAGGATTCATCGGAATCATCGAGCTCATCGGGTTATTGGGGATCAGTGTACCCTCAAGGTCCAAGAAGAAGAGCCGGCGTTGACTTCTGCCATAGGCCAGATCTAGTTTCTGCAGATTGAGGCGAGGAACCGAGGTCTGTGCGTGGTGGTGCTGTTCGTCGTAGAAACGATCCAGGAGCGTCAAGTACTCGGTGAACCAGTGGCCTCCGGTGTGGTTCTCAACCGCTTGGTACAGTTTCCTCCACCGCGTATCCTTTTCCTCGTCGGACATTTCGAGGGCTTTTCCAATGGCCTCCGAGCATTGTCGGTAGCTCCAGGGATTTACTGAAAGCTCGTTGCCTCCGAAGAGAGATGACGTACCAGTAAACTCAGATAAGATGAGCGATCCATGACGCTTATCATCCATCTTGCCGTCCTGGCAAAGAAGGAATTCGTGAGAAGTGAGGTTCATGCCCTCGCGCTGACTGGTGATCATCAGCGCGTCAGCGATCGTCAATAGAGCTAGGTACTGCGAATATGGAATGTCTTGCTTCAGATAGACCACAGGCTGGTATGCGAGATTCGCCCAGGACGAATTGACTCTGGTTACGATATCGCCGACAGCTGCATCGAGATCGGTCTTCTCACTGGTGGAAAGCGCCACCTGAATGAGAACGACCTTATCTCGCCACTGCGGGTTCTTATTAAGAAACAGCTCGTAAGCCAAGAGCTTCTGGCGCACACCTCGAACGTGATCCAACTTGTCGCGAGCAACTATAAGCTTCTTGTCCTTGTAGCGGTCTTTCATGACGTCGATCCATCGTTTGACTTCATGCTCCTGTCGATGGAGATTGAGGCTGACCGGGTCAATACCAATGGGATTGCTCATAACATTGACGAAGCGGTCGTCAAGCTGGACGCCCTGAGGCGTCGCCTCAACGTTCTTCAGGAGTCTGCTGCAAGTCTGGAGGAAATGGCGAGTATACTCGGGGATCTGGAAGCCGACTAGGTTGGCGCCCAACATGCCCTCGAGGAGCTCTTTCCGTACAGCCAGACACCTGAAAACTTCAGACGACGGGAATGCCACGTGCAGGAATAGACCGATCTTGGCGTCAGGCAGCTTCTGGCGCACCATGCCGGGAACGAGAAGGAGGTGGTAGTCATGGACCCAGATTGTGTCGCCCCTCTTCCAGTTCTTGATTATCTTGTCGGCAAAGGCCTGGTTAAGGTTGACATAGAATTGCCAGGAATGGTCCTCATAGGCTTTGCTCTTGGGGTTGTCGGGGATTTGATAGTGGAAGACGGGCCACAGGATCTGCTTGCAGAAGTGGGAATAGTGTCCGTCAAAGTCCTTATCGGAACAAAAGACAGTCAACATGTTATACTCGGTTGAGAGGCGATCATGGATGTCTTCTTTCTGTTGCGTACCCTCCAGGGCGTCAGTTGGCATTCCCAAAGTGCCCACCCATGTGTACTCTTCGTCGAATCCATCGCGGGCAGCAGCGTCGGCAGCATTCCGTAGACCGCCGTTGCCTTGATCTGAGGTCACAATGCGCCAGTTGGCGTTGGCAAAAACCCTGTCATGGCTGTCGCTTCTTTGCTGGCGAGGCTGTACTACACCCTGGCGGCCCAGTTCCTTTGCCTTTTGCAGAGTCCGGGAGTGGTCGAGCAGAGATGGAGGTGGAGGAGAGCTTGCCCGAGACTTGGGTTGGTTGACACGGGAACCCCATAGAGGCGACTCCTTATCCGTTGGGCCACAAGTGCTGCCCTCATCATCCGACACATGTAAACGTACGCCATCCTCGTTCACGAAGAGCCCATCTTGTAGGGGAATCTCCGCCTCATCATCCGTGGGCGTTCGCGGCGGGGTATTAGCTGGGTGAGGCGCGAAGAGACTTGGCCGGGTGTCGAGCGGTGGTCTCGCATTCGTCTTTACTTTGAGTTTGTCTGCTTTCGGCGGAGGTTGTCGAGAGGGTCGGTTTCCGTTTCCCCTCTTGCCTCCCTTCTGCGGCGCATCTGGTAGCTTGAAGTACACCGTCTTCGGGAGGAAGCTGTGGGATGCGCATTAGTATACATGTGCGTAACAGGCTAGCAGCTGAAAATCCTAGTACGGGCTCACGGGAAAGAGTACAAGGTAGAAGATAGCTTGCGCCTATAACAATGGCAACGTAACGGCGAGACTTACAGAGATGCTAGAAAGATTGTCATGTTGAAAGTTTCTGCGAGAGGGCAATCCTCTTGCTGCTAATTGTAGGGCGAAACGAAAGTATCGGGAGCTTCAGCCTCGCGGGTTAGCTGTCGCAGTGGGCTGGAATGCCAATAGCCTTTCTTGGTAACCACCGGGTGGCTTGATTGGTGATTGGTGGCAGCGAATCGTTGTCAACAACGAGTGGTGCGAGGTCTTGAAGGAAAGAGTCCTTTAAGACGAAGGCCTGGCGGGTTGAGAATGGAGCCAGCGAGTAGGTCGAGCTCTGCGCGCGCTGGTCACGAAAGCAGCAGAATCGTGAGTCTACAGGTAGTGGTGGTGGTGGTAGTGGTCGTGGGTAGTTGTGGTGTAGGACCGCTACGACGAAGCATCGGGTTAGCTTGTGCCGGTCCAGACAAATTTGTCGTCAGAGTGAAGTAAGGAAAATTGCGCCGGTGGAGGAGTCCCAGTTCAACTGCGTAGCAAAGCTCTTAAAGAGATCCACCGTCGGGCATACGATGCTGAGGCGCATTCGACGTGCGACAACGGTCGATCCAATGGCAGCAGCCCAGCACCGCAGAAAGGGTAAGAAAATCCCGGCGCGCGGCAGAGGACGAGGTCATCAAGGAACACCCGTGACGTAAGGCCCGAAGCTTGGATCGCCAGAAAATTATGGCGACGTGTTTGGCTACGGGGCTGTCTGGGTTTGATGCGATCTGATTGCACGACGTACCTGGAACCTTACAGCAGTAGTAGCTCGGTGCTTGGGAGGAAGGGGCGCCTGCAGTGCCCTGCCCAGCCCTGCCGGCCCTGTACGACGGGGGGACGGGGGGGAGAGGCCTCTAAAAATGGCGCCAGGCGGATTGGGAGATCGGGTCGCAAGCCACACAGGCGGGCACAGCGCTGCCAGGGCTAAAGGTACCTAGACCTGGAAGCTGAAACAAGCGCAGGTTCTACCGCCGACGGGACCAGCTGGGGGTGGGATCCGACAGGATGGAGGGCTTAGAAGACTTGTTGCTTCTGTTGCTTCTGTTGCCTGGAATGGTGATGGTGACCAAGGTGATGTGGTTGTTCTTTTTATCCTCGACGGCCTTGACGTCTCACTTCGGTGGCAGGTACTTGCCGTCCTGCGGATGAACCGCCGAGGTCCCCGCAGGCTCCGTCGGCCACGGGAAAAAATCTTGGAACCAGCAGCACCCTTCTGGGGCCCTCCAGCACTCGCCAAAATCACAGCTTTGACGCAGCGATCGGTGTTTGCTGCCCGGTGGCCAGCGACGATTCTGGTAGTTTCAATGCTTGCCAGCAGGTCAGCTCCAGTCGACCATGCATACCCGGACCAAAACCTCCTGTGGTGCAAATGCGACAGTGGTAGCAGCACACTGCCAGAACCGAAGTGGTTGCGGCAAAACAAGGATTACTTACAACTTGCTGATAGCAACCAGATTCCCAATGCGCCCAGGACGGTCTGGCGCGCTGCACGATTCTGCTTGATGTTGCGTTGTTCCTTTGCAGTGCCTAGTATGGGTTTGGCGTCTGTGGGAGCTAAAGACGTTAACTGAAACTGCTGAGCTGCCAACCAGCCTTGGGCTCACTCTTCCGTCATCGAGCCAACTCTACAGGAATGTCGAAGGAAGACTCGGGGTATTTCTGTCGAAATCTCTTCCCTCTATTGCCAGGGATTGCCGGCCCAGACGGTCTGAGGAAGGATTGACAGGGGTAGACACCCTCTTGCACCCGTGAAGCCCCAGCACCGGCCCAGACGGCGTGGCAGGCGAGGTTTCCAGCAGGGATCCAACGGCAACTCTGCTCTTGCGGGCCAACCAAGCGTGGCCTCCAAGCTCTGCTATTCCCAGCTTGATGGCACGCCAACATCATTGGTCACAAGTTGCAGGCTTGCATGTGTTACATTCGGGTAGCGACAGCTTTCAGAAGCTCTTTCGCAGACCTTTCCAACGGATGTCCCTCCAACATGGGGCCGCTGGTGCCGTCCGACCCTGATCTATGTAGGTCGGTCGCTGTACGTAACTCGCCCGTCACGATCGTGACGAGCATGACTCCGACGTTTCGAAGCCGGCTGGCGGCTGAGCGACAGTCCTGATCAATCTACAGGACATGTCGACTCAGCATTGTCATCATTTAGACTCACGTCAATTCCACGGCCTCAAAGTATTTCGGCTGGCAAGGCCTTTCTGGCTCCCTCACCAAGCGTAGTATTTGGTGACCTACAGCATTCGTAATTGAGCTTTGCTTAGCCCAGGTTCGGTGCAACCTCTACATCGCACCATCGTCTTACTGGCGCAGAGCGGAGGGGAATCTGGGCAACCCAAAGGCACGCGTAGTGTCAGTTTCTATGGCTGCGCGGCCCGTGTTGCTAATAGATTTGGGCAGGAATTGGTAGATTCAGGTCTCGTCAGTATGCTGTCATTGGTGAGACGTATGAGGAGATTGGCCCCCATGTATTATACGAGGCGATCCGGGGCTTCTCATCAGACCCATGCATGTCACACAGCTTGCAAACCTGTTACCTCCAGCTACTTAATCATCTTGACTCTAGACATATGCATGATGTGCTTTCGAGAGCCCATAGAAAACGGCAGTTGGATCATCAGCATCGTCGCTGTTGGCTGCTGGATCAAGTGCGACTGAGCCTCGAGGGTGGAGGAGGGGCAGCTAACTCTGATGCAGATGCAAGCCCTCGACGCCCGTTGCTGTAGTTCAAAGGTGTATTGGTTACTAACACTGAAGCTACAATAGAGCGCGATGTTGACCTAGTTAGGTACTCGTACTCAAAAAGAGCACCTTCCAACCCCATTGGACGGTTGCAATTTCTTTTGAGTTGCCGAAAATCCTACCACCCTCTACCAAATATTCTCACGTCCTCCACATGACTGTCTGTAACCACGGTAGTTATATCATCCTTTATCCTGCACTGCCGAATGGTGATCTCCAAACTCGGTGTGGGTGGTCTAATAATCCAGGAGCCCAGTCCGCATTGAATCCACCACTCACCGGTGCTCTCTAAGCCCCGTGGTCAGCTCATATGCTGGGATGAACTCTCCTGCCTCGACGAGACAGCTTCTGGTTGTGCTTAACAAGCCAGAAATCCCTCATGTAATGTTTCATTGGCATGATTTATTACACCCCTAAATGTTTGATGTTTCTTGTTCGGTGAATCGGGGTGCTTCGGTCGCAGATGTCACACAATGATACCCGAAACTTTCCGAGACTGGTGGTAACTTTTCTATCCCCTCCGTCAGGCCGGACAGGCACAAAGCTGGACCATGGCTCACAGAACCGCACGCTCTTTGACACGGCCAAAGCGCGTTAATGCATCGCATACCGATAACTCAAGTGGCATGTTCAATGCTGACTGCGCTGACCTGGCCCAGGTCAATTATGACGTATGCATCGGCGCTGCAAATCCTCGAGGAGTGTTGGTTACTCAGATCTCAGCTCCGCCTCAATCAAGGGTACACGATAACATAATCCCACGCCTGATCTGCAAAGGGAGCGAGTACCAGGATGTGTCTCGGCCAACACTCCGAATGATAGCCCCCAAGGCTGCCAGGAACGGGCCGTTTCAAGTCCCCACTGCAGAATCGCCCAGTCGTTGGAGTCCTACTGCTGTGGCTTGAGTGGATCCTCCAACATATATCCAAATATACACATCTGAGTAATTCGGTTGACGCTTATCAAATATGCTAAATGCGTAAATAAAATCCTAACATGGAATGTCTTGGCGCAGCATCCGCAGCCTACAACGAACCTTTCATAACTAGAGCAGTATTGAAGCCATTCCTATTCGCCGCAGGCATACCAAATAACGATACCTGCCCTCCAATCCCACGTAGCCATTACTTGCAGCCGATAGGCGTGCATGCAGTATGCATGGACGTCTGGTATCTGGGGTTGACCCCAGGTTTGCGTTCTATCTATGTTCTTGGCAGGCAGTCACCCATGTTAATGCTACAATGATCCAACGGAACGGGACCTGGCACGCTTTCTTCCCACAAGGTGGGTGACCTATTTTCGGCGTCCTATATAGCCTTGCCCAGGCCGACCACCACATACGCCCCGGACGAGGTCGCCTGCGCCGGGATCTTGTCAAGACTGCCATCGTCTCACACCGCTACCGCATTGCCGCATCCGTCCTTCCTTCTCGGCTTGCTGTGTCGAGACGAGGCCATGGATGGCTGGATTCGTATCCCCGTCTGCTCTAGAAGGACGTGAAACGATCAGTCGGCATCAGCCACAGGCATGATATCCCCGGGTACGGCGCACTGACATTGGACCAGATCACGGGCGGAGCGTGACTTGCGCCCGATGAGACAGGCTGATAAAGCAGTCGGCGGAAGCCTCAGGCACGGCGCAAGGAGTACGACGGTGGCTGGCTTCATCCATCCACCTCCCTGGTTTGCGTGTAAAACCTGCTCTGCCTCGCCTTTCTGGCGTGATACCTGTCAGACTCGCCGGCACATGAGGCATCCAATGAATCCTCGAGGGAATAGCCACACTGGCGGTGTGTTGCTTATCATGGTACAGGCGACAAAACCATGTGTGAGCAGAGACACACACTCTCGGGACCGCCCGTCGGTGATTTACACGGGAAGGACTGGGAGTGAACTACCTAATGACCGTGGAAGGGGGGACTCCTTGCCTTGTCAGCAACCCGTGTTGGAGGCGTATTGGCAAACGTACTGGCACAAGATCCATGGCATATCGCGAAGAACCCGTAAGACACTATCATGGCTTGCCCCTCTCGAGTCACTTAGTTGCACGGGGTGTTCCACAGTCGGGGTTCTAGAGTTCACCCTAAGCCAGCCTCGACGAGGATTGGTGCCTCGAACACTGATGTTGCGAATCACTGGTTGGCGCTAATTCAAGACTTTGCCCTTGGGTATTCATTGAGATATTGGTCTCCTAAAACCGGGAGGTAGAGCCCTCTCCCTGTGCAGCCTATGTCCCAGATCAGAATCTTCCACAATGACTTATACTTATGTGATATGATTTCTATCGCATGACGTCAACTCTATAGCTATCCGCTTTGGTATCCACGCAAGCTTTATCCTATGCATTCAAACGCCTCATCTTCATGAGCATACACTCGGCCGAGATTTCTGTTCCGAGGGCAAGATGATGCTGGGTACCTAGGTATATAAGTTCTATCCGTTGCGGTGGCGATGAACCACGGTTTTCTTGGAACAGGTCCTCGAACAAGGGCCCCGTCAACAGATGGTTAGTCTAGTTGCACCATAACCGAACTGCCTTGTCCTTGCCTCCGCTTCCCACCCGTTTGCCGTCAGGGCTCCAGTCAACTGCATAGACTTCATCTTGGTGACCTGGAAGGTCTACCGCGAGTTTGCATGTTTGCATATTCCAGATCTTTAGCGTCGTATCCTTGGATGCTGTGACGAGAAGGCGCGAGTCGGCTGAAAACGCACACTGGTACACAGGGGCCACATGACCTCTTAGGGTGTTGATGAATTTACCGTCCCTAGACATTGTTAGTACGTCACTTTTGGTGAGCAACAGCCCCGTAACAGCGGCTCGGAAAAGTTGTTGTGGACTTACCGGGCACTCCAGATCTTGGTGTGGTTGTCAAAGCCTGAGCTCGCGATCAAGGCACCATCGGGGGAGAAAGTGACGTGGTTGACTTGCTTTTGGTGACCGTGTAACCGAGCCACAGGTTTTGTGCCCTCATCTGGATCCCAGAGATACATGGTAAAGTCATCACTGGCGGAGATCAGGCGCTCGACTAGTTTGCCCTGCCTGGTAGCCGCTTTTTCGAATCGTCCCTTGGCCTTTTCCCGTTTTTCCTCGTCCGTCTTGGGGATGTCTTTGGTGTGGTCGAAGAATGCTGTCCTCAACACAAAGTCCGTAGACAAGGCCAGATGGTTCACCCAATGAGCATGGGCAGCAAATGTATGCTTCAGCGTGCCATCGACGGCATTCCACACCTTGACCGTCTTGTCGTGAGATGATGTATAGATGAAGCCTTTGCCACCCCACCGTACACACGAAACATTACTTTTGTGCCCTGATAAGACATGTTCAATGCGCCCAGAGTTGACGAGCCAGATCCTCACCGTCGCGTCCTTGCTTGCGCTCGCGAGCCTGGGTGTGCCGTCTCTCCACTGATGATAGGGCTCCCAGGCGATACTGTTTACCCATTTGGAATGGCCCGAGAAGGGCTTGCCGACCGCTTTGCCGGTCTCTGGGTCCCATATTCTCACGGACTTATCCATGCTCCCTGTCGCCAGTCTGCTGGCATCCGGGCTCCATGCCACGGCCAAAACCCACCCCGTGTGCCCGCTCAGTGTGTGTTTTGGGGTTCCCGTATCACAGTCCCAAACCCGCGCCGTGTTGTCGCCGGAGCCTGTCGCAAGCCGGCTGCTGTTCTTGGGCGAGAACTGTGCAGCTAGGATGGCCTCCCCATGACCTGGGATCTTGTTCGCCATGCGCGTGACAGCTTGGACCTTGAAGACAGCCTGCGGCTCAGCGGAGAGAGTGAGGGTGGTCTCGAAGGGGTTCGTGATGCCATGGCTGCGGAGCACGGCAAGAAACTCTTGAGGGGAGGGGTAGGTGTCTATCACGACGTCGGAGGAGGGAATGTGTATGCGGAAGCGGTAGGGCGTGAAGTCTTCGCGGTCATGGCCGAGAAGGGTGTTGAGCAGGATCGAGATATTCTTCTCATTGGCATCGGCCAGGGGGATCTCGACGACCTCGGCAAGCTGGTTCGAGTCGCTATCGACGAAGCGCGCCTTGAAAGACCCGGCTTCGATGGGTGCGGGCGTCACATCGGCTTGCAGCTGGGTGCGCTCGAGGGCCTCACGGCGCTGCCGCTTGGACGGCGGCGGGAGAATCGTGGCCATGGCAATGCAGTTGCTCCTAGACAGGCGAGAATCGGTCTGGTGAAGCAACAACGAACAGGTACTACTGCCGGGCTATGCTTCGAGTCTTGTCCTTTCCTGAGGCGTGGTCGGGCTAGATCTGCTGTGCAGATTCAACGGTCTGGCCTGCCTGGTACGGGACTCAAAATACTGGCCGTAGCGGGGTGCTGCTCCAAATTTCCTAATTTTTTTGGGCCGATAGCAACAATCTGGATCTTATCGTGATCTTATCGCCTTGGCTTGCAGGGGTGCCACCGCCTATACTGCAGGTACCTCTGTACTAGTCAACTTATGTTGAAACCCAATTACAGAGGGCACTTGCAGCCGGCCCCACACCTGCATGTCGCCGCTGCCCACTTCGATATTACTCTAGCTTTCCGGCTCGGTGCGTGCCTGCCTGACTTCGACGTAGGTCGACCTGCTCTGAGGGCGGACTTGCACCTATGTAGGTCCTGGCCATCCCTGGATGTGTATGATGCTTGATCGCTGCCTGGCCGTGGCCGTGGCCGTTTCCGTTGAATAGCATACGGATCAAGGGGGAATGTAGCTTAACCCTCTCGGGCCCCCAGGCCGCAGAGCTACACTCTTGGTGAACTCAGCCGTCGACCATGTGTAATTCCGGGTAGTCTGAGGGCCAAAACTACTGATACATACTGCATTATCGCATGGTCATACTCCCCTCCATTTTCCACCATCCAACGGGCTCTTCGTAAGAACCAGTAGGCACAGCCGTGTCTGTGAGCGAAAAGACTGCTTGCCCTCCACAACCAGCGCTCTCCTAGGTGCCCTCAGTCACAATGTCTTCTCCTGGTGGCTCGCCCGCAATGCCTCCACCGCCTATACCCCTGCGTAACCCGTCGACAGCCAGGAGCTCGGTCCTTCGAGCACCTTTGGGGGGGTTAGATTCTGTTGGCTTGGGCCAGCCACCTGCTTCAGCATCCGCCACCTACAGCCGCACCTCTTCCGGCACACCCCATCCCTCAGCAGGCTTGGTCAGGCCCCAGTCTTCTGCGAGTCAGCAGACTACCACGTCTCACTATCGAAGTCGGTCTGTTGCGAGTTCTTCTTATCCCTCTCGACTACGCGGGAATGCCAGTACGACCTCAGGAAGAAAGTCCCGAGCGACTTCGTCCGTTTGGGGATCTGACGGCCATGTGGTTATTTGTGCCGTCAGCGAGGCCCGTGGGGTGTCTCCGTCTGTTGGGCTTGCGTTCGTGAACATCACTACGAACGAGGCAATTCTCAGCCAGATATGCGATTCGCAATTCTATGTCAAGACACTTCACAAAATACAGGTGCACGAGCCTTCTGCCATCTTGCTAGTCAGTACTGCCTTTCACCCAAAGTCCAACCTGCTATCCGTCATCGAGGAAGAGCTTCACGGGGTACCCATTGAACCACTGGATCGTAAGTACTGGTCCGAGACTGCCGGCCTGGAGTTCATACACTCTCTCGCCTTCCGAGAAGACATTCAAGCCATACAAGTTGCAACTCAGGGCAACTTCTATGCCACTTGCTCGTTTGCCGCGGTATGTTCCACCACGTCAAAGTAGAATATTCTCTAATCCGTCCTTTCCCTAGGCCATCAAGTACACCGAGTTTGCATGCCACCTGAGTATCATGCCCCAGTCTCTTCGCATTAGATACCAGCCATCGGAAAACTCAATGATGATCGACATTCCTACAATACATTCTCTCGAACTCTTGCAGAATCTTCAAAATCCAAAGTCTAAATGTTGTCTATTCGGGCTGCTGAACGAGACATTGACACCAATGGGGTCTCGTATGCTCCGAAGTAATATATTGCAACCGTCAACTCAGGTCGAGCATACACTCACCCCTCGGCTCGATGCACTCGATGAAATGACGGTGAAAGAAGACATGTTCTTCGATATCAGGAAAGGTTTGGGCCCAAGGAACCCACAGTCAATGGTCTGTCTCACATAACTCTGCAGCTCTCAAGGCGTTCACCGATGCCGAAAAGCTTCTCACAACGGTGAGGCATTCGATGATCAGAGTATCACTGTCTTAGCTAATACTTCCAAGCTCGTCATTGTGCCACAAGGAGCTTCAATATACGAGTCGGAACAATCTATTAACCACGTTTTGAAGGTCAAGGCCTTCGTAAACGCCGTTTCTCCACTGTACGATGCTCTTGGATCTGCTCGCTCTGAGCTCCTCCAAAGAGTCCGCGATACCTGCAGGCCTGAGCTGATCCAGCCCGTGCTTAACTTGATTACTGAAACAATCAACGACGATGTTACCTACGTAGATTCTCCACTCAACATGCGACATCAGCGGACCTACGCAGTAAAGGTTGGTGCTATTGACGCTGTGCTCATTGCAACAAGCTTACCATGGCCCATTTAGTCGGGAATAAATGGTCTACTTGACGTGGCTCGTCAAATCTACAAGGAGGGAACTGATGATGTACATTCTCTTGTGGAGGAGCTTAACAGTGTGTACTTCCCCTGTTACCTGCTAGTCTGGTACTGAACTTGATTACCACAGGCCAATTCGATATGTCAGCCGAAATTCGATATGATCAGAACCGAAAATATTGGCTTCGATTGCGGCAATGCGACATGGAAGATCGAGATATTCCAGATGTTCTGATCAATCAGGTGAAAAGGGGCGTCTACATCGAGTGTCAGACGCTCGGTCTCATCCAACTCAACACGCGTATCACAGACTCTCATAACGAAGCTGTGATGCTAAGCGACAGAGTCGTGCATGAATTGCTAGATGGAATCAGAGGACATATTGCCAACCTTTTTCGAGTCTGTGAGGGCATCTCCCTGTTAGATATGCTCACTGCGTTTGCGCATTCCATAACTTCGAGGGATTACAGTCGACCCGAATTTGGACATACCATGGCGCTCCAGGCAGCACGACACCCTATATGCGACACGGTAATGAATGTAATCTAAAGGATAAGATTGGAGGCTAACTTTAATCTGCAGATACAGCAGAGATTTGTCCCCAACGACGTCTTTGCAAGTGAACAGCATCGTTTCCAGATTATTACAGGTTGCAACATGAGCGGGAAGAGCACATATATCAGGATGATCTCCCTGTTGCAGATCATGGCTCAAATTGGCTGTTTTGTTCCTGCCGAATATGCATCTTTCCCTATAATCCAACAGTTGTTTGTGCGAATGTCGACAGACGACAGTATTGAGGCAAATATGTCAACTTTCTCAGCCGAGATGAGAGAAATGGCATTCATTCTGAGAAACATCGATGAGAAAAGCTTAGTGATAATTGATGAGCTCGGCCGTGGGACTAGTACTAGAGATGGACTTGCTATTGCTCTAGCAATTTCCGAGGCACTCATCCAGAGTGGCTCTCTCGTTTGGTTCGCCACCCATTTCAGCCAGTTAGGTAAGCGGGTCAACATTATGACTGTTAGAACATTTGCATTCTGATCAAAGCTACAGCAAAGGTGCTTGGAAGTCGTCCTGGCGTTTTGAACCTTCATCTCACCACTGAAATTTCTCAAGGCGGAAATGAGGAATGCCCGACGATGACAATGCTGTACAAAATCACTTCGGGGGAAAATCGCCAAGCCCACTATGGTCTGAACCTAGCCAAAGTCATTGGTTTTCCCGACGAGTTCATCGAAAATGCCGAACTTGTATCCAAGAAGCTCAAGGAACAGATTGAGCAGAAACGAAGAAGCTCTCGCCACCATAAACTCACACAACGAAGGAGGCTTTTACTGAATCTGCATGAGACCCTCAAGCAGATGCACGAGTCGGATATGGACGATGCTGCTCTTGGAAGTTACATGAAAAGATTGCAAGACGAGTTCGTTGTGCGAATGGACGAGATCGAGAACGGCGGCCAGGCGGAGGAAGAAAGCGAGTTGGATGCTGACGGAATGGCCAACGATGATTGAATCGGTGGTACCGACCGCATGAGAAGCGGTGTCACCACCCACGGCATCATTTCTTGTGGCACACACAAGACATAGGTCGTGCTGTACAGCGAGATTCTTGCAATCCTTTCTCATGTTCTACTTGAGGTGGTAGCTACTTATTGAAACCATACTCAACATCTGCCGATTTGCCACAATTATGCCTGATAAACCAACTTGTGAAGATGCCGTTGATTGCCAACACACAGCAGCAAGCTTCGAAGAACATTGTAGCATGAATGTATATGATTCATAATTGTGTACGAAACTTTGAAGGGTAGATGCAGAATCTGCTGATCCAGATGTGTGGACTGCTTCCAATTCCCAAAGCAAAGGAAGATGACTGGCAATTGTCAGCCCGCTGGCGCTCGCTCTCCAACCACTGGGGCGGCATCTAAAGTTGTACCAACACTGCAGTATCACAATACACAGGCAAATCGGATCACGCGCCAAGCGAATTTGGTCAGAAACCGGAGGAACCGTCCGGTTGTACGGCGGCGCGGCTTCAAACCGGGAGAAGGTACCGTAACACGGCGTCCCCATTCGACCTTCAACTCGGCCTTGGTCGGAGGTTCAGAACGCGAAGCACCGATCTGGGCCCGCCCCGACCAAATGATCCAGGCTCCTGATTGGACAACACTCTACGAGGACGCCAAGGCCCGGAAGCCCAAAGTCGCTGTCAAATTCGCGATGCCGGTCAGCCGCTACGCTGCTCCGACCTGCTCCACCATGGTTCATGCTAAGCCATAACGGCTCACCACCATGCCTCACTACTAGGTTCCGGAGGCACGCCTAGCACGAGGCTGGCGTCGGATCAGCTCGCTTGGCGCAATGTGTCTGTCAGCTTTGGGTATTATATAAATGTCAAGACATGTCCAGTTGGCTTGATTGCGATCCCAGTGTACCATCCATTCTTGAATACACAGCATTCTCAAGACGCCGTCGTGCGATCAACTGTAATCATACATCTGGCAGCAGGCCTCTATCTACTATTTACTCTCTGTAGTTCCCCAACCCTTTTCTGTTGCATGATGTCAGACATCGATGTCCTTATTATCGGTGGAGGGCCAACTGGCCTCACAGCGGCCCTCGAGCTCGCAGCACAGAAGGTTCCGTTTCGCATCATCGACAAAGCCACACAGCGTTCATCTTACAGCCGAGCACTTGTGCTACAGCCCCGGTCGCAGGAGCTTCTCAACCGCCATGGCGATGTAAGGGAGCTCTTGGACGCCGGGTTCCAGGCAGTGGGAACCACCACTGCCGTCAATGGCAAGAAGGTCGTCGACGTCAACGTGGACTTCGTTGGTATCACTCCAACGGTCTTCCCAGCGCCAAGGTCTATATCACAGGCCGATACAGAGGCCTGGCTCGACCGCATCCTGGCAAAGCACGGCGCTGCTGTCGAGATGGGGGTCGAGGCCAAGAGTATCGAACAGGACGACGAGGGTGTAACGGTGCGACTGGTTTCACAGAGCGGCGCCGAAGAGACTATCAGGGCCAAGTATGTGGTCGGTGCCGATGGAGCTCACAGCTGCGTCCGGCATTCAGCCAAGACGATGACCTTTGACGGAGATGCCTACCCGCAAGAGTTCGTCCTAGCCGATACGCACATCAAAACCAACTTGCCCGTCAACAGGGCTTATTTCTGCTTGGGCACCGGCGTGTGCGTAGTCCTTCCCATGAAGGGAGGAATGGTGCGCCTGGTGGTCTCGCGGCCGAACCAACCCAAGACCGGAGTTCCACAGCTTGAGGAGTTTGAATCCTTCATGAAGGGGGTGTTTCCCGGCGAGGTAAAATTGTACAATCCTACCTGGCTAACGCGCTTCAATTTGCACCACCGCGGCGTCAACAAGTACCGCGAGGGCCGACTCTTCGTAGCGGGCGACGCCGCACACATTCACTCCCCAGCTGGCGGCCAAGGAATGAACACTGGCATCCAAGACGCGATCAACCTTGGCTGGAAGTTGGCTGCGGTGCTTCGAGGCGAGAAGCCAGACTCGTTTCTCGATACCTATGACGACGAACGACGACCTGTCGGCCAGCATCTCCTCAAGACTACAGACAAGCTGTTCTCCTGGATCACATGGACGAATCCTATCTACCTGTTTCTCCGCAACCTCATCCTGCCCTGGACCATGCCCCTTATGACCAGAAACCCCGAGAAGAATCTGCAAGCATTTAAATTCATGACTGAGTTCGGCATTCGCTACAGCCGGAGCCCTATCGTCGGCACCGCTCCTGGTTTCCGCGGGCCCATCCTAGGAGGTAACCGTGCGGTAGACGGAAAGCTTGATGGCCCAGAAGGCGAGAAGTACCTCCAAACACTCTTCACCCCCGAGAGCCATCACCTCGTACTGTTTTCAGGTGTCAATACTGCAGCCGCTAGCGAGGGCGATTTGCACCGCGCCGAGACGAGGTTCCTGGAGGCCTGTAGGACTCAGACCAAAGTACACACCATCTTTGGGCCCAGTCAAGCTGGAAAATCTGGTTACGTCGATATCGACGGCGCCGTTCACAAGTCCTATGGCTTCGAAGGGTCTGGATACGCCCTGGTACGCCCTGACGGGTATGTGGCACACATTGGCCCCTTATCGGCGTTTGATGGACTCCTTGAATGGATCCAGTGATTTGAAAGTTCCGGGTGTGGCATCAGGGAGTTTTGGTGTTCGGAGTGTTTTGTTTTTCTTCCCCATCTCACCTCATGATACCAGGCTCAGTAGACCATATAGATATAGATTATGTCAAGTTTCATTGTTGATTGTAAAAGTATTTCGCTATGTCGCACTATCAGCAACAGACATACCCAGCGTGAAGCAATCATTACCAAATCATACAGTTTCGATTCCTCATTCCAAACCACTCGGTCCTGCTTGAGGAGACTTTTGGCTTGAATCGGGGGAGCAATTTGTGTGTAACCGGATTCCACCCTCCGCAATCCTAAACCGGTAATTGAGCTCAACACTCCAACCTCCGTCCATTTCGTGTCTCAACTTGAGATCTGTAATCAACTGTTCAATGGGCTTCCAACAACCTGCCAAAAACAATTGGGGCAGTCAATAGATCTCCGGCAAGGGAAGTCATGTTCTAAGCGCGTCATTCACCATGCGCGTGACGTCGCAGACACAAGGCCTCTCTATCCCATGCGGCCCATTTATAACAGTAAGGGACGCGGGTGCATTATCACCTCCGATCGCATGGCGCAAGGACGCTATACCGCCAGCATGCGGAGGCAGCGCATCGGTCTTCCCGTGGCACTACTCATCCTGCTGTTCATGATCTGGGGGATCCAGCTCTCACGGCGGGCTCCCTTGGCAGCATCATCACAATCCCGCGGTGCCTTGATAATCACAGGCTCGCCACAGCACCACTATCCAAACGTGGACTTGTCGTCACCGCGCGCCCCCTTCATTGCCTGGCCGTTGGCCCGGATCTGTACCGAGACGACAGCCTGGGTCCCCGGGCTGGTATTCCTGTGCGACAACAATAGCGGCGGGCCGGGCAACATCCGCAACTACATCCTCACGTGTGTGCGCTATGCGGTAGAGGCCGGAGCCACGTCGCTCGTGCTGCCGCGCATCCGCGTTCGGTCCGCCGACCACCTGGCCGACCTGTTCCGCGGTGGCCACGCGCCCTTCGGCTACATGTTCTCGGAGACACGGTTCCGGGAAGGGCTAGCGGCCGCGTGTCCGCGCGTCGTTGTCTACGCGGCGCTCGAGGACGTGCCCTATGTGCTGCAGAAGGTCGCGCGCGAGGGTCTGCCGGACGTCGAGAAGATGGTCGAGCGCGTGGCGCCCAAGGACCTGGGCCGGCGGGCCGGCTGCGACCTGCGCGACCAGAACCGGCACACGGACCGCTTCGGTGACAGGTTCCGGGCCTGGCTCGACGAGTCAGCGCTGGAGCGGCGGCTGCCGGCGGTGGGCATCGAGAGCCCGCGGTTGATTCGGCTGCAGTGGGGCGTCCTGTGGGACTGGGAGGTTATGAGGGATGGGCCGGAGTTCGTGGCGACATTCGGGGGGCTTCTCATGTTTAGGGATGATGTATTAAATCTGGCACACGCGGTCGTACGGGCGATGAGGAGGGAGGCCGGGAGGATATCTAATAACGCAGGCCAGGCGAACGAGAGTTTCCTTGCCATCCACTTGAGGTCGGAGGAGGATGCACTCAAAGAGTGGCCAACTTACGAGGTTCAAGCCGCAGGATTCATCACAGAAGTTGGGCGACGAGGATTCAAGGGTGGAGTTGCGTATCTCGCGTCCGGCAGCGAGAGCGAGTCTCAGAAATTTGCAGATGAGGCCTGGTCGGAGATGCAGTTGAACGTGCGCACGAAGTATGATATGCTCCATGGTCAGAAGCTGGAGAC
Source organism: Neoarthrinium moseri (assembly GCF_022829205.1). NCBI lineage: Eukaryota > Fungi > Ascomycota > Sordariomycetes > Amphisphaeriales > Apiosporaceae > Neoarthrinium > Neoarthrinium moseri. Next base: position 168,850 of record NW_026055122.1, on the reverse strand, counting down.
ATTGAAAAGCATGACGTGGGATCAGCAGGCCCTGGTCGACTTCGCCGTCTTGCTGGAGTCGGATTACTTCGTGGGCGTCAGTCCGAGCAGCTTCAGCATCAATGTAGCGTTAAAACGGCACTTACAGATAGGGGGGCTTCTTGCAAGGCCATGGAAAGTCGGCGGCACAGGAGATGGTCGGAGCTGGGTTGTTGGAAACTTCGAAATTTATTGGGATGACTGGCTCTTTATGTACGACGGAATGTGGCCATGAGGAAAACCAAGGTACTTCAAGAAACACGGAGCGCTGCTGCCACAGGGTGAAGATACAAATCGGTAGTAATTATTATAATTCTATGCTCATAAAGGAAATAGGGGTATCAATCTGTCGGCCTCGTTGTATCAATACAAGCTCGTCACACTCATTACACGTTGCGATCGCCATTATCCCTCCACACGTGGGTGTCTCCTAAGCTAAAGGAGCTCGAACCACTGGCATTGCTGGCATTGCCATTGCCGCCCCGTTCACTCGGCGACGAATTGCTGCTGTTTTCCGCATTATCGCTCGAGTTGTCCCGATAGGTACTGTTCATAGAGTCCTCTGGCGATAGTGGCGGAGGCGGATCCTTATAAATCCAAGGCTGTGGGAGCGGCACGACGAGACTTGGGTTGACAAATTTCATCCCCTTTTCTCTGTCTTCGTCGATGGTGCTCATACGCCTGGTCAGTCTCATCGCTTGAGGCTGCTGCGTGGCGTCTTGTTGCGGATTGCCCTCCACACCGGGGTCCAAGTCGCGTTTTATACTCCGAAGAGCAATGAACACGGTAAGCGGTGCAAATCGTCGGCTGAAGTAGAAGCTGTACCAGACGGTGAAAGCGAGCAACGGCGAGACGAGGGCTGCGCCATAGAAGGCGCCCCTCAGGGACAGAATCCCGCCCATGACGATCTGGAAGATGACCAAGCCGAGTATGATGCGGTAACAAATGAGGCGCCATGCTCCCCCTGTCGCGTGTTGGGGTTGATCCATTGAATAGAGGAGTTGGTATTTGTGGACATAGTAACCAAGTGTGAAGTAGCACAAGCCCAAGAACAGAACCAGGTGGCAGCCCGGCAACACGCTGTAGACAAGACAGAGTATACAGACCAGCAGGGCGGTAGGCAGGTAAAAGCCGTAGTTGAAGAGAGTCGGTTGCACGATCTCGGCGAAATCTCTAGGAGTCTTGGCCCCCATCCGGTAGATTGGATAGAGCGCTACACTTCCAAATTGCAGAAGCCTGAAAGGGAACAATCCGATTCCCTGAAGCATGATAAAGTTGGTGTAGAAGTTGCTGAGTTTTTGGATGGATCCGGCAAGCGTCAGTGCTATGAACTGAGCATCTCGAAGTGACTCTCTTAGAACCGGCCAGAATTGGGATGTGGTTCCAAAGACTGCAGATACCAGGAAAACATTAAAGAATGTGAAAAAGAAGTTCTTCGATACCACAGATAGTTCGACGTCGCCCTGTGAGATCATACCCTGTTGATTCGCGAGATAATCATACAGGTATGGCACTAGTACGTTGAGTAACGTTACAACGCCTACTGGCAATGCTGTTTGGACAAGGGCCTTCGTGATGTCGTGGCGTTGGAGAACTTCGGCCAAGGATGGCGAAACCTTCTCAATCGTGCAGAGGCTGAACAGACCAGCCAGTGAGCCAACAGGTGCAATCCAGATGATGGTGAGCACGGTAATGAATATGGTGATAGTCCAAGACTGCCATCGCCGCCGCCATATGGAACTGTACGTATTCTTCCATATTACATCGGACGGTGCTGGTGCTGGCTTGGTAAGAAAGTGTCCCGGTCGTGGATCCACGAGAGCTTGGATAGCCATCTGGCACGCGGCAATAGAATCCATTGTCACAAAGGCTGTGGCGACTGGACGGTACTCCTTTTCCCTGGCAAACTGGATCTTTTCGTCCATTCGACGGAGTTTCTCTTCGTAGTAATCAATAGCATCGGTTTTGCGACTTCGGAAATTGAAGAACCCAAACCTGATTCTGGTCGTCGGACGCGGTCGCTCGCTCATCAACGAGCGGAGGCTGTCGCCAGCGAGTAGAGGGCCATTTTCCTCCGCACCGTGGCCTTCGTCGCCGGTACCGAGACCGCTGCCCTCACCGTGGTGTCTTGAACGCACTACGCCCGTGGGCGGCTGCTTGGCTAAATACACAGACCATGCCTCTTCAAGTTTTCGCAGGACGGCATCTCGCTCTATCATGAGTGCATCTATTTCGGACCAATCTCGACATAATGTTACTGACTTGACGTTTCCAATCTCCAGTACTTCGACAAAATGCTTGATCTTCTCTTCTGATCGCAAGTCCCGTGGGATGCCGGTCATTCTGAATGTGCGATCCGTTATCGTTGATTGGGTTCCAAGATAATCCTGTCGAACCTTGATGACCTTGAAAGTCTCCCTGTTCATGTAGTAGATCGTGAGCAAAGAGAAAAACCAGGTGAACGCGAGATAAGCCCAGAGGTACGGCTTATTCCAGTACAACCAGCTGTCCGAGGTGTCGCCATCCTCGAACATGGCAAATGTGGTTTGGTCATAAGTATACAGATCGGCTGTTCCAAGTCGACTTGAGAACTCTGGCGCACTCCGCGTATGGTTCTTGTCGGGTGGTGGCGTACTCTCGAAGTTATAGTTGATGGGCCAAAGTACGGTGGCGGCGAAGAAGAGCATGACAGCGAAAAGCTGCATGGCCATCTTGAAGAAGCTCAAGAAGACGTAGGCATCAAGGCCAGCCGAGGCTAGCACCTGGGCCTCGGTGACCCTGTACAAGGCGGGCATCCATCCTAGGAAGCTGTCGGGAAGTTCGGGGAGGGCAATATGGGGGTCGCTGTGTCGTCTACGGGCGGCGTACAGAGTGGGCCATCGCGGTCTGAGGATCTAAGGATCAGAGGCTGGTCAGCAATCGGTTATTCCATCTCGTTCAAGGTGTTGCGCATGTTACACAGCCAGGGCGTGGTGCCGCACTTACGCAGAAGACAATGAAGGCTGTCAGCCCCAAGGTCAAGGAGATGACGAGTTGTACGATGTAGTCTTTGGAGTCTGGGCGCACAGCATCCTGCCCGCACTTTCTGTCGGGTTCTCCCCATGCATCCATGATCAATGTAAGGAAGCCGGGAACGTGTGCGACAGAGCTGGACGGCGATCTGTAGGTATGTTCATGGCTGCGTCCGCGATGTCCGGCTCGCTTTGCATGAATTGTACCTAGGCTAGTTTTAAAACAAATGATGTAATTATGCATAAGAGCATAACGTGGCTTGGCAACCGCAGAAACGCCACACCCGCTATTGTGTGGTCCTCCAGAAAGCTTGGCTGTTCATTAGCTGCATATATGGGTACAAGCATCCCGAGCACCCTATCTGGATCGCAGTTCCCACTTATTCATAGAGTATAAGCTATGATACCCACGTACCCTGCAGAGGTAGGGCCATTGAGGGCTGTCCTCACTTGAGCACCAATATCAATTTCGGCTTGCCGCTAGTCAGTTTTTGAGATATGGTCAAAGGCGAAGTGAATTAATTGGCTGCCGTAGCATTGGGGGTTACGATCCATCATGGATGTAGAAATATGTTACAGGAGGTCTCGCAAGGATTAGGCGGCGGCAGCAGCTACTGTTCAGGGAGATTGCCGACTTGATTAGAGGCGCACATCCCTTCATTTACAGGATCATGATCATCAGTCTAAGTGGGCATGGTGAAGAGAACTCAGTGATAAACCTCCCGCCATCGGCCATCAAGTGGCATGATACAATCCATGGTACTGTTGATTGGTTACATATTGAATCAAAACAAATTTCTTGAGAGACTACGAAAGTGCCATGCCGCATAAATCATTATTCAGCAAATTTCATCGAGCGAGACACCTTGAAAGGTTCGCGTTGCAAGGTCAAATAGAACCAGACGCAATGCTTGGGAACATGCCAGTTTCGTACAAATGAAAGGATTGCGAAGCGCCGGAAATACTGTGATCAATAGTAAGCCCATGCTTAAACGTGAGTACCGACATATTAGAACAAAGTGTAGAAGAGAGGTGTTAAAACATGATACATCGTTGGCATTCCGGTGTGGTCTGACCGGGGCCTCCTGGAGATGTCACATATTCTGTTGTCTTTGTGACGTACCTGGAAATTGCCAGGTTTGATGCGTGTGATGTTTAGACTGACCTCCCACTGTTTGAGCTTGCTTCACTCGGTCTCCTTGAGCCGGTTGCACCTGGAATGGGTATAGGTGGGCGCGTACCCTCATCCATTTGGTGCTTCCTTTGCTTGTTGTCGAATGAACAAGTTTCCGGGAACGGAAATTCAACCAGGCGGCCGCCCACAATCCAGCTGTGTCGCATTGAGTGCCCTTCGCCCTTGCATATATAGACTCCGGGGCTGATGGTACGCTTCATAGGATACGCCGTGACAGAAGAGGGTAATGGTGGTGAAAGAGGCGCGGCGCGCGAAGCAGAGTCCGAACCGTTCGTCATGGCGCAAAGGGAGCGAGACTTCCAACTGGGAGAAGATGGTTCAATTGTCGGATGGGAAGACGAAGGCCTTGAAACAGCTAAAGGGGCGAGACGAAAGGCTTCTCTCTTCGGTCTCGAAGGGACAGAAGGGAACCCGTAAGATGTAGAGGAGGCAAATCCGTAGGAGAGAGGCATCCTGTTTATAGCCGATTAGAGCACAGACGCAGTTGCACAAGACAGTTTCTGTGAAGTAATGGTTTGCAGATAGTTCCAAACGGACAATCTGCCCAACTATAATAACAGGCGGCACGACTCGCAACACAGTTGAATGACGGGGCTGTCGATCAGTAATTAACAACTCGCAGTAACACATTACTCTGCACATTTCATGAAATGTCTCTTTTCTACCCTGAGACTGATACATGGTGAAGTCAACCTGATTTTCGGGAGCGCTTCAAGCGAACAAAGCCCCATGGCTTCAGAACGAACTGCTACCCAGAAACGATAGCTGCAGATAAGCACCCGAACGACATGCACTCTGTGTAAACGCACCAGGGCATGGCATGCGTGATTATCCACACATCCATCCCAAACAACATTGAGGAATATAGTGCACGCGACCCTAGTGCTCAAGTCAACCGGCGGCAACAAGCTTGTTTCAAGCCGTATGCAGAACCCTCAAGGGAGGCTCCATGACCTGACTGTACCCTATCACCTGCATGTGCCCAGGGTGTGTACGCGAGAGAGGTGTGACGGTGAAGGATGGAAGTGAGGAAGCGAGAGGGGCGAGGGAGGCCTCACGCTATGTATGAATCAGGACAAGGAGATCTACGTTGTCCTGTGCTGCAACTTGTGCGGGTGCATGTGACTACGGGGGAGGGTCCTCAGGTGTCTCGCATGGATGCATGCAGCTAGTCTGGAAAGCTGACCAACAGCGAGTCTCGCTGGGTCTAGGAATTACCGTTTCGGGTAACCCGGGGGGTGTGACCAGGTATATGCAACCTGGGACGGCACTAGAATTGCGAATCCTCTACTATGGTACACAAATCCTGGCCTGCTAGTTTTAGGTATCTTGGAACAGAGCCGCAAAAGTTGTCGCTGATCGCCCCCGTGTTTAACGGCTCCGCTCACTAGCCAGCGGCGCTTGGATGGCGCAAATTGCGAGAGGGAAGTACGCCGCGTGGGGAGTCAGGGGGCATACCCGACATGAGGGATTTCCACGGATTCCCACCGCCTGTTATCGTCTTACCTGGGCTTTATCAAAGTTCCAGATAAAATCTCACTCTAACTGCTAACTTGCTGGTATTCCTCAATGACAATGGCCATGCTGTGCAAATCATGGGCCCACAATTACTACCTATGAGCCATTTTCAATCAGGTTGGCAGAGGGGTTGGAGTCCTCACGGGATATTTGCGATGTTGAGAGGTGTTGCATTGGTATATATGATTAATGATCTACACGTCATATCCTTGCTATGAGTAGTCGCTCGGTGCGTTGTATCAGACACGCCGATATTGAGTTTTGGGTCTATCTTTGCGACATGCCCTTGATACCCTCTCCGACCTTCTCGTCTTATGATCGTGGTAGTCGTCCATCCCTGACGTGACCATTCATGTTACAACACCTAGAAGACAGCTAAGAGGCGAAATTGGCCCCATGACTCGCAGTGTTATTACGCATAATTTGTCATGACGTAGACATGAAGGTGTATACAAACTGCTACACGAGAACTGCACAACAAATATATGGACGCCAAACGATGGTTTTGACAATGGTGTGTACTTCAGGGACAAGGCGACCTACATACTACGTATAACAATATACCATAAGTTAATATCGTGTATGGCAATGTAAACAGGAGAGTGGCGTTTGTCTACCTTTGCAAGGAAGGCGCAGTTGACCCAAGCCAGAAGAGTTAAGTAGTGCAATCCGTCTGCACTCCGAGAGCAGCCGCACCCTTACATTCAATACTCACAGGCTCAGGGCTCTGCAGGTATTCAAGCAGATGTGTTTCTTCTGAAGCTGGCAACCTCCCGCGACTTTGGTTTCTTGCTCGAGTCGGCTTACGCGTGGTCGCATTCACCGCCACCTCATACCACCGTGCCACCTCACTTTCTCCTTGAAATTCCCGAAGATTGATCTGTACGTAGATCTTTTCCATATAACTTCTGGATCGGATTGATAGGTCCAGGTCCCTATATTGCGGACCGAGTTCGCCAACACGCATGACATCATGTGAGTTTGCAGCAGCCCATAGCTCATTCTTAGAGCCTTTCTTGCTGACACACACCCACGGCTCAATGCTGGGGGCGAATCCACAAGCGATCACAAACGTCACCGTGTCTTCCGGCCAGCGCACTCGGTAAGTGTTTATGCCAACAAAGCTATACGCATCTCTAGCTCGAAACCCGAACTGCTTGTCCCAGCGCTTCTCCGGGAATGCGGACACAAGTTTGATAAGATCTGAAGACCTTGATGGGTTTCTGAAGCGGAAGTGGTGACCGTGTGTCAAACCCCAGCTCGTTGGCTTATCAAGCGGTGGTTGTTTGGTCAGAAATATTGACCTCTCCTGGGACCTAGCGCCTGCAACTTCGACCGGGATGACACTGGGTCGAGTGCGGCCGTAAACTTCGCCCCCGATGCTGCTGAGGTAGATGCCGAGTGGTTGCTGTGGCTTGTCTTCACGATGGCAGTGGAGGCTAAGTATTGACATATCGATAGCTCTGCTCACAGACAATGCTACAGAAATGCGAATACCCTTGTTTGTCATAGTAAATTCCGGGTTATATATCAAATCTTGGCTCCGCACAACGTTCCTCGAGTTCATGAACTCTCTGGGAGATGGAGCAAGAACGCTAGTGCAGACATAAGGCATCATATGTCCCTCTGCTTGCCAAGCAAAGATAGAAAGATCATTGCATCTCTTGATGATCTCTTCCTGCAGGCGGATAAAAGCTTCAGCCCCTTCGCCATACAACAACGGCATGTTCACCCGGAACAGGCCGAGGAGACAATATGCGGTATCTTCCTTGCGTGTCGTTTGTCTATCTGCCGCCCAAGACATTTTCTGGCATACAGAAATAGATTTGAGAAGTAGCTGAAGATCCCGACCTGTCTGGGGGAGAACTGCCCGGTCGATACGCGTGATTTCGGCAATTTCATCGCAGAGGTCGTGCTTTGCGCCACGAAACTGCCACAAAGCGTCATAAAATTGAACAATTGGGGCTGCTATCAATTCCTGCAACGTCCAACCTCTGGTGAACCACCGACAGCCACGGAGTGTGTTCTGGGAATCTGGGCGCGGCCGGTTGTAATCACCCAGATAAGCGAAACAGACATCAGAGTTGGCGTACCATGTGTACATGGAATTGATTGCCTCTGTCAACTCGGCACTGCTGGACTTATCAATGCAACAGGTATCTATCCAGACAAACTCCAAGTTGTGCTTCGCGGCTAATTTACAGCTCTTATGTATTTTGGACCACTCTTGTTTTGTCGACTGTCCTTGGACGTAATCGGCTAGAGTGACCTCTTCATCTTCCCAAGTGTGCGATAGTATAGCGTACCGGGGGATATTCTGGCCATTGAACTCCTCGAGATTCATTGTGGTGCAATTAATTAGACGCATTTTGCATCGGTGGATGCTGAGGCAGAATAACGGAGTAGGTGAAGCGCAGCGTGTTCAACCCAAGAAAACCAACAGTGGCGGCCTCAGTAGAAGAAATAAGCACAGCCTGCTTGGTAAGGCTCTGCCAGATCGGAGCTCTCCGGGAAATATCGCGGTAGTGCTCTGACCCTCGTCTGCTATTGGATATGAAATTGGTCACCCTACCCAATAGATTGCCCTCGCAAAATGAGCGCTAGATTTCATGCTTGCTATCAGATTTAAATTTAAATATTCGATTTTCACTTCTATGAGTGACGAAACAGGGCGAACAGACTATCCATGCCACGGAGATAGCAATAGAACAGACGATCGGATAACATGAAGACTAAGGAGAAGACTCAGGTAAGCCTGACCTTGATTGCCCATCTTTGTTTCGACGTAAAAGTCGCTGACGTACTAGGAGAAAATACCTATTCCGTCGAATGGAGATGCATACAAGAGCTATAATATGTAGAAGTCCAACCGTATACTCTTCTTGTTTCAATCCCACCTTTCGGACCTTTCTCAGTCGAAAGGCAGTTTAACCACAAATTAGACGTGTGCCTTCGATATCGCCAGATCTCGCCTGAGACCCCGCGTTTCCAATTAAAGGATGTTGTGCTTACGCATCAGGACATTGCGCCTCGGAATATAATAGTAGACGACAGCTCCAATATCGTAGGGATTATTGGCTGGGACTTGGCCGGGATTTACCCCGTTGGTTTTGAACAAGTCGCATTGTCACAACAGAGTGTTGGAAACTGGGACGTGGAATTCAGGGAAGCTGTTTTCGACAAGCTGTCGATACCGTGCGAGATAGTTACCAAACAGCTGAGGGGGATCATGCATGGACTGACAACCGGTGCCTTCTTGTAGTCGAACTGATACCTGTTCATGTGAGTCACTTGACTGAACTCATATGTTGCATACAAAGGCTGTCTACTGGGTATAGGGTCGTCCAAAGAATATGGTTCTAGGTGCCGAAAATGAGGTACAAATGCCAAATATAAGCCCCCCAAAAATGCATACAGCTACGTAACAGTCAGATAGCATAGTAGATAAGCGATTATAGGTCGCGTATTTTAAGCATCCAGGAGTTAGCAAGACCACGGAATCTCGGTTGATAGACAGGACATAATGAAATCATGCTCGCTTCGAAATCACAGTTTGGTAACAAGCAGGTCATGCGCAATGGCCTCATCATAAAGGGTGGTCGAGTATTCCATACTTATAAACAGGAGGTAATGTATTCCCAAGCCATGGCATATCTCTGGTCGGCCGGCTCCATAATCTGTAACAGCCACGCGGTATCTCGATAACCTCCCTCAAGGGGGTCACACCTCCACTTAGCTTTAAGCCATTCCCAATCAGCCGGATACCACCCAGATTGGTGCCAGTCAATAATAGCCACAACATGACGTTGGGATTCCCCATCCTGCTGGGCGACGATTATATTGCTCTTGTCTAGATCGCCGTGGGTAAATACCACCGGCCGATCATCAGTCAAGCCCTCGAGCTCGGGGAAGTCGCGCCGCGGGTTCCATTCGGGGTGTCGTCGGCAGGAGTAGCGTGCAAAGAAGTCATGAAACGCTTTTATATTCTGAAATGGCCCTATGTTGGCGTCTCCTGCGTCGCTGAATATTATATCTCCTACGCCTTGATATCCAATGTGGCCTATGATGTAAGTAATGCGGTCACTTGAATCGGCAAACCTTCTAACTTACCTATAAAATGTGGTACTTTCTCCTGACGAAGCTGGCGCCAAGTTGTAACGGAGTCGCGAAGCTCCTTACATATCACCCTTCGCTCTTCCTCGGTCATAGATGGCCAGACGACCTCCAGTGTTTCACCACAGACTAGTTCCATATAGATGAACGTCTCACCCGCATCCTGGTGCCACCCGAAAAGCTCGGGCGTTGGGACGTTCTTCATATATCGGTTGAAAAACCAGAGGCATTGCGCTTCAGCGATTGTGATTTCAGAGCCATATTTGACAATAAGCCCCTGATCTTCATACGAGACTGGATCTGGTCGCGAGCCCCGTGCGCGGCTGCCGTTAATTTTGATGCCCTTTTGGCGGACTTGTGCTGGAGACGGAAGGCCACCAGAGTATTTCTTAAAGAATGTAGAGTCCTCGAACAGCGCTTTTGCTGCACTCGGTAGCTCATCTATCACGATCACTTGTTCTTCCATAGGACCGGGGTCGAGTGTGGCGCTGTCGCGTTGGCTCAAGTTGGTTGGGTTGTTGGGGAGAAAACAGGTTGTTTGCCGTTTCCACAAAACCTTCAGTCAGAGCTGCGCCCCACCGGAGCCTCAGCCCAGCCCGGCGATTTCATCACCTACTTACACTACCTTATATTATAGCTTCTTTGGAAATTACCCACTTTTCTTTGTATGTCTTCTTCAACGCAATACCGGCCTGTCTATCTGCTTTGTAACCCAAGCGCGAAGTTCAAAGCCCACTGGGCCATCTTCATCCCCGAACTCCAAGATCGATCTGTTAAGAAGGGCAAGTTGATTCAAGTCACGGGGAGTGTAAGGGAAGGATTTGTGCACGAGGTCAAAAGGAACTACGACCTGAAACAACGCGTAGCCAACCGCACACACCCATCGAGATTGGCCTTGTTCCCTTGCATCTGATAGTTGACACTATTGGAAATGGTATCTATACTAGCGACTGTGCTCCTCATGATAAGTTCGAAGAGCTAGTTCTTTCAGTCCCAGCCCCAAGCAAGAGCCTCAATAGTGTTTCTGAAGGCGGTAAACGTCTTGGGCACATCTGAGATGATCTCAAATCGAAGGAGCTAATGATACCACAGTCAACTTCTCGCCTTCCAGGCAGGGTTACCATGTCAGATTGTCAATGGTGGATTATGTGTGCTGTTGAGAAACTGGAAGAGTCCGGGGTTTTGCTACCCATGCAGCGCGGTGTTAATAAGAACAAACGGCCCGTGGACATATTACTTCATGCACCAAAGCACTAAAATGAGCCGGTTCAGGTCCTCGCTGCCTCATGAGGATCTGAAGACTGTGCTCGGAGGATCACTCATTTAGAGTTTAGGTTTGGAGTCACTTTTAGGGTAGTTCTGTCGTCAAGATAGGATTATCTCTATGAACCGGCAGCTCCATTCGTTATGTATAAAGCATTGACATCAATAAGAACTGTTAATGTATCGTTCTTCCGAGGCACTCTTAGTCTTAGTACCTCGGCAAATCCTTGATTTAGCCCATATAGTTTCCGTATGGTCTTCTCCGTCCAAGCCCAGCAAAAGTCCCTCACAGACCAAATATGTAACAACTTTCTCGATCCACCACTGGCAATCTTTCACCTCGATCTTCCGTGGACTCTCTGGATCTTTGACGTCTTTCTTCATCAGAGCCACGATGTTGAGGCTTGGACCAGAAGCCGGCACCTTTCTGCAAACTGCATCAAGATCATTAAAAGGGCAAGCTTCTAAATGGTCGATGCTACGAAGTTTGTGATTGGCCGATGTGCGTTCGGCGGAGATCAATCCAATACGAAAAGCGACCGGGTGTCTGTCATCGTCTCGGACGTTATAGTCTCGATCATAATCATATGTCAACCCGTCCAGACGGCCGCCACTCAGGTAGCGATTGGGGTTTTCATGGTCGCTAATACCCCCGGTCGGGTCGCTAATGTGCTCTACATTGTCAGAATTGCCCATGGTATCTGAGTCAACAAGAACAATATTTACTACAGATAAAATCAAGAGTCCTTGGGGGAAAAAAGTAGAAAGAGAAAGCGAAAGATTTACGGCAGGGCAGAGCAGTGTAAAGTGGGATGCAAGGGAAAAACAGTAGAATGACTGGTGGGTTACACGAAGCACCAAAACTGCTAAGAACTACCATGCATATGGTTTCCAACTGACGATCGTAACTCTCCATTGTAATTGGGGTCAAATACGAATTAGGATCGGATCGAAGAGCAATTTGCACTTTGGCCAGGCCCTCGGTAGAATGCTCTCAGCCTCGCTGGATGTGATCGACATGCAAGGGATCAAACTGGCAGGGATCGCAACGGCCCAGTCACCCGACGTCCAATTGTTCACTAAGAGTCTATCATCTCATATCACGGCTCATCGCTGGGCTTCCAGACGAAAATTGAAATGAGCGATATTCCTCCTAAATTTATTGCAATTTTGAATCATGTACGACTTCTCGCAGTATGGCACACCTAGCAAGGAATGGCTCGAAGTGAGCAGTGATTCTGCTACACCCCATTCGAGTCTCTCCGTGGTTGAGAGGCAGGAAATCGTCAACAAGCAGCGCGAACAACGGTCTGCTCAGGAAATGGAAACTCTATCGCCAATGGTTCGGATGGTCGACCACAGCATCCTGACCCAAGATCAATCCAGCCTCAAGTCACGTAGCTATACGTCGGTAGACTCCGATATACCACAGCGCCTGCCGGTGGCTTTATATCTTCACGGGGGTGGCTTTTTGACTGGTACCATCACCTCCGAAGATGCAGTTTGCTCTCGTATTGCTATCAATACTGGAATTGTGGGTTTGAACGTGTGTTATAGGCACACGCCTCAACATACTTATCCTGTAGCATGGAACGACACCCATGATGCATTCGAATGGCTCCATGACCACATCGATGATTTGGGCGGCGATCCGCAGCAGGTGATGATTATCGGCATCTCCTCAGGAGCCTATCTAGCAGCATCATTCGTGCTCGAGGAGCATTTGAGCCTTGGATCCACGACCCGCCCTCCCATTGCGGGTCAAATACTCATGGTTCCGTCGTTGATCAATGTTGAGTGCTATGGACCGATGATCGAAAAGTTTCAAGATCCATCCGTATGTTCTCTACACAAAAGTCGTGATGCGCCATTGCTTTCGCTGTCTACTCTTCAAGTCTACACGGTACGTGCCTTCCGCGTTGGGAACTTTGACATGTACTTCACACTCACGTCTGACCGTGGCTATCACAGGGCCTGCTTCAAATTCGAAACCCAACAGAACAAGATCTTCGTCTAAACCCTGGATATGTTACGATTTCGCAAGCTACAGGGCTTCTTCCAACAGTTTGTGCAGTAGCTGGGCTAAATGTACTTAGAGATGAGGGCTTACTTTTTGCGGAAACACTAGCTAAAGCTGGGTGAGTTGATGAGTTATTTTCGACTTTTTATTTGATAGACCTTATGAGGAGCACTAACGTAATGTTAGAGTGCCAACAAATATACATATGTTTTCAGGGTTGCCGCATAGCTTCGCCATGTTTCAGGTATTGCCTGAGGTCCAATGGTGGAATACCGTAATACACGAGGGGGTCACTTGGATCTTAACTAAGCCGGCCACTGCGAAGGAGTTCAAAATCCAAGTCACATAAGTGACTTCGTCTTGGGTAGCAACCAGTACACCTGTGCTGTAATTGCGCTGGCACTTATGTATTCTGCACTTAGCACGAATCCCAGGAGCCGTTTCTTCTGCAACTTCCCGTCTAATTTCAAACCATCTAGTCCTTTTGTGCTCACCTACACCTCTTTTTATATCTTACCCACGTTGATACAAAGCCAAATCACCGTGTTTGCCAAATGCACAGCAGGAACGCTCTTGAAATCAAACGCATACTCGATGGCCAAAATTATCAAACCTTTGCCCTTCTTGTTTAACTGATTGGTGGCTTTTGCTAAGGCTTGCTTTCATCAAGCCCAGTATCTGCACAAATATTTGGCGTCCTTGTCAGTATACGCATGGAAGCCAAAAGGATCATCTCTTTGGCAATGAGACTCCATGATAGTACGATAATCACGCTGTAAAGAGACTTTGTCCACCAAAGTTTGGCTTGTCCTTGTCTGCGGCTCTCTACACGTGTTCAGGTAAAAGCCGTGGAGGCCGTACTCTATATATTCGCACATGAAGGTCAACTCCCTAATAATCGCCTTTGCGATCAGCTGAACCTCTTGAACTGCTTCTTAGGACTCGAGCCTAACTCCTTAGCCTATTCTTACCATCTTAGTAATGAGTAATGATCGTACTGAGAGACTGACGCAGCACGGGCAAAGAAGCTCACTGCTTAACCCCCGAGCTCCTCAGTTCTCTCACCACCCGTCCGGTATCCTTGATTATCAGGGCTTCCCCAGCAACTATCTTTTCGACACCGCTTCTGGAAGCCGCTCCGTTTCAGATAGCATTCTTCAGAAGAATCACAAGAAGAACACAGGACATATTCCCTCGCGAAGCATTTCGGTTGATTTTCCATCCCAGGAACTGAAGATCAAGCTGCCCAATTCAGCGGCAAACCCCAAGGGTAGCTGCAAATACATGGACTACCTGTCTGCAAACAACGTGCAAGCTTGGCATCCTCACCGCATCAGAGACAGGGACCTTACTGGTGTAGTCCCGACCTGTAAAGAGCACCAACACTTCGTAGCAGGCTCCGGAGACTCTATCTGCCAGCAAAGTAAGATTTACTACCGCCGCACTTTCACGCCTCTTGAGACATCGGGACGGGGAACTAACAGCACTCCAGGCAACAGCTCCTTGGCCATCGGTTATGAGAACCGACGACCTAATATCCACAGCAGGGCGGCCTCACGATCCAGCAGTCAGAAGCTGCAGTTCGAAAGTCAGGAAGCGGGTCGCATAGCCGCCCACAGGGCAGCCTTTGACGATGCCAGGGTCTTTGAGGACGATAGCGAGTTCTATCCTGGTAAGGTCATTGACGAATACGGCGAAGCCTAGGTTCCAGACGTAGTGCAATATGACAGATCTCCTCGATACAATAAATATTGATGCATCTTGATATGGGCACCATAACCACGACTTCGGCGAAATCAGTTGTCTCATCTATTTTCTCTTGGACTTCGGTAAATGGCATTCGCAAACATCCCGTCGGGACTGACAGACGCTTCTTGGCTAAAGGGGAGTGGAAATTATTATGGTAATAGAAATAGATTAAGAACTCACCGGTCCCTGCTAGATGAAAGACATGCCTGCCTCATTTTACAGTGTCAAACGTGTAAATTTATCACGGGGGGGCCCAAATCTACCGAAATTATGCCCTTCATATACCATACACATCCAACCCCTGGGCCAGGTAGTCTATGCATCTTGTCGTCATCAGTAGTCCCCACTCTGTGGTTATGTACAGTCCATCTGCATCATCATATCCAATCTCTATAGTTGATAAAGCAAGATCTTAGGAACTCGAAGTCTCGTACTTGCTGAGTGCGCGCAGCCGTTTGCCGTACTTGGACAAAACCCAAGGGACGGGCAGCTGCAGTAATGCCAGGAATCCGAGGATGCTGGTAGCCCAGCCTGTTCCGAGTTTCTGGTACACTACATAAAAGAAGCAAGCTGTCAGTCATCTATCCTGATTGAGTGGTTTAAAAGTAAGCTTACTCTGGATACAGAAGAACGGGAATGCCGCAGCGAAGGTATATCGTGCCAGACTGTTGGCGCTTGATGCACTGGCCACATTGCTGTGGTGGTACGCGTCGCCAATGTACTGCATCGAGCTGATGAAGAGCCCGATATTGCCAGTGCCGAATAGTACGATGGCTATGATGGGCGCGGCCGGATTGATGCCAGGACTGGCAGTCCAACCAAACCAAAACAGACTAATTGGGAGCAGTATGCTGCCGATCTTGGCGGGATAGAGGCGATACTCCGGTGGGATCTGGTGAGAAAGGTGCTTCTTCGCCTTCGGTCTGTAGAAAACTACCTCACACACAGCAACCATGGCTGTGCCAAGGAGGCATCCGAAGCCAATGCCCAAGAACACAAGCCCAGATTGGATCAGCGCGAAGTTATAGGTCTTCTGGAAGACGTAAAAGAAAGCGCCAAAGAACAGAAACAACGTGCCGAACATGGTGGCAATGTAGAGACATAGGAATGTCACGATCGGCTCGGTCAGCAGCATGTGGATCGGCCGGAAGAGGTCCACGGTGACGAACTTCTTCATGGTGGCCGAAAGCGGCGCTGCTTCAGGCGGTGTAAGCCCAAGAGCCTTCATTCGTCTTCGTTTTAGCACGAGATGGTAAGATTCTCCGGAGAAGAACATGCAGATGGCACAGAAAACCGAGAAGAAAACCAGGGTATACTGCGTCCAACGCCAACCCATTCTGTCCACCAGGAAAACACCGAGGACAGGACTGCGGGGTGATCTTGGTCAGCACAGAACAAAACCTTTATAGGGTAAAAAAGATGTCAGAACTTACCCCAGACCAGGACCAAGGAAAGGGCTCAGAATGAAGAGAGCACTGGGTGGGCCTCGTTCAATGGGACGATAGGTCTCCAAGAGGACTCCTGAGCCGATGGCGAGACTCGGGCCGTAGAAGAAGCCAGATAGGAAGCGCATGACACAGAGGCCGGCAAAGGTACCCGCGAAGCCGGATCCCAAGGCAAACAACCCGCCAAGAGCCACGGCCATGATAAAGACAGCCCTTCTTCCTGCAACCTCGGAGAGAGGACCCCCTACGATGGGACCCAGGCCGAGGGAGAAGACGTAGAGCGACAAAGGGAGGAAGGCGACGGTGCTCGACACCCCAAACTCGTCCATGAAGTCTTGATGGGCGGGGCTAACGATGGATGTTCCCACGGAACTGGTTGCTGTCAGCGAATCTTTCACGCGAGCATGGAGATACAAAAGGAGGGAGATACAAAAGGAGGGAGATACAAAAGGAGGGAGATACAAAAGGAGGGAGATACAAAAGGAGGGAGATACAAAAGGAGGGAGATACAAAAGGAGGGAGATACAAAAGGAGAGAGAAACAACGAACCACGTGAATGCAATGGATGCAATTGTGAGCAGCTGGACGTTCTTCTTCCATTTCGGCCAGTTGTAAGGGTTGTGGCTGTCCTCGAGCCAGTCCCATCCGCGCACTGCAGGAGTTGCTGACTCTAGGTCATTGTCTTTGGGCTCGTTGACGGAGGACATCTCTGCTGCCATGGCCTCAGCCGCGGTCGATGCCTTGGGGGACTCGGGGGACATCTGCTGTGTCATCGTTGCTGTTGATTGCACGAGGACGGAAGTGTGATGCGTAGCAGGGCAGGGAACACTATCATGAGAGCAGCCGCAGAATCTGTATGCCAAAGAAATGACAAAGTAATGAGGAGGCCGTGTTGAGCTGTGGTTGACAGATCGATGGCCGGCCGTTCAAATGCTTATGTTCGCTGACGATGTCATCAGTGGGAGCAAGCTCTTTTTGTATCCCGCCGAGAGGCGCTATGCAGAACAAACACGGGCTGGCACAGCTCTCACGGCCAGATTCATCATCGTCGACAAGAGGCGTTTTGTCGGCGACAGAGATGCTTCCGGTATTACTAATTCAGATGTCGCGAGGTTGCGATGACGAGGGCTTGGTGTTGGTCGGTGTCGTCGCCAGGGCGCTCGCGTCAACCCACCCCTGGCAGCGGGCATTCTTCAATTCTTGATTAGTGAACAAGGCCGAGGGAGACTCAGCATATATTATAATCGGCTCCACCGGCGCCAAGAAACCGTGGACATGATTCGTTATCAATGCATAGTTGCGCGTCTGTGCCTATTCCAATGCCTTGGGATTTGATAATCAGGGCTGGCAAGGGAACCCGATCCCGACTCGCACATTAACACTCAGGCCGTGCCGCTTGTTTTCCTGCCGATTCGGGAAGCGCCATGCCCATCGTGATGAGATTGAGATAGGACCGGCTATGAGTTAGCAAGCCGGTCCGCTCGGCTACTCACATCTCTTCCATGGTGGGTAGTGAGCGCGTTGTAGTAGTCATGTTGTACAAACCGGCCTCGAGGAAATGGTCTATATTGACTACGGTGGGGACTGGGACAGCCCACGGGTGATGGATGACCGTTTGACCCAGCACCGTGACTGATGTTTGGCGTGTACCAATGCTTGCAAGACCAGGGTTTTGTACCACCAGTCTCGATTTTCTTGCAAGTATATGAACCCCAAGTGCAGACCCCGCTTGCTTTGAGTGTAAAGTACCACATGTCGCTTGCGACTATATAGTCACCTTTCTCCATCCGATGTAGCTTGCCAAGTCCAGCCTCGAGGCCTTACGAACTTAGGTACCTAGCTTCGTAGTCCACCAAACCTGGCAGGCTATTCACAGTTGGGACCCTTCAGCCCCTAAAATATGGGGTCTCAGGGGAAACCACCCCACCCCGCCCACCTCGACAGGGGACCGCACGGTAGCGAGCCCAGCGACCGCGGGCGCTAGTCGTGTCGCCCACGGGACCCTGGCCACCTGAGCCACTTCTGCCCCGCCAAATGGCCGCCTTATCGCGTGAGACCCCCCGTTTCGTCTGCCTAGCACTGACAACGGCGGGCACTTGAGCAGCTGGAACCCTGACGCAACCTCTCTCATCCCGTTCCTCCATTCCATCATCTCAGCCTCGCGTCTGGTATTCCCTGGCCAGCAGGGAAAGCGAATCGTATTGAACCACCCATCCGCTTCATTACTCGACCGCATTCGAACACAGACCCGCTCTCTCTCCCTCCCTCAACACCACGCTTCGCCATCCTCCGCCCCACTCATCCGACCCCCGTCCGCCCGTCCAGATGCCGTCTGCCCAGAAGCCGCCGCTCCGGGTCCTGTGTCTGGGCGACTCCCTGACCGCCGGCTCGCCGTCTGTCCATCCGTACGCGTGCAAGCTGCGCGATCTCCTCAAGGCGGCCTTTGCGACCCACGACGTCCACGTCGCCAACGATGGCATGCCGGGCGACATGGTGAGCGACAGTCGTGGCACCTTTCACAAGCGCATGAAGGGCCTGTGGCGGCAGCGCGAGTTTGAGTGGACCATTGTGCTTGGGGGAACAAAGTGAGTGCGATTTCTCTTTCTCTCCTTCTCTTTCTATATATATATATATGTGTGTGTGTGTATATATATACATGTCTATATCTGTAGACACACAAGAGATATAGCAGAACCACAAGGGTGACCGGCAACTGACCATTTGGCGTAGTGATCTCGTGTGGAGCTGCCGCCCAGACACGTTGCTGAACTCTCTGAAAGAGCTGTGGGACATTCCGTTATCGCACGGGGGCAAGGTGCTGGCTCTGACGATCCCGGAGATCAACGCCGACATCCCCGGCCTCGAGTTCTCGCGGAAGGCGGTAAACCTGGGAATCAAGAACTATAAGAAACAGAACTTGTGAGTTTGTTCATTCTACTCCGTCTGGCTAGATCCGTGTTCCGTTGGTTCCACGGTGCTGACTCCGCGTTTCCAAAGCTACGCATTCGACCTGGCCGCGGCAGTGCCTTATTGTGACATGCCCGCGATGGATCGGATAAAGTACTGGGACCCGGACGGCGTGCATTTCACCAGGGATGGGTATGATTTGATAGGGCAGAAGGTCGCAGAGTGCCTCATCAGGATACTGCACCTCGAGGAAGCGCAGTCGACCGAGATCAGCTCCATCGTCACGGACGCCAGACAACGACGAATGATCGAGGAACTCATCTTCGAGGAGGAGAGGGGCGACCCCAAGCTGCTTAGCCAGGGCTACATCATAGTTAGGAAGCGTGATCTCGATTAAGTAATGATACCCCCCATTCAACGCCGTGCCGTGAACATGCCCACGATGTAGCCGGGCAGGGGAGATTGGGACTATGGGACGAGGGGGATTCTGGCCTATTGAAGTCGCCTAGTTGATTCTCGTGCTTCCCAGATCGTCCTTTAGGACCACTGGACTATGTGTCTACGAATCTGATGCTGGTCTATCTATGCCGCATACAACCGCCAACGCCGTGTCCCTTCGTCATTCATGATTTATTCGGCCCATAGAGCTACATCATACCACCAGGTTTGCAATGACGAAATCTGGAAACTCCTTCTGGAGAGCATTGGTGACGTTCTCAACCTCCTCCGCCAGACCCTGCACATTCGCATCCCATCGTCTCATCTCCTTGCCCACGGTGACCTCGGCCCGACCGCTGCCCTTTTCACCGGACGCTTCGCCCCCCTCGAACCAGATGATTTCCTCGATCTGGTCGATCCGGCCAACCAGCCGGCCCTGCTCGATCATTTTGGCCGTCGTGTCCTCGGCCTTCTCCGGGTCCAGACCCAGAAGTAGGCCGAGAGCCTCAAAGCCGATGTTGCTGTACAGCCGCGAGATGCCCAGCAGGTTGTGCTCTACGACGGCCTTGGCCAGGACGGTGGATCCATCCGACGTGGTGGCGAGCTGATGCGGAGCCAGGCCCTGCGCAAACTTGTCCACCTCGGCCGGAGCTAATAAGCGGTCGAAGAACATCTTCTCCAGGATGCTGAACTCGTCCAAGGTTGCCGCCCTCTCGTCCTTGAACAACCTGCCCAGAGCCCGGCTTCGCAGGGGACCGGCCGGGGCGAGGATGGCGCACTTGATGGCCATGCTCAGGGTGAGCAAGCGCTCTTCCTCCGATATGGCGGTGGAGAAGCTGATCTCGTGATAGGCCTGGCTTGCAGACAGGAAGGCGCGCTTCGCATCCTGGATGCGGGCCTGCGACAGCTTGAAATGCAGGTTCAGCGTGGGATCGCTGACGGTGTAGATGATGTTCTTGAGCTTGTTGAGGTAGGTTTCGGCCGTGGTGGTGTCGTCTACCTCGAGGTAGTTGCGGACGATTCGGATCCAGATCTTGGCGCGGTCTTCGTTGGTGATCTTGCGCTGGGCACTGTCCAGGGGGATCTCGGCCAGAACCTTGGCGGCCTCTAGGTTGTCTTCGTTGCTCTCGTGGCCCTCAGCGATGAGCTCCCGGAAGGCGGCGGCTTGGTCGTGGAAGGTCGACTGCTGGGTGGAGAGGATGTTGAGGGCGTACTGGCCGATCTCGATCCACAGGTCGTGGTTGTTGAAGTCCTTCAGGACAGCTATGAGGTCGGTAACGAGCTGCCGGACGGCCACGAGGCCGAACGAGGCGGCGAAGATGGCGTCCAGTATTGCTTTGAGGTCCGAGGATATGGTTGCTGGCGACGAGAGGCCCTTCACGTTCTTCAGAAGGGAGTCGAAGGCAGCCGCCTGGTCCGGTGCAGCCTGTGCCGCGGCTATGGCATCGGCGGCCTGTTTGCTGGCCATCTCGAGACCCCACGGTGATGTCCAGAGCGGTCGGAATCGCAGCGTATGTCGAGGGACGTGATATCTAGCAGAAGGGCTTTCGTGAGGGCTAGTTGCACGCCGGCAGCATCTCTGGCTGATGGAGGTCTGGCTCTCGATAGGCAGAGCTGATGTCTACCCTACCTCCAGCTTTTGGGTGCGAGCGGATCATCAGGCCAAGCCAAGCTCCCGACATGCGGGGAGCTCCAGGCGGTGGGGTCGCTGTGGCTGCCTGCCGTTGAGCCTCATTTTAGCGGCCGCCAAGGGTTTTGGCGGACGCTCTGGGTGGAACGGGAGTACCAGCAACCTGAGTTGCATCCAATACTTTAAAGGTATGCTAGGAGCTGCAGTTAGTTAACATCTCCAGCTGCGGAGGATATAGAGTATACACACGGGCTGCAGATAATGACGCTGCTCACAGGTCGACCGCGGTCACTAGATGCACGCCGAGACACTGCCGTTCTCCTTCTCCCCCCTCCCGGTCCTTCTCCCCCCTTCCCATCTCTTGCTTTGTCTCCCTCCATCTCCTTCACCACTTCACGTACGTGTTGCATTGTCGGAACTATGTAACACCAGATGCGGCTCTGAAGCCCAATGCCCTCGCTCTCCCTCATGTTTCCCCAAGGGTCCATGTCAAACTCGGTGATTCAGGTCGGCGGTCGGGGTTACACCAGACTCGACAGGACCGCCTAACTGAAGGCATCCCCAAGTACCCAGAAATGCATTGAGACTATATCTGCCAGCTGATAAGCCTCGGGTTGCTGCGTCCAGGGCCCCGAGTCATACCTATACACAGGAGGCAGATCATTGTGGGGGGATTTGACGGCAGATCGGCATTGAGCCAACTCACCCATCGCTCAGGGCTCCGGCCCCCTATCTCTCGTCAGATCATGCCTGGGGCATGCCGACGCTTTACCTAGGTACCTGGTCGCGCTTCCACTTTCCCGCGTCCTGCTGCCGACAGAGCCTGACAGCTTGGCCAGCAGCCGCAATGGATGTTTGGATCGCTCGACAGGGGGTTCTCTTCGCTTCGCGCCGATAGGTGTGGGCCGCTATACACTGGGTCCGCCAAGACGAAACGGCCTAACGGCTTCACCTGCCTCATGTGCGTACCAGAAACCATTGCAACACTGCATCTCATCTTTTGACTGGCGCTTGCTCCTCACGACGTCGCTCACACCTGGCCGGCGCCTCCTCAGCCCCTAGCTAGCCCTTCGTATCTTGAGGCACCTCGGCCTCATGTCCTATATTGCGACAGACTGAAAGACACCGCACCTGAAGCTTCGCTGGTAGGGTTGGCACGAAACACCTCGAATGGCTTCAGGAATGGGTCTTTCGCCGTTTGAAACTTTTCTCAGGCATCAGATACGGGTGCACCAGCAGTTCCGAAGACCATCGGCGCGCGTGGTCGTAATTCCCCATCATCAACCAGTTGGTTTTGCCGCGCGCTAGGCTTGGCCTAACCCGGTCACCACTATACAAAGCTTGGCATCACATCGTAGAAAGGACGCCAAGTCCTGCCGTCCAAGAAGACACCAGATGCATGCCAGATGTTCGGACCCGGTGTACCAGACCGTAGTGCAGGGGCCAGCAGAGCCTCGCTTCGACCTATGCCTCTTGTGGACGTGATGGCTGCAGGGTTTTAGGAAATCTATGGATCCCATTACCAGGCATGGAAACTCCAGCTGCCTCAGCTGGCAGAAGCATGCAAGATCTGATGAGTGTCAAGTCCGTCTGCCTGATTGGCTACGGTCTGGAAACCATCGCATTGATTCACCAGTCTGCAAGGCGACGAAACTATAGCAGCGAAACAGCTGTGTTTGACAGTGCCAATTGCGGCCAAGCCCGAGGCCATCGACTTTGGTTGGGTCTCAGAACTCGTCGTAATGCATCAAAGTGGGCCCTATGTCCGTTTGGCAACACTTGACCTGGAGGTCAAGACCCATGATGGCTTTTTGTTGTTGCATCAAGCAGTAATTCCATGGCACGAATCGGGCGAGTTGATTCACAGCCAGGGTCTTGTACCGAGTCTGTATGCTTGCAGCCATCAGTAGATCCTGGTGCGGGGCCGCGAGGTCCCAACATCACGAGCTGGTCACACTCCTCGAGTATATAAGACCAGCCAAGACCTCTGTCTTTCATGAATTCTCCTACTCTCCAGCATCAGTATCGGTATTCCTTTTCAGCAGTCTCTTCTTCGCTTCCTTTCTTCTATTTCGTCCTTCAGCGGCTTACGATTGATTCGTGCCCATTTCACTCAAACTAATTATTACATTACGATAAACCTCGTACATCCCAACCGCCTCTCCCTTACTTCAAGCCATCCCAAACATGTATACCCAGGTATTCCTCTTGGCCCTGGCGGCTTCGCCTCTTGTCGCCGCTCACGGCAAGGTCGCTGTTGTTGTAAGTCGCATCGCCCACCGTCCTCCATAGCCGGCCTAACAGCGTTGTAGACTGGTGATGCTGGCGGCAACGGAACTGCTCTAGGTATCATGGGAGCTGTTGTCCCCGGACCAGGTCCTAACAAGAAGACGGAGGTCGACACCACCGTTTTCGGCAAGACCAACATCCAAACCGACGGGCTTGGCAAGACCAACGCCGGCGGCAAGAACCAAGTTGCCGACCTCGCTGCCACCATGGCCCAGTCCGGTAGCACTCTGCCTCAGGTCTCTGACGGTGGTAGCATCTCTGGTGTCTTCCACATTGTCACCACCGATGGTGCTGGTCCCATCCAAGCCGTCCTGGATCCTACTGGAACTGGTGCCTTCGCCAACGGCACCATGCTTACCACTACGACGCAAGTCCCTGGTACCAACGGCAACATCAAGGCCTCCAAGAACAACAGGAGTCTGTGGACACGAGCCATGGATTCTATCATGAAGCGTGCCGCCAATGTCAACGAGGATCATGTAAGTCACTTCTGCCCGTAGTAGCAGCTTCCTAAAATTTCTTGACGCTAACGTTTGGAAGAACATGGCTTTCTCTGTTCCTGCCGGCACCACCTGCTCCGGAACCATGGCTGGACAAAGCAACGTCTGTCTGGTTAAGATTGCCAACAGCAACAAGGCCGGTCCCTTTGGCGGCGTTGTTGCGATCCAGATGGCTGGCTCCGCCGCAGGCAACGCCACCGGGAAGCGCTCTCCCCAGACCTTCAACGCTTAGAGTAATCTTTGCGCTACAGGTAGCAGCGAGTAGAGCGCAGCGCCCGGTTTCCGTGATATCCTCTCTTGCACGAGGCCGGCAACGACACGGTGGAACGAGGATCAAGGGAGGATAGCCGGATGGAACCCTGTATATACAATCCCTTTCAGGCACGATTGACGACTGGAACGCCACGTATATAACTTTTCGCTTCATTCTGTAGAGATCTCTGTTCAATGAATACCGAATGACGAAGACACATATTCGTAAATGGCTTGAAATCGTTCATGTGTGCCGACTTTTACTAATACACGATGTGATCTCAATGTGATGAAGCGAGTTCCCTAGCTCTCAATGACTCGGCCATTTATTAAGCAGGTGGCACATCTAAGGTTGGCTCGAGACGAGGGCATATGGCTACAAGAAGAGAGGGTCAGATACTTTATTGAGTGCGAATCAAAGAAGCGCTAGGGCGTCGAGTGACCCTACGTACCTCTTTAAAATGCTGAAAATCATTTCCCGAGGCAAGATCGGAGCAGCATAACAGACCGGGTCCTGTGGGTATATTCTTCGCGGCATGCGCTAACGGTTGGATCTAGAACAGTGTGAGCAAATCTCTATGCCAAGGCCTGTCAAATGCCTTCAAGGCCAGCTGGTTAAGTTAGGCGAGATGTCTGCTAAACCATGCGCGACTCGAAGACCCAGTCCTTGCGGGGGAAAGGGCGACTACCAGCCGGAAAGATGCGCCGAAACATGGAGGCCCGACTGTACTTGCTGTCCCCGGGCGATTTGAGATCGCCTAGATCAGAGAGAATCGAGAAGCAAGTCGGCAAAGTCGGTCTTCCGGGAGTTTTACTTAGTGCCACTTCTGCACGTCTAGCGGAACTCTATCGCGCTGTGATGGGCTTTGGGGCACTCTCTTGCTCCGGGACCGATTTTGTGGAGGCAAGGATCGGCGACGCAACCACCAGAGGTTCCAGCTTTCGAGGTGCCCAATGGGCTGGATAATGAACTGTCAGTGTAGTGGCTGCATATGGTTCAGTCAACGATCGAGAAATTCTCGCCAGTCGATGCACATATCGAAGTTGGCCACGATGGCGGTGTGCGTCGGCGCGCCCGAGGTACAGATAGCTACTGTCCTAGATACCAATCACCTGCACCAAATCCATCGGTTCGGATTGACACTCTGCACGTTTTTTTTTTCTCGGTTTGAAACCCAGCTCAATCTGTGTGACGAGAATTCGACAAGAAAACCATGCCTGAATCGCTGTCGTCACAGTCATATGCGATATCTTGATTGAGACTCCAACGATCCATTCTAGTCCCCGCGCTGGGCTGATAGGGCGCCGACCCACGGAGCTAAGTTTAGGTAAGTAGCATCTCCAGAAGCCGTGGAGACGAAAACTACACCAATAACGCATCGAGGTGGGAATATCCTGGACGAGCCGCTGAGTATAGAGTTCCGCTAATGCACCATCATCGCTTGTAGCTCCGGCCTGGGTGTGAAAGAGAAAAGCCAAGTCTGCGAACACAGATGCGATTTGCTGACGAAAACGCTCCGAAGTGCCACTAGACCGTGAGGAGAAGCTCACGCAGCTGCAGAAGAGGCAAATGCTGAGGTTTTGAAGCCAAACCTTGTGGGTCTGGTATATGACACTCACGCTGCCCCACCCGGGAGCCACGGCTCACCGTTGCACTCGCTCTTTTATCTTGGCCCAGCGCTATGCAGTGCCATTCTACGAGACACATAGACCCTCGTGTATACCGGCCCAGAATACGGCCTCATTTACAGAAGAGCGAATATATCCTCCTTCCAGCAGACGACGACGGGCCCCGCGAGAAACGTCGATGAAAACGCCGGGATGGCTCACCGAGGGTTGTTCGTGCCATCTTGGTACGAAAGCGAGAGTCCTAATGACATCAACATGAACGTGTGCAGCATCATCTGGGGCTTCTCCATCTGCTGTGCAGTCTTCAGCGCGACGAAAGCCGCGCGGCAATCGTGGCTCGCGAATAAAAGGAACAAGCTGTTTACGCCGTACCCCATGATGATATGGGCTGAATGGGGCTCCAGTGTGATCATATCTTTCTTGAGTTGGTTCTTCCTGAAGGGCATATTAGAACCAAGGTAGGACAGTTCATTCAAAACCAGCGGAGCAAAGCGTGGTAGCTAACATCGTTGCTGTCTTATAGCTTTTGGTTATTCTTCTTCATCTGTGAGTGTGTCACTGTTCCAGGTTTGCTGTGCCTCGTATACTGATGGCCCAAACAGTGGTTTTTTGGTGTATACAGATGCATTGCATCCTTCAGATCATCATCAACCGTGTTTCTTTGATCATGGTTAACCAGGCCCGTGCAAAGCGGCTCAGACTTGCCGTGTTTATAATTGTGGTCCTGATCAACATCAGCGTTTTCTTGATCTGGATACCTGCGCGCCTGCAAATAAGCCGTACCTATGTACACATCAACGAGGTTTGGGATCGTACGGAAAAAGCCATCTTCGCCGTTGTTGATGCCGGCCTGAACTGCTTCTTCATGTGGAGCGTCCGGACAAAACTCATCGCCGCCGGGCTGACGAAATACAAATCCCTATTCCGGTTTAACATGATGATGGTTTGCATTTCATTGTCCCTGGATGTAAGTTTGGTCGCTATGTCACTATCTCGCTGCGGGCAGCTCTCATACTATCATTAGATAATTTTGATCGGCTCAATGTCGATTGGGACGGGTGTTATGTAAGTCACGCAATCTCATTCAACTAGGTGATGCAGCCACTGACTGTGTATAGCTATATCCAATTCCATCCACTCGTGTATTTGTTGAAGCTACATATCGAGCTCAACCTGGCTGAGCTGATTGCCAAGGTCGTTCGGGCTTCCAATCCACTCAACACATCTCAAGATGCCGGCGGAACTCTGGCTGCCTGTGGGCAAGGACGTCACGGGCTCTCACGGCATCCTACAAACCTTTCCGGCACCACAGAACGTGGTTCGCGCGTGCCCTCGGCTCTTGTCAACCATAAATTCGATCTCGCAGAGCAGGGATTTAGCCACGTGAACCGAGAGGTCAACCACCCTCCGGTCCGCCCTGATATTGTGCACGAAAAGTCCGGCGATACGACGCTGCAGGACATCGATGGCGAAAGAAGCGAAGCGGATTCGACACAGGAGCTACGCAGAAAGCATTCCATTCCGTGAGGTGAAGCAAACACCCTTTTCATATCACATATATATTAGCGAAGATACCCGCTAGGTCCTCCCCAGCGCATTGGATGTTTTAATGAATAACCCCATACAACTCGTATAACTATTGTGGCAACTGGAGGTTTCAAGATCTTCCGAATGCACCCAAATACAAAAGGCCTATTTGCAACCAGATGATGGGCTTGCATTCCCCCAACTGCCTGCATCCCTTTCGCCACCTGCATCATTTCGGCCGCGAGTATTATCGCCGCCTTAATGTATAAGGAATCAACTGAACCGATTCGGGCCTGTCGATGATGATATCAGACGAGTATACTGGCATGACGGGCGATATATGAAGTCCCCCATAGCCCGAATCTCCTACAAAACTGCCCGAGGAAAGAAGTCTCCACCGCTTTCAGCATTGAAGATACACATCTGCACCATCTTCTGGATTGTGCTATCATTCTCATAATCTGCACCTCCGGGGTTCCTGAAGTAATGCGCTGGATAAGTGTTGCAAACTTCGCTGAAAACCCAGTTCTCGAGCTCGGCCAACGTTGGGCGGTTCTGCGGTTCGTCCGCCATACACGCAGCGACAACCAGCCGTAGGTCTGGGTCGACATGGGGGCAAGGGTCAATGATAGGTCTCGCCTCTGGATCTGGGAGTATGCCCGCTGCGGGACATAAAGTATCTATGGGACGGCCCAGCTTACTGAGATCAACTTCTATGTCGGCAGCCCCGTACTTTGAATCGGTGTTCATAGTAATGACTGTAGCCATCATCTACAGCATATCCGTCAATTACAATTCAATGATACAGCCTCGCCAGATGACACTCTGAGAAGTTAATCGAACAGGCTAGCGCCACGTACAATTCCCATGTCCAAGACGTTGTATTGCTCAGCGGTAGCACCGGTACTATGCTCGACGGTAGCACCCCATCTCACAAAAAGTTAGCAAAATAAAGGCAAAATATGTTCAGACTATCCACCATACTCACAGCTCAGATTGTCCAAAGTCTATCAAATGTAGCACAGGTGAAATTTCGTGCTCTTGATGATTCAGTACTGACCCGAACATGAAATTGCCGCCGTGGACATCACCACTATAGCGCCATATGTTTAGCTGGACATATATCCCGACACACGTCTGCGAAAGACCTACTGTATCATGCCGGTGGGCGTGGCGAGACCTACCGTGGTCTCGTTGCCCCTTATATCTGGAGGCTTTTGGGGCCAAGCCATGGCTATACATGCGCGAATCACTTGACTCTCCCCATCAGCTTTGACTGATAGACTGATGTCGGGACAACTAACTGCATAGGAACAATCTCCATAGTAGGCGATTAGGTAGGCGGTGAATCCCTGCGCTCTTAACTCTTTGCATGAACAGTGTCAGCGTCCCGTTCTCGAGAAAGTCAAGATATACCCATGACCACCCACGCCCTGCCGCACTCTGAGCCAGAGGATCATTGGGAATATGGTGAGCACTAATGATATGCCTACAACCGGACAAATACTAGGAGCATTATTTCAGACATCTCTGCATCGATGGATTACCAGTAAACGCTCAATATACCTGGAGATACTGTTTCTCTTTCTTCAAACCCTGAACATCTGCCCCCGTGTTTGGGTCGGCTAGTTTTAGCACTAGTGCCCGGCCTACGTTGGTTCGATCTCCAGACTGAAAGTATTTAATCTTGTAGACTGACGCTTGGCCTCCTTTCCCAGCCTGCGACTCCAAGACGAATCTTGGATCATTTCTAAAGTATTTCGAAAGATTCTTTGCTCGAGTAACGGTGGTTGGTTCCTTTGGACGGACTGGTAATTGGATTGCCATACTGTCGAGTGTTCTATCCGAAGATTCCAAATTTGCTCTGTTCATTAGCCGATGTTGTGTGGTGGACAATATTCAGTACGGACCTTTGTCAACGTCGAGATGGACAAGAGATTTCCGTTTGCGGCGACACAATTGTGACCAACTCCTATGTTGTCAGCGAACTCAGGAACAAAAACGGTTGAACCGAATGAATAATTGACGCAAACTCTCCAGTATTAACACGACCCGAAGTGTTTTCAATGTATAAAGAACAAATCACAGATCCATCTTGCTCAATTGGGGGCTTGTGATATATGCTTTGCCTGCGTAACAGCCACCTAGATAATCAGGTATTTGCAGAGTATTATAAAATCTCCTTCCATGCATCCTTGCACTAAACGAAATAAATGGGCCATTTTGAGTAGGATATCTGTAGGCCGGGCGCCTTTCTGCGTGGCTATTCATCATGCATGTGCAAAGTAAGTAATATCCAGGGTTCGTCTTAATTAGGATCAACAAATATATCTGAAATCCGAGTTGAAAATTTAGTTCTTAGGGGACATTGACGAACTATCAAGCAAAGTTGCTGGTGTTCTTCGTTCTTATAATACTCCGCAAAAGCTACAAACTTAAAGTGGATCCGCACGGTGTTGTACCCTCATTCTATCTGAGGTTTGTTCTCTCAAACACTCTAGGCCGGTCTCGACGGAACCCTTTCATCAAACGCAGCCTTGTCAGCGGCAGGCGACAAACTGACTGGCTGGTGGGCGGGCGCTAATGCAGGTGCTGTAGATCCCTCTGCGGGAGTCGGTGTCGACTCCATTTGGATGAAACCTCCTAGACTTCCCCGATCGATGACAGCTCCGCGGTCCACTATTGTGTGGATAAGGGGGCACAACGGCAACCGGGCGAGTATATCACCTCATGGGCAACATGTAGTATTTTGTTTCTTTCTAAACTCTTCACCACGCTCTCGGTTCCTTCGTCCTCATTCGCTTGTACATTCTTTTCTACCGCCCGAACCCGGATTCGCGGCCATTTCCATTCTTTTCCTGACATACACGGTTCGAAATTTCCAGTCGCAACGGCCACTCAGTTTCACTCGCCATTCTTTCCAGTGAAATTGTCAAAATGAAGGCTCAAAATTTAGCCCCGGCTATTCTGTGCCCATTTGTTGCGTACGCATTGCCCAATGCCCGCAGGCACGGATGCGGCAGGCCACCGCCAAGTGCAACGGCGACTTCATCAACGACGGCCTTATCTCAGACATCGAGTCAGGTTGCGGGCTATCCTACGCTCGTCTCGTCTTCTGGCCAGGCGATTACTCCGGGCTCAACCGTGCTTTCCACGGATCTGTCGACATTCTCAGCTATACCGACCGAAAAACTGTCTACTACCGTCGCGTCCGACATTGTTACAGTCGTCCCGTCGAGCACAGCAACATTGGAATCCACAACTGCAGAAGCTTCAACCAGCACCAGAGCAAGCCAGATTGTCAGCGGCTTGTACAGTGAAGCAACTCAGATTTCCTTCAAGGTGCCTGCGACCGAACAGTGTGGGAACAACGACATCCTCACGCTGCCAGGAATGCCATGGGTGGTCGCCAACTCCATGTACAACGCCGACCAGATGGTCGGCTCGCAGTGTACCAACTTTGAAAGCATCCTCGAGGCCACGGACGGCACCCGCGAGGTAGTCTGGAACAGCGTCACTGATATCGACCTGGTCGACTCGACCAAGGACCTCTGCAAGGGATATACCAACATCGGCGTTGGAGTCAACCTGAACAAGAAGCTCAGTGCCATAACTTCGATTCCTGCATTTTTCCAGTGGAGCCGCACCAACACCACCGAATTCAGGGGTATGTTTCTGGGTCATTCTCCTCTATCACCACCATACTGACGTGAAACCGACAGGAAGCAACGTGTTCGACTTCATCACCGCCCCGACCCCGAGCGACACGGAATCGACGGCGACGTCCGAGTTCATGCTCTGGATCCGGATCTGGGGCGGGCAGGTGCCGATCGGGTATGCCGAGGGCCCCGTCGCGACGCTCGACCTCTTCGGCGCCAGCTGGAAGCTATACGAAGGGCAGAAACCGGCCAGCGGGGTGACCGTGCGGAGTCTGCTGGTCGACGAGGGTTTCGATGGCGTATTCCAGGGCGATTTGAAGGACTGGCTGGACGCCATGGCGCAGAAGGGCTACATCGCGGACAGCGACTATGTCACCGTGGGCAACGCCGGCTCTGAAGTCTTCTACGGCAGTTCAGTCATGAATGCCACTGTCGCTTTGGACATCAAGACTTAGGTTGGTGTTAAAGGCATCGGCGGCCTTTGGACTCGGCTTCACCACCAATGATGTACTCTAGCCTCGGCAGTCTTGCCTGACTTAAGTTTTGCCCTTCATTGATTTGACGGTGCATCAAAAACTCCAGTTTGGGCCTTATGATAGGTGACTCAAAATTCAGCATTTGATTAATTCAATGCAAGAGTGCTCCTATTCATGATTATCAAATCAACCTTCCCAAAATCTTATGCTATTCAATATGATAGACAAGAATCGAAGAGGTAAAAAGGAAAACGAAAAGCTATGCGTCTCGAGGCTAGTTCCCTCCAATGCCATGTGATACCCCAATGCTTTCTTTAAGTCGACTTTCTCTTCATCCACTCACTCATAGGCTCAACTGCCAATCTCTCGTTGGCCATACACTGAATCTCTATATACAATGCTCTGTGCTTCACCCAACCTTTACTGTAGCCGCCTTCGAGGGTCGGCAGCGGATCTGCCGAGGAGTACTTCTCATCAGGAACTTGGTATCCATTTAACGACCTGTTTCGTAGTCTTTCCGTCTCCTAAAACGCAGGCCCTTGGTATGGAGAGTTCATTCCTGGCCGGCCTTGGGGCTGCTGTCCCGGTCGCGGACTCTGCCCTGGCGATGCAGTGTATTGCGGCGAGTATTGACCCTGAGGCGAGACAAATCCGGGGCTCGGGAAGTTGGCCTGTCGAGGTGATCCATACATACCTACTGGACTCGCCCACCCGGCGCCTGCTTGCAGACCCGGGCTCGGCAGGGCTTGTGGGAACCCATATACCTGTTGTGGGCCAGGCGACTGACGACCCAGGTTGGAGTACATGCCAGCTGGCGGGGGCATGCCTGGTGATGGCATTGGCTGCTGGTAATTTTGCATCGCTTGCATCTGCTGACGTTGAGTAATGGCTTGCTGCACGGCCTGCCCGCTGTATCCAGCCTTCATCTGCTGCTTCTCGCGTTCCCTTGCCCCGATGGCACCGATTAAGCCTGCATCTGGTTGCGGCGCATTCTTATTGCCGGCAACACTGATCAGAGGCGTGCCCGTTATCCGTGCTACATGTTCTTGCTCGCGTGCAGAAAGGTGAGATTCACCACTCTTTTGACCGCCGAGGACAGCTCCGGCCCCCGAGGAGCTTGGTCGCTGAAGCAGATCCTGGGAGCTGCTTCTGGAGTGAGCATGCATGTAATCTCGACCGTGACCGCGATCCAGAGGGGGTGTGGGAGTCCCGGTACCATAACCACCAAGCGTGTTACCGGACGACTTGCGCTGGTGGGCGTACAGCGGTGTGGCGGCGGCTGCAGCCCGTTGCTGTACAAACTGCTCCGCGGAGATGGCCTGACCAGAACCGTTTGCAGCAGCAGCGCCGGGAGGCTGCCAAATAATACTACGTCTTTGCAGAGTATCATCCGAACCATTTCGACCATGTCCCGCATCTACTCCTGGTGACTTCTTCGGAGGGTTGGGACCAGGCGAGAAAGATCGAGGTGCCGGGGAAAATGACCTTACTGGAGGAGCCATCTCGGGAGCCGGGACTTTGTGCCTGGCCTGGTTCGATGCATAGTTCAGAGTTGGTCCGAAGTTCACGTCTGGAATATTGAAACCAGACCCGTTGGCAGGTTGGCTTGTGTTGTCATCACCGACAGTTCGAAGGACGCCAGCTCGTGGTCTTTCCACAGATACAGCCGAATCTATTGATGGTCTCGTGCTCGCGTACTCGGGACTCTCAGTCGAGTCATAGTTGCTGCTGGCGGTGCTCCGAAATGTATCGTGGCGTACAACACCAGACTGCGGAGTGGCTCTACCACTCGAATTGTAGTTGTTGATGTGAGCCACCACATTGGGATCGATAGCTCGAGTGAAGCTGCCGTTGCTTGACGCAGTCGGTGAGGTTGGTAGACCATCGCTGCGGTGTGCTAGACTGTCTCCCCGCGCAGGAAGTGGTTTTCGCTGGATGGGAGGGGACGTGTTGAGCGGAGGTGGTCGATTCCGGCTGGGAGTACCCGGGCGGCCATCAGGACCGGGAGGAGGTCCTCGATACATGTTTTGCGACTGATTTGGTGGTCCTCGTGGTGGCGGAGGACCCATATTACCAGGTGGGCCGCCTCGACCAGGAGGAGGCATATTAGGAGGGGGGCCACGTTGCTGTGGTGGTTGCATGTTCGGTGGAGGGCCTCGTCCTGGCGGGGGCCGGCCGTGCGGCACGGGCCCCTGACCGGGTCCGGGTGGGGGACTCCGCATACCTTGGCTCCCTGGGGTACCCGGACGAGAGCCTGGACTGGGTCTTATGGGGCCAGGTTCTGGAAGAGCGACATTTTGATTCTGGTGGAGTGGTGACTTTGAGCGTTGTTTGTTGAGGCCAAGATCCGGCGGTGGCAGGCCCGGAGAATGGAGCGAGCCAGGTGAATGTGTTGTGTTGGTCCTTAAATCTTCACGAGAGCCGGCATTAGCATTCATCCCAGCGTGGTTGTTGGCGTGAGCATGTACCGGAGGTGGACCATAGTGGTCGTTTTGTGTTGAAGCCGGATCCCGGTCCTCTGCGCTTCTCTTGCTTTCACTTGTCCATCCCTCCTGCTTCGCGACGCCTTCGATGCCTCCGGCCTGGGCAAGTTGCGCCAACGTGGTACTGGACATCCGGCTATTGGCACGACGCAGCTCGGGCGAGTGGTACGGCCTCTGCTGCGGCTTCTCTCCAGGCGCGTGGTTGAAGGCAGGTGGCCTAGACACCGGCTCCGGAGTTTCCAGATGCCGCATGCCGTCTAGTCCCCTTGCAGGTGGTTCCCTCTCCTCGTCCGAGCTGATCCGCTCCGGTGTGGACGCCAGATCATTCACAAAGTTGCGTGCAGGATTCGGGCCACGGCCTGATGGGCTTTCGGCTGCGGGGCCGGACATGTGAGACGGCGGTTGGGGAGGCCCACCCGGCAGGTTGGAATCCGATGCATTCCTATTATGGCCGGACTTCATGGCGCCAGCCATGGCCGACGGCCCTCGTTCCGAGCCTTGCACCGGCGGAGCGGAATCAGTTCGCGTTGGTGGGCGGTGGGTGAGAGACATGGACCGCGATGAGCGCACAGAGGGGGGTGCCCCTCCGTCCGCAAAACCGACACGCGGCTTCGCACCACCTTCTACTGCTGGGCCAAAGCTGAGTCTCTTACTTCTGCTGTTGGTCCGACTGTGGGTGTTACTGGGTGGCGCATCATCGACAGTAGTCATGCGTTGACCGGTGAGATCCTTGAGGCGCTTCTTCCAGTCTTTCTCAGCCCAGCCAGAGCTCCCGTCTGTGAGGATCAACGATGTGACATCCAAGATCTCCAGGTAGCCGTAGCGCTTATGCTTTGGCATGGCGAACATTAGGGACCTGGGGTCAATGGTACTGGCGACAAGTCTGCCTGGGCGTCCATACAGACCAAATGTATCCCATGTTGGAAAGAGAAATTGCAGCATCATGCCAAATCCGCTCACAGCCGGGTGGACCTCGGGCATGATGAACACGAAGCCCTCGGTTGAGGACGGAGGGTCCGAGTGGATTGTAATGTCTCCCTCGATCTTGATCAGGGTCGATGCATCAATGAGGGACTTGGCCTGAGGGTAAAGGGCATAAGCCGAGTATGCGTCGGTTATCGTGGCAATGGGCTTGGCCTTCTTCTGCTTCTTGCCCTCTTTCCGCGTGTCGTAGAACTTGATGTCTCCCTTCAGGATGGGTGGGTGCGAACGATCATATGGTGACTTCTTCTTCATCTCCTTCTGGAGCTTTTGGTACTCCTTCTCGTCGGGTGGGCTAATGACGCACCAAC
This sequence comes from Neoarthrinium moseri, assembly GCF_022829205.1. Classification (NCBI taxonomy): domain Eukaryota; kingdom Fungi; phylum Ascomycota; class Sordariomycetes; order Amphisphaeriales; family Apiosporaceae; genus Neoarthrinium; species Neoarthrinium moseri. Next base: position 133,436 of record NW_026055122.1, on the reverse strand, counting down.
AGCGCTTCCATGGCACGCCGGCACCAAATCGGACCCTAACCCATTCTTCTGTCGGTTGCCGCGCCCTCTCCATTATCACACCGATATTGTTTAGTGTCTTGCCCTTCCCAGCAATCAACGCTCCTGTGTAGGCCTCCTGGAGGGTCGAGTGCTCGAACATGGCCAGACGGATGCCGGCAGTCCACTGAATAAGTGAATGTCGGGAATTAAAATGTAGCAAATAACGGTTCCTTCCAGCGGTCGATATGCTCAGGATATTTTGCAGGGGTTGTTCATCGTTGGATCTGGTCGGTAACGAGTCGATCTAATAGTCTGTCAGTGTTCAAGTTCCGCTCAAACGACGAACCCCCCTCGAACTGTTCGGCGCATCCGTAATGCTGACTTGGTGTGTTCCTCCAGGGCAGCCAGGGCTGAGAGCAGGGCCTTACCATCTTGATCGACGCATCCGTCAGATTAATGAACTTTGGCAAGACCTCGCCGTCCTCGCCTGCGGCGTCCAACTCGGCTGCGTCCCATAGCGACAGTACGGTGCCTACGAGTTGGGCAAAATATTCCGTCCACGTCCTGTCCGGGTTTGGCTTGCCCTCTGTAGATATCAGTTAGCATATGGTTCGCACCGAGGGTGGGTCGGTCAGAACGAACGAGTATTCTGGTCATCGAGCTTCAGGAAGTATCCTTCCTGGTATAACTTGTTGGCGTGGCTGTTTAAAAAGGTGAAGATGGGCAGCAGCTCCGGGATAGTGTCTTCGTTCACGTCCATGAGGGGCGGTTGGTAGGCCTGTATCATGGACAGCGGCCGAGAGGAGCTTCTGCTTCGAGTTCTGGAATGGCTTGCAAGGGCACCGGGGGAGTTTGCCACTGGCGAGTGATCATAGTTGGGCCGCACGGGCGACGAGGGTGAGGGCGTGCTCGGCTCTTGGGTGTAGTCCTGGGCGTAGGAGGGCGGCGGACGAGGAGGAGGGTTGTGATGCGACTGGGTGTGCAAGTCGGCCTTGGAGTAGGGGTCGTTTTGCTGCGGCGGGGCCGTCGTGGGTGACGCGGTGAAGGAGTCCCGGGGGTTGCCAGAAAACTGGGACATGAGCGAGGACAACGAGAGGACTGTCAGGTTCGAGAAAGGCCCAAATTAGCATGATGCACATTGATAGATTAGTGAGTGCTTGGCGCGGTGGCTGCTAGCTCGTAGCGAGTGCCCGCCGATAGATGGAATTGGGAACGGATAGGGGAATTGACGCCCGAACTGGGGCCCGCCTGGGCCCGCGGGCCACGCGGGTAGGGGGGAGGGGGGGTTCTCCTTCGAAAAAGTTCGGGGGTGCCACACGCCAGTGAATGCGTGTTAACTTGGGTACGCAAGGTGCAGGTGGTGAGTTGAGTCGTGCTGGGCAGCCGTCACTTGATCGCCGCGTCCTGCTCCCCAAATGGGCATCATGCGCGATACGGCCATGACGCCGCCGCGCCGCACGCCGGGGACAAGACAAAGAAAAGCAGCGCGCCCGCCTTCGTAACTTTGCGAGGCCGACGCCCGGGAGCACTGCCAAGCAGCAACAGTAATTCCACCAAAACCCACTCGTGCGTCAGCCGGCCCCAGGTCAACGGCTAATGACAGTTGGGAACATGGGCGCAATGCCGTCTCTCCCGTCCTGTGCTGTCTTGTCTTGGGGCATGATTATGTGGCATGTGGGAACTGGCTCGTTCCTGGCCTGGACCGCTTATCCAGTTACCGCTCACTGCCCGGAGGCATTATGACGCCGAGGGATTGTTGGCTGCTGCTGCTGCTGCTGCTGCTGCTGCTGCTGCTGACGGCAGCTGCACTGACTGCCGTGCTGCAACAAAATCTTGTAAGATTGTTGCTGCCGCCATGTGTCGCACAAGACTTGCAACCATGATCTCAGCCCAAAGCGGCACTCGGATTTAGGTATGACATAGTTATGCGCTCAGCAGGGATTGTGTGGATGGTGCAGGATGGGCCGGGCTTGGCAAAGGGAGCATGAAGATAGGTAGAACCATAGTAACGAGATGTACAAACCGCGACTTCGACCCATCTTGTCGACTGGGAAGCTCCGGCTCCCGTACAGGAGCAGCGGCGAGCTCTGGAGAAGCTTTCAAGCTTCTTTTTTTTCTGATCGCGCTTTTTTCCCCCCCTTCTCGCAGGCCGGTCGATCGATCCAGGCGCCACGCAGCGCTGAGACTGGCTTGTCGTCGTGTCTAATAAGTGCGTCACTGCACCGCGGGCAGCTGGCTTGGGTTTGTGTAGAGGATGCCTGCCGCAAATGAGTGGTTGACAGAGAGCCGCAAAGAATGCTCTCCGAGGCCCAGGCACGCAACCTTGGGGGACGAGAACGAGCGAGATGCCGACCGGAGATGGCGAGTTCGAAGAAGAAGATCTGGAATGTGCCAGGCCAGACACTGGTGCGAGACCCTCCCTGTTTTGTAGCTTTGCCTGCGGTGTCCGTACGGTGTACCTGCGACTCAGCAGTGGTGGCCTGAGTGGGTGGTGGGCGGTGGGCGGTGGGCAAGGTGGGCTGGTCGGGTCGGTGCTCGTCAGCTGCGGTATAGTTGATGGCGCCGTGCTGCGCTGCGCTGCGCTGGCTGCTCGTAAAAAAGTTGCTTTGTGCGACTCGCGACAAGGTTGCTGCTGTTCGTCTGGTCTCTCGAATAGCCTTTTTCTTCCCCTGCCAGCGGTCCACGAACTCTCTCTGTCGGCTGTGCAGGTCGTTTCCGCAGGTGCGCCGGCCGTCGCAAGAGGATTGGATTAATGGAGAGACACTGCGTGTCGTTTTATTCCTAGTGTGTCGTCGTCTCAGAAGGCTGGAGCTCGGGGGCTGCGGAAGTCTCGGGCGAGTCAATGCAACGGCCCTGTCAGAGAAAACGACGACCTGTAACGAGACGAGACCCAAAGAGTCGGCCGCGGATCCTAGGGAGTCCCGACTTACAAGCTAGCTGCCCCAGGGAACTGTCGGCTGTCAATAGAGTTTGGCTTTTCTGTCGTCTGGAGAAATAAGGCGAACGGATCATATTATAAGACGAGCGCGCGCGCCTCTTGGCCCAGCTCTTCTCGACCTTGACTTGACTCTACGAGGCCTGTATGACGCTATGCACGCGGTAATGCCCCAGTCTTTCGCAGACGATAGTCACTCCCAGCGCGACGCCGCAGCTCCACAATACCACTTTTAGACATGCGATTTTCAAGATATGCACCTGACACTAATACACTCGCAAAATGACAAAGAAAATCACCCCCCCAGCTGTAGCAACAGTCGACCGACATGTAGTATGAGCATACACTGAGAACCCAGCTCCCTCATGCAAACCGGCATCCTGTGGACCTTCCTCACTGAAGTCTACAAGCCTACGTAAAGCACACACCCCACGACCTACCTGTGCGCGAGAATACGAGGCCGAAATTTCAGGTTTGGTGCTGCGCATCTAGGTACACATCTGCAGTAGGCATCCTCGCAGCAGCGCTTTCAGGCCCGACCCATGATCGTGGGCAAACGCTTCGGGCCATGTGGTAATTAAGTCGCCAAAGCTTCTGCTTTGAGATACTTTGACGCCAACAGGGATGTACGGATCATCGCACTGCCTGCCAAGCTTCACCTGCGACTGAAAAGATGCTATTCTGTGATGTTCACGGAAGCCTGCCCATTCCGGCGACGCTAACCCCCAGTTGGCATACAAGATTTTCTTCGGACCCAACGATGCAAGCAATCGGGGATTTTCAGCCTGCCACGCAATTCTTCAACTTCTTGGAAGATCCAACCGGGCAATACCTCTTCCACCCAATGTTGGACAAGTCAATGTTGGCCAGATAACTCTCCCTATCGCCCAGAGGTTGGCTAGAGGTTGGTACACGACACTAGCGCCCACAATCTGGCTTGGCCTGGTTGGATCCATTCGCCCAGGGCGTGGCCGCCGGATGCAACGGGATAACGGACCAGCCTCAACATCACGGATCCCATTCTGACAACTGCATAATGACTGGCTCACGGGTTCTGACCATGATGTGAGGGGTGAGAAGTACGTACAGTTTCCACAAAGGCGCAAGGGCTGATGAGCGTCACGGCTGACAGGCAATCCAGAGCGGCCTGAAACACACATTTGTAAGTGTATGCAACGGCAGCAGAGCGGCTAGTTGCTGGTTGACATGAGGCCAGACCATTGGATGGCACGCTAGGGGCTTTGGAGCCGCGTACGTCTAGCGTTCCTCATCGTATTCCAGCGCCAAGGATCGGATAGAAGCGATCGTGCTGCGGGTCCCGAACCAATGAATTCCTGGAACCGTCATCGTGTTCTAACGAAACTGGACAAAGGCAGTTCGCGATGCCAGCCCCCTTCTCAAAAGTCCAGGCACCAGCATTCGAGTCCTTGTCAGTCCCATATGGTGCAACTCGCTTCCTACAGCTGACTTCTTGAGCACTGGGTCGAAAGATGAGAAGCGTACGGAGCACGGAGTACCTCGGACACCAAGGTATAGACTGGGGATGACGGGCGCGCCCTCGAACTAGGTGACGCGAGCCATGTGGTTGGGAATGCCCAGAGCCGTAGCGCTGACAAAGCATTTCCGCAAAGTCTTACAGCAAGAGATTATTCCCACACATCCCAAGTAATGGCGTGACATGGCTCGGCCTTGAGAGACCATTCATTGGCGGTCACTTGTACGGACTGCAGAAGGAATAATCAATAGGTGAACCAAGCCCCAAGCATACGCGTTCCTCACCGTGTCCCGCGTAAGATCGGTAGATCAAACCCAAAACTGAATTAAACTGCTCGACCTACGACGCGGACCGCGAAGTCAACCGATCTCATGCCGAGTGCCAGCCACGTTTTCGAGCGAAGTCTAGCGGTCTGCCACTAACTCCTGACGGCTTGCGGGCTAATCGACTGGACGGGATTGAGTGCGGGAGCAAGACTCTGCCAGCACCTCCCAGGGGCTCTAGGGAAATCGGCATCGCATACACCGACTTTGCGGGTCGTTCCACAACAGACCTGCCTCTCCCTTGTTATTATTCTTTGGGTTCTTCTTCCCAGTCCCATCATTAAGCTCGTCATACCTAGTCGATCGCGCTAGGGGCTTCAAAACTCCAGAGCCCCCAAGCCGGGTGCACGGCATTCCTACTTCGCAGAGGAGACATGCGGATCTCAATATATAATTGAGGCTGAGGTCCCCGCCGTCGATGATCCCATCCCGTCTTTTGCACTCCAGAAGACCCCCCAACGAATTGCTTAGGCAAGGCAAGCATGCCGCCTTAGGCTAACCGGATTGCATGATGAATGCGGAAGTTGGACACTGATCCAACGTGAGGGATCTGTTTTGAAGTGCCTGACCCGGATGATGGAACAGCAAAATGAGCGTTCTAGTCTACTGTACCTCATCCCTATAGAGCTCCTGTGTGCTATGAATAGGTTGGTAGTGAGTCGCACAGCATTAATGCTGACCCCTGGCTCGCCGTCAATTAGGGGACTGAGTAGTGGATCATTCCGAGAGCGGGATGCTTGAACATTTGCCCTTGCAAGTGATGTCATATGAATCCCACTAAGGCTGTGTGCCATCGTTTGACACTGCTGTCAGACATGGTCCAAGCAATCAATCTGACAACCTGGAAGCCGGGCACAACCAACGTCCATCCGGGGGATGATGGTTCAATAGAATCACGTGGGATTTGCCCGCGCCAGGAGTGCTGCGAATCTTGAGAGTTGTACATTTGCTTATGCGCGCCTCTCCGTGACCGCCAGCAGGACCCTCCAGCGCAGCAGTACGCGATAAGCTCCAATCGGGTCCTTTATCGGACATCCGCATGTGTGCAGATCTCCAACCCCTAGACCCCTCGCATCAGATCAGCCCAGGAGGTATCCTACGCAGTACCTAGGCATCACGGTCATTTCGATACACCAAGCCAGCCGGGGCCCAACGCGATAGACCTCAGCCCTTACCACGACAGAGAACAACAAGCAGAAGCTGGCTGCCTTCTTCGTACCCCCAAGGTCCCGTGAGGCCTGGTCGTGGGGATGAGGAGGTCATTTCTCCTCCCTCTCCTGGCATCTACCCCAGCCGCGACATCATCGTCATCGGCATCGTCAACATCTGGCGCGCTCGGCTATGCAACCAGAGCATCCATTCTGCGGCGATCGGGACGACGTACCTTACTAGGTGCCTACCCCGCGATTGCATTGCGGAAGCAGCAGCAGCAGCAGCGACGTTGGCGGCACCATGATTTGGACCGCGATGTCTTCCCTGAACCGGAGACAGGGGGTGAGACGCCGCCGCTGACAGACTCCTGCCCGAAGCTGCCGTTCCGATTCGAGACGGGCTTCGCCCTCTTTGCCAAGCGGGCACCGCGACCGTTCCCACCGCCCTTCCTCAGCCCGCCCAGCAGCTCGTTCAGCGACCCGCTCAGCACGCATCACCAGAGCCGCGACAAGCGGGTTTTTGTGGATGGGGAGGTCATTCGCGGCTGGACCAACGGCGACGATGCGGTGTATGCGAGCGACTACTTCATTTGCGCCAACGATGGCGTGGGGGCCTGGTCGATGCGCCCCCGGGGCCATGCAGGGTAGGTGGGCAGTGTTACGCACATTTTGCAGACATGTATGCTAACAAGGCCATCTTTAGGCTGTGGTCAAGGCTGATTCTTCACTTCTGGGTTGCAGCTATGCAGGAGGACATCACGAGACCGAGCACGAACAACCAGCATTACAAGCCTGACCCAGTGGCGTATCTGCAAACGGCATACGAGCGCACACTCGACGCCACCTCGGGCCCAAACGATTGCCAGGGGACTACGACGGCATCCGGCGCGCAGCTGTTCTACAAAGGCGATGCGAGTGCAGCGGAGTCTTCGGTGCCCCTGCTTTATGTAACGAACCTGGGCGATTCCCAGATCATGGTCGTGCGGCCTCGAGACCAGGAGATGATCTACAAATCTACGGAGCAATGGCACTGGTTCGACTGCCCCCGGCAATTGGGCACGAACAGCCCAGACACGCCAACGGAGAACGCGGTCATGGACATTGTAGAGCTCGAGGAAGGCGATGTGGTCCTCGCCATGAGTGATGGAGTGATTGACAACCTCTGGGAGCACGAGATTGTCGAAAACGTCAGCAAGAGCGTCCGGCGCTGGGAACAGGGTGAAGGCGGCCCCGCTGACGGAGATAGATATGGCGGCGCCAACGGAGGGATGACGTTTGTGGCCGAGGAGCTGATGAACGCGGCGCGGACTGTGGCGGTAGATCCGTTTGCTGAGAGTCCGTTCATGGAGCACGCAATCGAGGAGGGATTAGCCAGCGAGGGAGGTTTGTCTTGACCGACTACGCGATTCTAGCTTGGAGTATTACTGACTTGTGCCCAGGTAAACTTGATGATATAAGCGTGGTCGCAGCTCTCTGTCGACGGAATAATTGAAGGTCTTGCGATGCAAGCCGGAATGGTTCAGGTGAATCCAATGAATGGTGTCACCTAGGCTCGGGTAACATTGGGGCGTTTTATCAGGAATCATGGTCTGTTGGACGAATAATGTCGTTTCCGAGTATATGATATGGGCAGAAACTCGTATGTGGTACTGGTCCGTCGAAGTTATGGACACCCAGCATTGGATCGGCGTTTGGTTGTGGGTTATATACTACCCCAGAGTAATACAAAAGGAAAACTTCAATGGCACGCCTCTTTCTCTGCGCAGATTGCTCATTGGAAGGCATCGTGTCAAGCAAAAGAAAGGAATATGACGTGCGGAACGTCCCGCTCCACAGCGGAACTTCAGCAGGGGTCCACGGGTGGCTTCAGCGGACCGTGGGGGTGCTTGTTGAATGTTCCCCACCACGTGCTGATAATCGCTTATCGCAGCTGTCTCTGCAAAAAAAAAGTTTCCCGCAAGGCATAGACGCAGCACCAGCATCACATCAAGCATTTTGCGTCACTCGGCCGGCCCATCGTCACGCGACATCACCGTCAACAACGCCCAAGATGCCTCGAGCAAAGACGGCGAAGCGCTACCGCAAGCTCATGGAGAGGTACTCCATGACCTTTGGGTTTCGCGAGCCCTACCAAGGTATGCATTTCGCCCGCCCTCTGACGCCCTCTGACGCCCTCCAGGGTTTTACGTGATGCGGTGTTGGCTAACGTCGATTCCCCTAGTCCTCGTTGACTCTGAGCTCCTCGCCGACGCGTGCCGCTTCAAGATGGACCTTATCAAGGGCTTCGAGCAGACGCTGAGCGGCAAAGTCAAGCCGCTCATCACACAGTGCTCAATGCGCCACCTCTACGCCAAGAACAGGGAGCCGGGTGTCGCGGACGCCATCGAGCTCGGAAAGACATTTGAGCGACGTCGATGCGGACATCACCCCGACCAGTACCCAGAGCCTCTCAGCACCCTGGATTGTTTAAGCTCTGTCGTGGACCCGAAGGGCTCGGGGATCAACAAGCACAGATACGTCGTGGCGAGCAACGATCTCGAGACGCGAGCCTCTCTGAGACTGGTCAAGGGCACGCCGCTTCTGTACATTTCGCGGAGCGTCATGATCATGGAGCCCATGGCGGACGAGTCGGTACAGCACAGATCCGCCGACGAGCGCGCCAAGCTGCGGGCAGAGATCAAGCGGTTCAGCGACGGCAAGAAGAGGAAGCGCGAAGAGGACGACGATGCCGAGGACAATAATGCAGGGGACGGCTCACCACAGAAGCGCGCGGCGGCAGACCAACCGGAAAAGAAGAAAAAGGCGAGAAAGGGCCCCAAGGGCCCCAATCCATTGGCAGTGAAGAAGGCGAGCAAGCCAAAGGCCGGCGAGCCGCAGAATAGCAACTCGAAGAAGGCACAGCCGGCCGAGCCTGTAGTCAAGGACGGGCCAAAGCGGAAACGCAGGAAGAACAAGTCCCAATCCGAGGCTCAGAGCGGTGAAGGGGCAGAGAACAACGCATCTGAGGGACCGCAAGCAGCGGCCGGGGGTGGCGACTCGGACTAAAAGTTTGCGGCTTACATGCAGACATACGGGCATGACATGGAGGCACGGGGGCTAGCATAGGGTTGGCGTTTTGGAGTTAAATTCCTGGCATCGAGGCTCACAAGGCCCTGTATTTTTGTTTGCTGCAGAGCCCGTTCTGATAGCACTGGCCGACGCGAAGAGAAAGCTTCAGCGGCCGAACCTGACAGTCCACCATCTGCAAGACGATGTACCGGCACCTAGGCCGGCGGTGAAGTGCCCGTGAAGCTGCCTTGTGTTATAGGCGTAAGGGGGCGCGGCACAGAGAGCCGGCGAGGGTCGATGGTGGGGCAGATCGCTGAACCACCGCTCCCGCCAACCCGCCGCCGGGCGCTCTAGCGAGTTAGCGGTCATTTGACACCCCATCTCACCCAAGCATGCCACGCACCCCCTGTACCATAGTAGTGCGCCTCCTTCAAACCAGGGGGGTCATTTGTATGAGTGAGGAGTTGGAGTAACGCATCGTGCCTCGAAGGCAATCTGACGTTGCTGCTCAGCTTTGGGCGTCTCTGATTACATTGATTGCATCCAGTGGATGACAACAGGCCCGACGGGTGGAGCACTGGACGGCGTGGTTACTTAGTCAGACCAAGCTGAGACAAAGAGGCCGTCGTTGTTGATCAACCGTTGAATAATGATTGATACATACATGCAGTGCGTTACGGTCGTATGTGCAATGTGCATGCATGCAGATACGTACCCCTGAATCCTGAATTCCTCAACCCAAGCCCAGCCCGAAAAAATCCCAGGAACGGCCTAGTTTCGGGCCCCGTAATTTGAGGTCGCATCTTCCCACCTCGTCCCCACGTTCGACCGCAGGGAGCAGCACCAACAGGCTGGCCGCCAAGCAAGCTCCCTTGAGCCTGTCAGTTGGGGTTATTCATAATTTTTTTTTTATTCGGAGAGCGAGACGAGAGCAAGACGTCACCCAGATTGCGATTGCCGGCGTGACGGAAAACGAGGAGCAAGGACCGCGAGAGACACACGCCAACGCCGATCCATCCCCGGTCCCGTGCCGTGGAGTCACGCCAGACAGCAGCAAGCGCATGTGTATGTGCATTCGTACAAGGACCTCCTGATCCGAAGCCCGCCATGGCCCCGGCGCAAGAAGTCGACGACTTCGGTCTGCCGATCCGGAAGTTCTCGAGCGATCCGGTGGAGGCCGACCCGGCCACGAAAGCGGTGGGCAAGGACGAAACCGACGGCACAAACGATGCTGCAGACAAGACGACGAGAGACCTGACAACCAAGAAGAGCCCGGCGGGCGACAAGGAGTCAGGGGCCACAGAACAAAAGCCGCAAGAGGGAAGCTTGAAGGCTCCGAGCAAGATGGACCAACCTTCGGCGGGGAACAGCGACGATGAGGACTTCCAAAGCGCCCAGGCCACGCCTGTGCCCGGCACGCCAGCGAACGAACGGGCCGACGCCTCCAAGGAGAAGGCGGAAGATCCTGAAGCTCCCAAGACCCCTGTGCCGCCACCTACAGAGGATAGAGAATCGGCCAAGACACCGGTGCCACCAGAAACAAAGACATCCCCTCCCGCCGATAGTAAGCCCAAGAGTGAGGACGACAACGCAGAACGCGAACCGAAACCCACCGATACGAACGAGACCAAACGTCAAAGATCAGACACTACGTCTTCTGTCCAAGCCATATCGGGCCCTTCCATACGGCAGATAGAAGCCAGCAAAAAAGCCGAAGAGGCGAAGGAGGCAAAGAAGACGCAAGCGGTAGACCACAGCCGCGATACCAGCGTCGCTAGCATGGGCGAGTTCTCCCACCAGCAGCTGGCCACCCACAAGGACGAAGAAAAAAACGATGACGACGATGGCTGGCAGACCATGCCTGCCTATGCGCCGTACGATATTTACGACGACGACAACCGACTGATTGCAAAGGAGCACAACGAGGACGAGGACGAGACATACGGTTACGCCGGCCTCGGCGGTGCCGGCAGGGGCTACACTCGGGTTCTGGACGATGAAGACGCCCAATCTGAGAACAGCATGGACGATGACACGAGATACCTCTTCAAGGACCCGAAGAGCACGAGCATGGTGGACGACGAGCAGGAACAGCGAGATGCCGTCTCGCAGTTGCAAGCTACCAAGGACCTCCTAACCGAGGGTCAGAGGATCGCATACGTCGGTGTGACTCGAGTGGAGCTCTACGAGATGCAGAAGCAAGCTGAGTATGAGTATACCAAGAAGACGAAGAAATATGTCCAGACGGCGGCGGAAGCCACGAGGATGTGGTCACAAAAGATTATGATCCGGCTGTATGCCCACATGGAGATTAGTCCCCCGGAACAGGTCATGATAGAGCAGTTGGCCGCCCACGGCGTCAGGCCTGAGGATCTCACGCCCGTTCTCATGCAAAATTCAAGAGTCAAGAATCCCATGGCGGAGGAACCAAGCTCAACGTCGACGCCCGCCACACCGAAGGCAGGCGGAGGGACTAGCCCGCGTGCGTCTATCTCAGGCACATCGCAGGAGGAGCAGCCGGCAGCAGTCCCTCCCCCTTATGAGGCCCACACCAACGAGGGCGAGGAGATGCCAGACGTCAAAACGCCATCACAACTACCGCATACGCAGAAGATTGATATTGACCTTCGGTGGACTGTGCTTTGTGACCTGTTCCTGGTCCTGATTGCCGACTCTATCTATGACGCGAGGTCGAGGGTGTTGCTAGAGCGTGTGGCCAAGAGCCTGGAGGTTCCCTGGATAGACGTCTGCAGGTTTGAGAAGCGCGTTACGGACGCATTAGAGATGCAACAGGCTGCCGAGAAGGAGAACTGGAACGAGGATGAACATTTGGAGAACAGGAGGAAGCTCGCCCTGAAGAAGCGATATGTCATGATGGGTCTCGCGACAGTCGGTGGCGGTCTCGTCATTGGTCTGTCGGCCGGCCTTCTCGCACCCCTCATCGGAGCTGGCCTGGCAGCCGGATTTACGACTATAGGTGTCGGCGGAACGAGCTCGTTTCTCGCTGGTGCTGGAGGCGCTGCTATCATCACATCTGGCGCCACCGCCTCGGGTAGTTTCATGGGTGCCAAGGCCGCCAGTCGGAGAACCGGGTCCGTGAAGACTTTCGAGTATAGGCCATTGCACAACAACAAGCGGGTCAACCTGATCGTAACGGTCTCGGGGTGGATGACGAGTAAAGTCGATGATGTCCGTTTGCCATTTAGCACCGTCGACGCAGTTATGGGCGATATCTATTCCATTCTATGGGAGCCCGAGCTTTTGACCAGTATGGGTGACACCATCAACATTCTGGCCACTGAGGTAGGCAAAATTTTCTATTAACTCGGCCCTAACTGTACTTTGACTGACACATATCCACACAGGCCCTCACCCAAGGACTGCAGCAAGTTCTGGGCAGTACAATATTGATTGGTCTCATGGCTGCTCTGCAGCTGCCTGTTGTGCTCTCGAAGCTATCGTATCTAATCGATAACCCCTGGGCTGTCTCATTAGATCGCGCATGGTCTGCAGGTCTCATTCTTGCAGACTCCCTCATTGACCGAGGTCTAGGCACGAGACCCATCACTCTTGTAGGCTACTCTCTGGGTGCTCGGGTGATTTTCTCCTGCTTGTTGGAGCTGGCACGGAAGGGCGCCTTCGGCCTAGTCCAGAATGTTTACATGTATGGATCACCTATTGTGGTCAAGACGGACGAGTACCTGAAAATTCGCACCGTAGTGGCGGGCAGGTTTGTCAACGGATACAACAAGAATGACTGGATCCTTGGTTACCTCTTTCGATTGACGAACGGTGGCATTCGCCGAGTCGCGGGCCTGGCGACGATAGACAACATTCCGGGAATTGAGAATATGGACTGCACCGAGTTTGTCGTGGGACACATGGACTATCGACAAGCGATGCCAAAATTGCTACGAGAGTGTGGCTGGCTCGTTGAGAGCGACGAGTTCGGCGAGATCGAGGACCCCGATCCTGAGCAACACCGGGAGAGACAGCGGGAGCTTATCAGTGAGATTGAAGAGGCTCGTAAAGAACTCGAGAAGGAGGGCCAGGGCAAGAAGGGAGGCGCTTTCAGCTTCTTCTCGCGGAAGAAGAAGCAGCGCGCGGAATGGGAAGTTTACGAGGACAACAAGGGCCAACCAGGCCCGGACGGTTCCACGTCCGAGGACAGAGCCGGCAACAATCACGGCGTACTGTTCGACGTCGATGCCATCAGAGCCGAGCTTGCAAAAGAGCAGAACAAAGACGGCGAAGTAGAGGAGCTCCAGGTCAGAGAGCTTCAGTCGACTCTACCACCGATCAAGATCCGATCACCATCACTATCAGAGAACCCCCGCGCGGCCCTGCGTGAGACAAAGAGCGACGACGCAGCGACAACTCTACGGAGCGTGTCCTCTCCCGGCTTGGGGGCCTCACAGGACCGGACACCCACCATGCCCAGTTCGAGCTTCGGCTACCACAGCCCGAATCCATCACAGTCGTACGGGCTGGATCACGGCGCCGATGAGATCCAGATGACGTTCGACGATGGATATCGGGCGCCGGAGTCCAGCAAAGCCCAGGATGCCTACTCTGCAGCCCCGGCGAGACCGGAGATCAAATCGAGCCAGACGACACCGAACATGGCGTTGCATGATCCTTGGGCCGACGACGACGAGGAGTTCGGGAAGGAGAAGGAAATCCAGATGACTTTTGCGTAGAGATGCGGGATGCCTTTTGGATTGGTTTCCCCCAGCCAAGCAGGGAGAACCTTGCATCCATTCTTTTTTTTTTTTTTTTGGCCGAATATGACGTGTAGCAACACAGCATTACCCATACACATCATTATCAACATCACAGCATCAGGGCGTTTGACATTCGGGTTCAAGGGAGGGAAGGGTCGGGGCGGCTGGCCGGTCTTGATCTTGGACCTTGCATGGGTACAATTCGGACGTTGGGTGAATGGGACAAAGGCTTCACATGTGTACATATAGAAACAACATAACTGTCCTTGTGATGTGGAAACCAAAGTATACAGCAAAATGGACCATAGCATCCAATCTCCTTCGACATGCCCCATTCTTTTCTCAGTATCTATCCCACAGCGGGGCTTGAGCCATGTCGCTTTTACTTGAAGCCTGAGCCTGGCAGCAGTTTAGCCCGAGCTTGGCTTCTAGAAGGAAACGTCTGGTCGCATTAACCTAATCAGCAGCTAGATCCCTGGAGCTGATTCATTGACACATAGCCAACCGATAATATTGAATATAGCTAGCTATCTACTGTCTAACCTTCCATTGCAATGTCTCTGGGTCGAGATCATCCCGCTTCGCTGTCTCCCAGTCGTGACGGATAATTTTTGCGCGGTCTGCGTCTCGGGGCGTGATGACAGCTTTGAAGGGCGGTGGCGAGGCCAGGAAGCCCTGAGTGACTTGTGTAGGGTCCGGAACGACGTCTTTGCCGTTGCTATCAAGCGGCCTCTTGAAATCAAACGCCCACAGCAGCCTCGAGATGCTGAGGTAGAGACTCCGGTCCGCCACGTGGATACCGGGGCAGATCCGCCGCCCGGCCCCGAACGCAAACTGGTCGCGTTGCGAGACGTCCGGGTTGACGGCCGCGTCGTAATCGTACATGATCCGCCGAACCATCCTCCAAGTTTGTCCGTATCCCATCATCAAGACTCTTAGACCCCTACTGGCTATCTTTTGACCTATGTAAATCTCCATTCTGTCGTTGCTTATAGCGCTTTTCTTGTCCAAGACTTTCTTGATTGCTCGGTTATTCGAGAGAATAATCATAGTTTTCGTTCCCAGCATTAGGCTGTATACCGGGCCATACTGTTGCGCCCACTTCTGGAACTGCAAGTTGACATCATGATCAGGCATCTACGATTTATTAGCAAGGGCAAAACTAGAGTATTTGCTACAAGCATTGCAACATTGAGTCTCACCAGATGGAGGTTGCCTAGGATGGGTATGGCTGGAGGTCCTGGGGGAAGGTCCGCTGGCCGACTCCCGATCTGCAGAAGCTTACGGGAAACGATACCCAGCAAGATGGCGCCTAGAGACGCAATGATTTGAGATGAGATGTTGGCCATATCTGGAGTTCGCAACATGTAAAATGGGGTGACTCAAGCGACTCTACCGTAGTTCACCGATGCTCTTTCAGCCGGCTTGCGGGAAATTTTGGAACCAATGCAGTTCTTGCAGGAGTATTGGGTCCCTCCACGCCGGGGTGACCGGTCCCCAAAGCGGGGGCTTACTATTTTCTCCGGCTTCAGGAGTTTGAGAATGCCTCCTTGCATGAGATGAGAATGGCTCCTCGCATGAGTCCTAATGAATTACCACGCCGAACTAACCGGCTCAACAACTTAAAGCGAATTTAACATCCAGATTCAGACCTACTCATCGCGCTTCACGATTATTTTTCACATGAACTCCCCTTCCTCATCTTGAGAAACGAGTCACAGTAGCTAAGATATACGGTCACCATGTCTGCAGAGAAAGAGGTATACAACCTTAACCATGATTGGAACAATGAGATCAAGCGGCTCAAGATACAACACGACTTCTTCAGAGAGATGGCTGGGGGAAAGGACCTTCCAGCTGTCGTGTGGTCTTACGTCAAGGAGTTAGAAGCCCCCAAAATCGCAGATGTTGGCACGGGTACCGGAATCTGGGCTACCGAGCTGGCCTCCCAGCTGCCGGAAACAGCTGTAGTCGATGGTTACGATTTCGACGTGAACAAGTTTCCGGATCCCAAGACGTTACCACAGAATGTCACTTTAAGGTTCGGCGACATCTTCAAGCCCTTCCCACAAGAGATCATCGGTAAATATGACGTGGTACACGTGCGATTCCTCGTCTTTGCACTAAAGAAAGACGACTGGCTCGTGGCAGTGAAGAATCTAAGAAAGTTAATCGCCCCCGGCGGCTTTCTCTTCTGGGAAGAGACCGGCCCCTACAGTTGGACTTGCTCTCCATGGAGTGAAGCTTACTACGAATGGGTCAAGCTCGAATCTGAAGTGGGAAACCAGCTCGGCCGAGATCCTTTGTGAGTAGATACCTGCCATGAGGCCGAGTTCTGATGGACCCCTGCCTCCAGAAAATGAGAGGAGATTCGCTGATTCCCATATTTAGGGCCCCAGTTCGACTTCCTTCCCAGTTCAAAGAAGCTGGGCTTGCCAATATTGATGAGAACATTTTTGCTATGTTGCGATTGTCAAGCACTACCCCCGTGGATCGACAACCTGGGTTGCTCATCATGGCACAATCTCTTACTGGCCTGGTGGAAAACGGGGTCTTGGAGGGCAAGTATACCAAAGAGGATGTACGGAAACTAGTTGAAAGAGCTAGTGAAGACGTTCAGAATGGAACGGCGCTCAGCGCGAACTTCCACTGGACCTGGGGACGAAACAATGTCTAGATCGGAGCGCCTTGCCCTGGCAGAGGGTACATGTTGAACTCATTTACCAGTGAGAGTTACCGCGTAGCACTCTTAGTGGTCTAGAATATCTAATGAGAGATGATAGGTTATCATGTGCTGAAGATGGATATACGATTCTACGTTGATACTGGTCATGCAACGAAGTCATGATGTCTTTGACTTGTGACACAGGCATAGCTATATCTGCCATTTCCGCCATCTTCCCGTGAAAGTTTGTTCGCTCAAGCGCTCTGGAATGCTTTCTGGATGCAGAGTCGTGAGTGCGCCCACAACCAAATACTTTGAGGCTATAGAGCTACACTTGATAGTAATTAATTAAGTCTACGGTAAATGTGTTTTGATCTTAATTTAATAGGGTGTATGCCAGTCTCCCACATATCTTTACTACTGTATGTCCACGTGGCATGGACTCGATGAGATCGTGAGGTGAGTTAGACGCTTGTCGACCTCCGACCGCGCACGCTTAATAATCTTACGTGCGTCAGCCTCATGAGACAACTTCTCCTCTAATTCGAGAAATTCTGATTTTCTTTGACGAATCTTCTTTTTTAATTCAAGCTTAATTGGATTAAAACCCTGGCTGTGATGGTTTAATGTATATATTGTGACGCTATGCCATCAGGTGTGTACTGACACTAGTCAGTGTGGCCGAGAGTACCCCACTTTTAATATGATATGTGAAAGCACGATTAGTCCTTACGTTATTATATGGGTTTGTGAGGGGGGTTTGTAATGACCAATTGGCATGGTGTGAGCGAGCATCCTTACTGTATCTTTTGTCACTTTAGTACAGGTTTCTAAGTTAACAATTTTTCTCAATGCATTCTATCACTTACTGAAATGAAGTTCGTGATAACTCGTTAACAATTCAATTGCCATCATAGTAGTTTTTTTAAAGGGGATCACACAGTCCTCTCGCCCCCAATTGTGGGCCCGAGGGCCGCAAGGTCGAACTGTCCGTTTCGGTGTAGTGTCGCCAAATTGAGGCGTAAGCCAGACCCGCGTCGGACGAAAACGAATTAGGAAGGGGAAATGCCGAGAACTTGCACTAGCTGCATACAGTATAGTTATTGACAATAGTCAATGCCATGAAAACATATGGTGACGTTTACACGGGAATCACCTCCTCAGATAATGATATGTCTAGTGTAGTACCTGGAAGCAATTATATTTGAACTTCATCTCTCAAAACACATTCATCTGACCGCCCTGACTAACCTACAGGTGATCTCACAATGGCGCAGTCCTCAGATCACTCAGTAGCACACGACACTCTCAATATACCTGGGTTTCCTTTACATGAGTATGCCCTATACATCGCCACTTTCACAAGCCTTGCGGTGTTGCTATTGGTTTATATATCCTTTCTTTCAAACTCAGGGGTGAAGAGTCTACCTTCCGTCAATCCTGTAAGACTGTTTGAATCAGCTACCGATGCTAAAGTGAGTCCAGCATCGAAATCATGTTATTCCAAACATAAGCTGACTTGCGTAATCCCAGCGTGATTTCTTGTCATCATGCACGCGACTGCTTGCAAAGGGCAGGGCACTTTACCCGAGCAAACCTTACAGGCTAATGACGGATCTTGGGGAGGTTGTTGTCCTTCCACATACCCTAGTAGATGAGATCCGGAACGAGTCAAAACTCAGCTTTCCCTCTGCCAATATGCAGGTGAGCATGGAGTTGCGTCCCTTCCAGCCTAATGGAATAGACTTCTGAATGTTGTAGGACTTTCACGGGGATATCCCGGGGTTTGAGGCCATGTCCCAGTTTGCAAACGATAGTCTCTTGCTCGAGGCTGTGGTCAGAAAACAGCTCACTAAGTATTTGTGTAAGTTTTCATATGCGAATGTGCAGTGCTACCTATAGAATTATTTGCTTACCGCAAATCTATGTAGCGCAAGTGATGGAGCCACTGTCCGCTGAGACTACCCATGCGCTTGCTGTGAATATAGGAGACTCCCAGGGTAAGTGCCCAGCCAATCCAGACGTACAAATTTTGAGACAATATTGACACTAACAGATTGGCATGAGATCACACTCAAGCCCACAATCCTGGATGTCATTGCTCGCATATCATCTCGTGTGTTTTTGGGCACCCAACTCTGTCGCAGCGAAGATTGGCTACAGATTACCAAAGCTTACACGATCAATCTGTTTGTGGCAGCAGGGATGCTGCGCATGTATCCCCGGCCTCTCCGCAGATTCATACACTGGTTCGTCCCAGAATGCGAGAAGCTCCGCGGGCAGTTTGGTGAGGCACGGCGGGTGATTGACCCCGTCATTGCCGCAAGGCGAGAAATGCGCCAGGCAGCCATCCGCAAAGGGGAGAAGGTGCCATATTTCAATGATGCGCTCGATTGGGCAGACGAGGAAGCTTCTGCGAAGAATATCAGCTATGAACCGGCGGGATTTCAGTTGATGCTCTCGGTTGCCGCCACGCACACCACGACGGACCTGCTCGTTCAAGTTATGATAGACCTCGCCCAGCACCCTGAGTTCATGGACATGGCTCGAGAGGAGATCGTCAGAGAGCTCAGAAACAACGGATGGAAGAAGACGTCGCTTTACAACATGAAGCTTCTCGATAGTATCGCCAAGGAATCGCAGCGACTGAAGCCAATCAGCCTAGGTAAGTATCTCATTACTTTGGAATTGGAAGGCGGTTTCGACTGATCACGCTTCTTGCACAGCTGCTATGCGCCGTCGGGCAACTGCAGATATCAAGTTGTCTACCGGGCTGGTCTTGAAGAAAGGGACCCGTACCATCGTGGACATCTTCAGGATGCGGGATCCCGAAGTGTACGAAGACCCTGAAAAATGGGACGGAAGTCGGTTCGTCAAGATGCGGGAGCAGCCTGGGAAAGAGAACCAGTCCATGCTGGTGTCGACTCACCGAGACCACCTGGCCTTCGGCCACGGCGTTTACGCGTGCCCAGGCAGGGCGTTTGCGGCGAACGAAATCAAGGTTGCGCTCTGTCATCTTCTCATGAAGTACGACTGGAAGCTTGCGCCGGGCACGGATATCAAGCCTATGGTTATTGGAGCGGCTAATGGTTCCAGTCCAATCGCGAAGATCCTGATTAGGAAAAGAAAAACGGTCGAGCTGGACATCGACACTCTCTGATGGACTGGGTCACTGTCCATATACGGGTCAACTCAACAAGGTGTTCTGCATAATCGGCGCTCTTCATCACACGGTAGTGCCTATGAGGACTTCAAATACAGCATTTATGCGAAATGAATAAGAGATTCGGTTAATTACACCACAACGAAATCATGTAGGTCCAAATGATCATGCGTATCACTTGTAGATGAAAGAACACAAAAGTATCCATTGGCGAGACTCAGCATAGCTTTGCGTATTTACGATCTGCCAGACGCAGTAGATGACTACAATGCCATTCCTTGTAGGAGAACAACATTAATTAACGTCTAGCCTTAAAAGTGTGATATCGAAATTGGCTGTTGTTTGTGCAAAATAGCCGCATTCTTGCTTGAAGCTGCTACTTAGAGCTCATGGGTGAGGGTCGAGCCTTGGAAGTCAACAGGCTTTTTCACGTGCCACTTAAGTACAAATCTACAGCATATGTTGTGACTTGACTGTCTGTTTTGTTGAGCTACGTACCGAACTTTGGTCAGCAAACCTTGTGACTGCCACCGGCCCGATGGAGGTGTCAGAACCGCTGGTCCCCATGACGGATCCAAGTTCAGGTTCACGGTCGGTTCATCCCAAGCCGGCCATTCCTGATTGTTATTGGCCCCATCACCGTTCGATAGCTCATCATACATCTCCCAGCTAGTCAACTCCTTACTCTCTTGTAAACGACTAAGCAAGGATTCATGGTATGCATTGAGGCCGTTGGCCAGGGCCTGCGAGATCTTCGGCTCGACGGACGTGTTCGACTTCATGGCGTCGGCTTGTGCCAGCAGACAGCAGACAGACAAATAGCATCCCAGATCCCTCTCGCTCAACTGGCTCCGTTCTTTGACACAGTTGAGATAGGACTTTGTCCCTGAATGGAGCTGTTTGTAGAGGGATGTTTCCTGTCCATTTGTAGGAACCGGCTCCTCTGTCTCAGCCTGATCCGTAAGTTCGCTGCACAAATACAGAGCACATTGCGTGAATGGAATCATGAAGAGACCGGACCCACGCATACGAATACGCTGGAAGTCGTCGTCGCCTGACAGAGCTGAGTTGTGCGTGAGAAGGCGCAGGGATGCCCCAACACACATCTTCCGCGAGTAGTAATAGGAAGGGTTCTCCATAGCTTTAAGAGCAAACGGATGGTGTAACCCTAGGACGAACCTCTGAACCATCAGGTCATACATTTTGGTCTGAAATGCCGTCGGAGAATTTGTGCTCATCCGGAAAGCCTCGAGGAGCCTTGTACAGCATTTGAGGATTTCCGAAAGCTCTGAACTCAGGCTCAAAACCGCCTCGAAAGATAGGTCTCCCTGGAAGTTGTTTAGAAGTCTCGCAATCTTCAAACGGGTGGGTATGCTCCTCATCAATAGGATCTGGACCGAGGTCTGGGTGAGTTCATCTTCCGCCTTGGGTAAGGGTGTGCTGGTATTCAAGTCCGCATCGTCAATGTTTAATGGCGGCGCGCAGTCGTAATCCTCGACACCAATGGAGGGTCGCTCGCCATGATCCATGCTTGACTGGACTTCCAGCTCTAGTACCGTCGCCCATAATCTACGTCGAGCCTCGATCTCTGAGGGTGGCATATCCTGGAAGTCGTGTTTCACTGGATCGATGTGAAGGCTTAGATGTATAGCCAGGCGCATAAGTGATCCTGCCGGCAACCAGTGGTTGCTTTCATCCACACAGAAGACCTGCCGAGTCAGAAAAAACAAACAGTGTGTACGTATGACATCGAGATTGAGCTCTTTCGTGTCGATTGAGGAGTAAATCCGGCTAGACGCAAAGCCAACCCATCCTAGGACGGTATTTCTAGCGATGCCGGCTTCTTGCGAACAGAAACTCGAACCGAGACATAACACGAGGGCAAGCGGAACAGCGAAGGTATCGCCAACCGCGTCAGGGTTGGCTTGGAACGCTTTATAGTTGTCCAAGAATGTAGCAACAGACAGAATACCAAACACCCTCTGGAAAGTCCGCAGGTACGCTTGAATGAGAACGTCTGCTACCGCTCGATCTGGGATCAGATCTCTGTAAGAATCGAACGCGGTCTGGGATCGAACGGCTTCTTGCGTGGCAATGACGTCGCTAAGTGAACGACATCTTGCTATAGTGCAGCGATTGCTCTCATTGGCCTCGTGGGCAGTTATGACTGCCTGTGCTTGGGGAGAATGTGAAATGTGAGTGCCAGGCATTGCTCTTGGAGTGATACGCTGGGTGATACCATACCTGATGCACAAAATTGAGCCAGTGGCTCTGCCCATAGAACCTGGTTCTTGAGAAAGACCCTCTTGTCGCTCTTTTGATTGCAGGAAACCAGTTCTCTAGTGGAGATTGTGAGAATGGACCTGAAGCAGCAGGGACCTGTACTTGCTCCGCCGGCAGAGAGGCGCCTATGGATAGTGAGTGACCATGGTGGCTAGATAGGGTGCTCGAAGCATCCGAAGGAACTTCAGGCATCCAGTTGCTGCTTGTAGTGAAGTTTGTTTCCATCCTGGACTGCGAAGGAGCTTGTTCGAACACATAGAACTGTGTGTCCTGCGGATGAAAGGGGGCACTGTTAGGCGAGGCCCTTGAGCTCGTGACGTAGCTACATGTTTCGATGTTGGCCTTGATGCACTGCTCACAAGGCGTTTGTCGATCACACCTGTGAGGAATGCCGATGATTAGATATCAAAGTTTGCGGAAGATATAGACAAGATTTACCTGATCTTTCTGCGTCTGCAGGAGGAGCAAGCCAGAGCAGGCCGTCGCTTCTTGCGCGTATTATTCATCCAATTGCCCAAGGCCATGTCAGAGGACTGCATGCTGGTTCTTAGTTGACCTGTAGTGCATAGACCTGTCAGTGACTAAAGGCGACAGCTAGCTTGTTTGAAGAGCCGGCGTACAACCTCCAGGTTACATACCTGGTGATGGGTACCAGAAGGCGGATATATCAGCAATTTACTGCTAACGCAGCTACTAGATAGAATCAGTACAGACCTTCTGCATACGCAAGGCGTCAGCAATCCTACGCATGTCCAAGAACAACTTCGATCACCATACTTACGCGAGCATCTAGGCCGTCGCGACCGAGCATCCTCGTAAGCAGCACCGTGTTACCTGCAAGGTTTGGAAGTTTTGCAAGGGTGCATATGATCCGGCTCTTTGATTGGGCCTTATCGCAGTGCTAGGCAAAAGTCCCTTGTCAACCATGCACTGGGCCAGATCATATCATAATCATCTCATGGGTTGATCCTACAATTGAACACAGGACTAGCATACAGCTAATGCTAGATAGATCTCCGTATACACCGCTTGTATGAGCTTTCGTCAACTGCACGATGGATCGCCAAGAATATGCAATGGTTTGTGGGATTGCAATCCTTCCGTGGTCCATGTCTGTGAACCCCGCAAAGGCTAGGGAGTCATAATCACGTGGCAAGGTCGCGACTATGGACAAGCAAAACTGCAATTCTCCGATACTCATTCGCGGTGTCGCAGCCGCCAAACAAGCAGGGATTGGTTTTTAAGTTACGAGTTCGTCTCGCTGTCGTACGGCGGCCGCTGCGTATAAAAATCAAGCACCCTGTCCCATGTGGTGATCACAAGGATTGGAAGGTCTTGTCCTGCACGTATGCCGATCCTTCAATCAACCCGATCAATCAGAGAGTCTCGTGTTGACTCCGCGTGAGCTCCATAGCATTGGCCCGACCGGATAAAGAACGGTGAAGACATATAACTAAGCTGCAAGCCGGATATAAGGATATATGAAATCTGAAACACGTGTGCCGCTTAACTCACTATCCTGACGCGCAGCAAAAAAAATAAAATAAAATTGTACGGATTACAGTGTCTATTACTTGGTGTCGGCTTTTGCCGCAGATGAACATAAGAGGCAAATGGCGCATGTAGATTGTAAGACATCGACCCATAATACCGAGTATTGTCCAATCAACTCTTCGCCAACCTCATAAGCCATGATGGCCAGTATTACATCCGTTGCTATTTCCCTGAGCAAGATGAGTGCTCGCTACATTCGGGACAATAAAAGTTTGGTTTGTGTAAGATGCTCCGTGTGATCCTATAGGAGCTTTTGACGTAACACGGGACACCTTTGCCTAAACCATGAGTAGAGAACGAGATTGTTGTAGTCCTAGATTTCATGCGCAGCCCTACACGAAATATTTTTACAAAGCGCAATTCGATTTCTATTGCACATCGAATTCGTATTCTGCTTTTTGGAAACACTGGCACAAAACTTTCTGAAACTGGGCCTTGTTTCTCTTCATATTTTGTTTTCTCCTTAAGGACGTGGTGGGGAGGGGGGTTGGAGCGTGGATACTATGTAGAATGAAAAGCAACGCGGAAAATGGAATGGGAATGGAAAAAAGCCTCCGAGCATCAGATCATTCCCCCAGGGCAGTCCACGCCAGAAGACTAATGTTGAAGTGTATGGCACTAGGTGAGATGTGTCGTCGTTGTGGTGTGAAGCGTATGCCGGTAGGCCCAGACCAGACAGGGGTAGTATATCTAGCATTCGGTTAACGATTTCCTGTAAGCCTATTTGCATAGCCGGTACCAGGTTATCAGAGTCTCGACATGAGCTTGACCGAGCTTACTACCAACGCCCATCTGGTAGACAACTATGAAATGCTCTCTGTACCGCTCACCGCCGGAGAGATTCGTAATATCAAGTCGGACATCTTGCAATCATCTAGGTACCTATGATCTCAAGACTCACTCGCTGTCGAGTCCGGGACTTCAGACCCCTGACGCCAAAGACCCAGGGCTCCACGTTCCTCACGATAAACTTGATAGCACTCTCGCCACATCGTGAATTCCTTATACTTTCACTTTCAGCTTGGTGCCCGCTTGCCACACTCTCAAACCGCAGAAAACGAGGCAGGCAGATAAGGGAAGCACGCCTGCATACACCCAGGCAGCAACCCAGTCAAGCCTAGTGGAATGATGCTGTAGCACGCCTCCGGCGCCAGGTCCACCGGGAAGAACACTCAGGCCAACAAGTGCGTATGCCAGCCCCATCCGTGCACCGAGTTTAGTCTTGTCTTTGGTGAAGACCATGAATAAGAGGGGTGGAGTTGCAACAAATATGCCAGACAAGAAGCCAAAGAATAGAGCCGTGCAGATAATACCAGCAGCGTTTGTTACGGCAAGATTACAAAGTAAAATCACACCAATGATGAGTGAACCTATCTCAAGTCAGTCAGCCTATCTAGCTACCCCAATGTAACAGGGTGATGGGCATACCTGGAATGACAACGTTGACGGGGCCCACTTTATCCGCCAACCAGTTTGGTAGTACTCTGCCAATCGCTGATGCTGAATTCAGGATAGGCAGAAGGTAGAGCGCCAAAGTGCCCGTCATCCAGCCGTTGGCCTGTCCGTAGTATGCAATGTAGAAGAAGGAGACATGAGAGCCGGCATAGCCAAGGAAGCAACCCAGTATACAGAGCATGAACGGGCCGTCTGAGAAGGCCGTCAAGTCAAGCATTCTTCGCACAGCCGGGGGCTTGGCGCGCATCTCGGATACTGCCAGGGGGACTAGCAGGGAGCCCAAGGCCACGAAGCCCATGGCGCGCACGGTCCAGGCGAAGCCGACTCTCTCGATAAGGTTGATGAAAATGATGGGGTAGATGATACCGCCGAGTGAGCTCCCCGTGGCGACTATGCCAAGAGCAAGTCCGAGTCGGCTGCTGAAGTAGGGCTGGACCACTGCCAATGCGGGGACGAACAGACAGCCACCACCAATGCCGACTACGAAGCCCTGAGACAAGACTACCTGCCAATATTCCGAGCAGAGGGAGAGCATCATGTGACCGAAGACAATACCAAAGGTCCCGATGAGCAGCAACAGCTTGAGATAGCCTCGATCGTAGATGGGACCAATGACGGCACCAACGACGAACACCATCAACGACTGGATGGAGCCGATCCAGGAGATATTCGAGGAGGACTCGGTGAACAGCGTTCCCCTTTCGTAGAAGGCTTGGAAGTCGCCAAAGGTGATGATGGTGCCCCAAGTGTTGAAAACGATGGCCCAGCTGCCCACGACCTGTAACCAGGCCTTCAGTCCGCCATTTGGCGGCGCTGGAGGGGCGCGGGGAGGAGCAGACTCGACATCTGCTTTGGGCGGTGGGCTGATGCGGCCGCCAACCTTTTCGCTGTTAGTCGACTCGGTCGACATGTTTGGAATTAGCGCCAGCGGGTTTACGAAGAATGGTTGGTTCACTGGTCTCGCGGGGAATGAACCGACCCCTGGGAGTTGCTGACAGATGAGAACGTATGCAGAGCAAGATGGTCAAGTGATAGCTCCTCCGGCGTGGTCGCCGCAAAAACAAGTAAGAAGGACTCAGCAGGATGAGATCCCGCATTTTCTGCTTGAAACTTTGCGTTGACCCATGGTGGTGGCCTACGGAGTTAGCGGACATGGGCATCGGAATGGAAGGCAACTTTGATTGATCGTCGTTCTTTCTCATTTACCTCGGATCGAAATTTCGCCCGCGTCAGTTTCGTTTATCCCTTGGAAGCAGTGGAATTGCGGCTCGACTCCAGTCAGCGCAGACGGCGCTGATGGGGGCCGTTGATAGTTCATCCGATTCGGTCTTTCCCCTTCCTATTTCGGCCGTGTGAGTGGGGCCAGCGGGAAATATGGGGAGGCGGACGGGAGGCGGAACGATGAAGGTGAAGGATCAACCAGACGCACGGCGCTTAAGCCCGCGGCCCGAGGCCCGATGCCCGATGCCCGATGCCCGATGGCTGGCCTGTGCTTCTAAGCTTGACCTGTGCCCCGAGACTCGGCCTTGTGTCCGTCGTCAGGCGGGCTAATTTTTCCGCCCAGGGTTTATGAACCAGTGCCTATGCTGAGAGCAGCATCGTAAGACCTTCTTGTTGTCTTGCTCGACCAGTAGGATGACATCATGCATCTAGCAGCTGTACGCGAAGCTAACGAGACGTACCGTGCCAAAAATCAGCAAGATGCGTCACCCGTATACGTATTTGCTGGCGCAACAAGTGGCATTGGCGCCAGCACCCTATCCCGTATGGCGGACATGTCGAGTTCACCAACATTCTATGTCATCGGAAGATCAGAGTCCCGTTTCGCCACTCAGAGACTTCTACTTGAGAAAGCCAACCCATCATGTAGGGTGATATTCCTCGAAGCCGAATTCTCGTTGCTCAGCCATGTCGATCGTGTGTGCAAGAAAATCGCTGATTCGACTCAAAAAGTCGATGGGCTTTACATGAGCCCTGGCATGATACCCCTGAACGGGGCAAGTTGTAGGGCCTACTCTACTCATCTAGGCCCGGCATAGTGGTTGACTTGTTTTTCTTACTGACAGATACCCATGAAGGACTTGAGACCTGTTTTGCCATCTCGTATTATTCTAGGATGCTTCTCACGGAAAGATTGCTGCCACTGCTCCGAAAGTCACGAGACCCAAAGGTTATGTGTGTCCTGAATGGCGGGAAGGAGGCAGCTATCGGGCTGGACAACCTTGGGCTCGAGAACTCTTGGACTCCACTAGCAGTGGTTGGACATTCCACCACCATGACCACACTCTCCTTTGAACACCTGGCCCAGGACAACCGACACATCACATTCATGCATGTCTATCCGGGATGGGTAAGAACAGATAATTTTGCGCGCCTGACCGCGCCGGAGTCAGCCAGTATATTCTGGGGCATGGCATTGGCACTCATCCGCTCGCTAGCCGAAACATTAGCATTTCTTTTTGGCACGTCCGCAGAAGAGTGTGCCGAGAGGCAAGTTTTTCACCTGACGGATCCACGTTACGGGCCTGGCGTTAGACGAATTGGACATCAAAGCGAAGAAATTGCGGAAACCCCTGTGCTGAGGGAGTATAAGGAGTCATCTTTGGCGGAAAGCGTCTGGGATCATAACAAACGTATATTTGATAGAGTCCTCAATGGGTAGGCAATTGAAAAGACTTTGTAGGAACTTTCCCATTCAGAACAATTTATTGTCCGAAATATGTAAGAGATAACACCATCTAAAGTGGTGCATCATACGATAATAATATCGAGCATCAGGCACAAGTTGACTTGAAAGGCCACCCCCGGGCTTGTGCAGCATGGCCCTGGTTCGTGGCACTCACACTACACCATAATCTGACGATAATCAAGCTGTCGTAATGACTTCATTCCTGTTTGCAAAGAACTTGGCTACAGTGACGCATAAACGAACAAGCAATCGATTAACTGGGATATTCTCATAGACCCAAAGCTAACGCATTGCCCTGAACAGATAAGCCGAAGGCAGATTAATCTACTTTGGAAAGTCTGATATAAACTTTCTGTGCCCGCTTGGTGTTCTTATCATGTCCCTCAAACCCCGCTAGAGCAGCTGGAATGGGCTTCAGCGCGAACGTCCAAACAATCAGGGTCAGGATGACTTTTAGCTCCAATTGCGCGAATTTCGAGCCTGCAAAGAATGTTAGACTCTACTATAATTATGTAGTTAAGAGTCCAGTATATATCTAAATGGGACAGAATCTAGAGCACACTCCTGGCGCACGATAGGAATGAAGAAGAGCGATAGGCTTACCAAAACAGCCACGCTGGCCGACTCCGTAAGGGTGCGCAGGTCCAGCGCGGGCATCGAATCGGACCTCGCCATTTCCCTCTGAAACTAACCATCGATCGGGGCTAAACTGGTCAATGTCCTCACTACTCCAGTTGCCGAACTTTCCCTTCCCATCTTGACTCGACTTAGTGCGCAAAGTCTCGTCCACGGAACATGATGGGGCCTGATAACTTGGACCATTGGTAAGCATGAAAACATCAGTCCCCTTTGGTATTTTGTGGCCAAGAATTGTGGTGTCATTGATTGTATGTCTCACAATCGTCGGCACCGTATTTCCACAGCGATGGTTCTCTTCAATGAAAGCATCTAGGTAAGCTGTCGTATTGCTGACGATCTCATCCGCGGACGGCAGCCGCCCAGCTGCGAAAGCACAATGGTGTGTCTCCCGTAGCTTGTCTCGCAATATCTTTTGTACGTCTTGGTACTCAGTCAGATATTTGATTGCCCAACATATGGTCGTCGACGTGGTCTCGTGGCCGGCGGCGATGAAACCGAACAGCTCGCCTTTGATTGCCTGGATATCATAGGTCATATCACGGTTCTCTTTCTTGGCCATTTGTGCCTGACGCTGAATCAACAGGTCCATAGCACAGTGTACAGAACCTTGGGCATCTGGATTGGCGTAGAACTTATCCCAAGCTCTCTGCACCCGTTGGCCAATCATCTCGTCTTTGTACTTCCTTGCAGCTGAAAGCTCTGGATAGAAGCTTAGGGCAAACTTCATATGCGGCGTCGGAAGTGGTGAGTTCAAGCCAATCTCGACACTGTCAAGCAATGACCGGATTGACGTGAACTCTTTCGGGTCGTTGATCTCTGGGAATACAGCGGGCAGGTCTTGACCGTCTGGAAGTTTCATCTCTTTAAGCCCAGATAGATGCTTCTTGTGAGTTGAAATGGTTCCTGCCTCCAGCTCAAAAGTTGCTGCCAGTATGATGTCAAGGGTGGCCCTGAAAATGTCGTGGTCTCCTTCAAAAGGTCTGCCTTGCGCTAAGCGTGCCCTTTCCTTCCATAGCTCGAGCATGTTCTGGCATCGTTCGTGCAGAGCTGGCGCGACGATTCCGTTGAGGAACGCCGGGGACATGGTATCCCTAATTAGGTTTCGATGAGCTCGAAATTTGTCGTTGGTAGGCATCTTTGTGTATTGATCAGTATTGACTCTACATCTCGCGGGTGGGGGGAGGGAGTATGATTGTAACGCAGCATTAGATGTTTTTAGAGCTGCAAGACACTTACCCATACATGACATGAGGGAAGCAGAACGCCAAATATATCCTCAAGAACACGAGCACGGTCAAAATCGCTGGACCGGAACATTTGGATGTCATGCGCCTCGCGAAAATCGTTCACGATAACCCAGGGCTTGCCAAAGGGTCTCATGAAGACCTGAATGACAGGCGAATCCAGTTCAACAGCAAGTCGCCTCATGTAGCTCCATATTTCTTTTGTCTCGTAGTTCCACTTGAGGACCTACTTCAGGTGTCAGCAAGATCTATGACCTAGTCTCATGCCTGGTCTTACATCCTGGACATCCCCTAGTATTCGTCTGTCGCTGCCCTTCTTGTAAGGAATTCCTGGTATTGGCTTTGGGAGAAGAGCACGATACAGAGCAGGTAATGCGACAACCAGTACAAAAGTCCCAGCAGCAATAATATGCTGAGGCATTAAAGGCAAGGAATACATGGTGCTAGTCGTGACGGTGCGCTGACAATCTTGTACTAGAACACCGACTATCGGCCTTTGAACACTCCAATAACCCAAACGTAGAATATAATAAGTAATGAATTACTTCAATCAACTGTGTTTTACAAGTTTGGCTTTCGGATACGTAGACCACTGCAAGGCCAAATGAAAGAATCGACTGGATAAGATAGCAACACATCAACAAGGTCAATACTGCAAGCTACATTGATCACCTTCTTCGCACAATTACCCAACAAGGCGGCTTTGAATCGCGCCTGGCACTCGCTGTACGGAGGAGGCGGGATATGACGTGGAGGCCGTGCCGGTCGGGGACCCATGATATGCGTGCACTAGCGGCAATGTCTCACTCCGTAAGGAAGTAATAGACCGGCCCGCACACTGCATCATAGATACATCTGAATCATGTCGAAAACGGCCATAGAAAACCGAACTATTACAGAAAAACGTTTCCACATGGCTTAGCGGAAAGTATGACCGAATAATCCTTTTCCTCAGCTTCCCTGAACCAGTACCAACAGAGATCAGTTACAGGCACTTCCATCTTTTGGGCTATAACACCGCACAGGGGCTAAATTTGGAAGACAAAACCATGCATTCAGGTTCTATTCTGATAATTTTCACTCTCTCTGCAATTTTGTACTGGATTGCAGCAGCCACTCTAAACTATGTTCGTTACGAAAAGACACGTGCTGAGTTTGGCTGCCCGCCGCTTAAGGCATATCCAGGCTGGGACAAGATTCTCGGCCTTGACTATGTCTACGCCATGTTGAAGGCTCTGAAAGAAGACCGCTTCTTGCAATTTCAGACAGATACCTACTCCGCTCGGGGTTCCAAGGTCTGGCGAGCAAACTTTCTAGGCAACCGTATGGTGTACAGCTCAGAGCCCGAGAATATGAAGGCTTTATCTACTTCCCAAAAAGATGCATTTGCCGTGGAGCCGATTAGGGTAGCCAACGGCGCAATCACTCCATTCACTGGGCGCGGTGTCAGCTCTTCAGATGGCGAGAAATGGCAACATTCTCGTGATTTGGTCAAACCGTACTTTGAGCGAGCGGGATTTGCCAATCTCAATCGCCTTAGAGAGCATGTAGACCGTTTAATGAGTCAAATTCCGTCTGACAGCTCGACAGTGGATATGCAACCACTATTCCAGCGCTGGGTCAGTTGATTTTCTATACTGACGAACGTCCGGTGGAGAGTGGAAGCTGACAAGAGCCTAGTTCCTTGACACATCCACCGATTTTCTTTTTGGTGAGACGGTGAACTCACTTGATCATCCAGAAAGGGGTTGGCCCCAGAAGGATATGGTCAAAGTAATGGCTGGGCTGCGGTTGCGCTTACAACTCAGCTCGTTCCTTTTCCTACATAGAGATAAGGAGTGGTTCGCGGCGTGTAAACGTATTCAAGGCTTCCTCAGTCACTATATTGAACAAGCATATAGACAATTAGAGGAGGAAAAGAAAGGAATTCCCGCAACCTATAAGAACGGTGAACCCCGCGACGACTTTTTATGGACCGTTGCTCGACACGTCCCTGACCCGATCGAACTTCGCACGCAGCTTACAGGCGTCTGGATCCCTTCTAACGAGACAACTTCAATCCTTATGAGCAATACTATATACGCTTTGGCCAGGAACCCTAGGGTAGTTCAAAAGCTGCGGGAGGCTGTCCTTGAGTATGGAGACAAGCCCTTGACCTTTGAAGGCCTAAGATCAATCAATTACCTTAGATGGACTGTTAACGAGAGTAAGTGTTTTCTATTGTGGTAGTGCATTTAATTTTTGGGTCTCACATCACTCAGGTCATCGACTGTATCCTGTCAGTTTACAGACTGTCAGAGCTTGTATCAAGGACACAACGCTCCCAACAGGGGGTGGAGAAGACGGCAAGGCACCTATCTTTTGTGCCAAAGGTGATATTGTGCACTGCAACCGTTACCTAATGCACCGTGACCCCGAACTCTGGGGTTCCGACACAGAACAGTTTCTTCCTGAACGATGGGAGAAGGCCCGCCCTATGTGGAGCTTTGTCCCTTTTGGTGGTGGTCCACGGATCTGCCCAGCCCACGTGATGGTGGACACCGAGTGCAGTTACGCTATTTTCAGGCTTTTGCAGCGATTCAAGGCGATCAAGCCCAGAGATGATGAGCCTTACGCGGCTGTCATGCGCGTAGGCCCATCCAGTAAGTATGGATGCAAGGTTGCTTTCATCCCAGCCTGAATCTCAACGTCGCCTTGATGAGAAATGATCGAAATCGAATATGTCTACTTATCAACCTCAAAAAGGGAAGCAGATAAACTCAGTAACACACAGAAAACCAAAAGAGGTTCAGTTTATTTTACCATCAAAGAGCAAACTCAAGAGATAATGGTGACATGAGTAACAAAAAAGAAGTTCGAACATAAGTTCGAACACTCGCCTAAAGCTTATGGTTTAATTTAAAGTAACGGCCTCCAATTAGTAGAACTCTCCATAATTCAGTGATAAAATGGGTAAAAAGATAGATGCACTCATTGGGTCTCCAATCTTTGAGCGCTTACCAGAGCCATTTGGTCTGATATTTGGGGGCAACAATTCTAGTATACTTACAGATAAGAACTACAGATATTGGACGGGTCTCATTTCACCCCAATGAAAACAAATTCATAGAAATCCATATACTTTACAAGTAACCAGCGCTCCACCCGTATTACGAAGAATTCAAAATTGTTTTCTGTTATCATCCTGGCCGGGCTTGGCGGAATATCGGCGCTTTCAACGCCTTGCACACCTCGGCTCACAGAATCCACTGATACATGAACAATATAGACTTACTTTCTTCCCTAAATTCAATACGGATGTCCCCGAGCACTTTGTTGTTCCTAGTATCGGACATAAGGCGGCCGGCTCTACTAGATTAGGCAAGTACAAGTCCGATTTCCCATCGACCCCGAGGCTCCACTCCAATCATAAGAAGCGAAAAATAATGGTCTTGAGACCCGAGTCTACAATACAGCATTAGTAGCCGGGGTATACCGCTCCATGTGCCGAGGTGGCGAATGGAGTCCGAAAATGGCCAGCGTTGGCTTACCCGACCGACTGGATGCGCCCTAGAAGACACGTCAATGGATGATGGAACCTCCTAAAACCGCGAATTATGTAATCAACGATATTTTACTCGGAATTGACTGTCTCGATGGACGAATAGCTCATTAGCTGGCCGAATCATCTGATTGCGGTTCTTTTTTGTCAAGCCGCTCCGCTCCTCAGATGCTGCCTCGGTGAATGAGGCCACAAGGAAAAGTATCCAGTAATGATCGACAGGTTGCAGAACTCGAGCTTACATTCCGTAAGAATTTAGCACTGAGAGCAATTTGTAGTCAGAGCGGCTAATAGAGTTATTGATGCACACAAGCACCAAAGCTTCACTGATGACCTCGTCAATGGGTCGTGGATATTTCTTACCCTTTCTGACACGCTCCTAACATTTGATGTGTCTATACGCCAGTACGAAAGAGGTAAGCATACCCGTTGCTGATATGATTTGACCGCGTGGCGTATGTTGCCTCCGAGGAAGTAGATAGTTATGTAGACATAACCCAACTAAGTGTGTTTGGTGAACTATAAGCTATAGAAGGGTATGCAGGACCTCATGAGCAAAATACCTGCCATCTTTTATTTCAACTCAACGGCCTTGCTTGTCGCCTGATCAACTCAGTTAAACCATATTCTACCATGGCAGAACAGATAGCGATAGTAGGATCTGCATGTCGATTCCCCGGCGGTGCGAGCTCGCCCTCGAAACTCTGGGACCTCTTAAAATCGCCTCGTGATGTAGTCCGAGACTTCCCCCCAGAGAGACTCAACTTTCAGAATTTCCACAGTCATAATGGAGAACACCACGGCCGGACAGATGTGCAGGGAAGATCATATCTGCTCCAAGAGGACTGCCGCCTCTTCGACGCTGCTTTCTTCAAGATCAACCCCATGGAGGCCGAGGGTATGGATCCACAGCAACGTCTCCTTCTTGAGACCGTCTTCGAGGCTATAGAGGCGGCAGGCTGGCCCATGGAGGAGTTAGAGGGATCTCAGACTTCCGTACACGTCGGCAACATGACGGTAGACTTTAACGACATCCAAATGCGGGATCCTGAAGCACTACCGACCTATTCAGCCACTGGACTGGCTCGCAGCATCCTCTCCAATAGAATCTCGTTTTTCTTTGACTTCAAAGGGCCATCCGTTACGATCGACACTGCATGTTCCAGCTCCTTGGTGGCTTTGCACCAAGCCGTGCAGTGCCTCCGAAACGGCGAGGCCAGCCAGGCAGTGGTGGCTGGAGTGACCCTGCTCCTGGACCCAGGCATGTATATTGCCGAGTCCAAGCTACATATGCTGTCCCCCGATTCGCGGTCGCGCATGTGGGATAAGGACGCTAATGGGTATGCTCGTGGCGAAGGCTGTGCGGTGGTGGTCTTGAAGCCCCTTGCCAAAGCCATTGCGGACAATGATCATATCGAATGCATTATACGTGAGACGGGCGTCAACTCAGACGGACGCACGGATGGCATCACCATGCCTAGCTCCACGGCACAGGCCTCACTGATCCTTCAAACTTATAGGCGGGCAGGCCTCAACCCCATCAAGGATCGTCCCCAATTTTTCGAGTGTCACGGTACTGGGACTTTGGCCGGCGACCCTGTAGAGGCGCGCGCCATTAAAGAAGCTTTCTTCCACAATACTGATGGTTCCGACGAAATCGAGGTGATAGACACATCCCAAGAGCCCCTATACTGCGGATCTGTGAAAACTGTTATCGGTCACCTTGAAGGATGTGCAGGGTTGGCAGGCGTCTTGAAAGCATCGCTAGCCCTGCAGAACAAAATAATCCCTCCGAATATGCATTTCAGCCAACTAAACCCAGCCATTGAGCCTTTCTACGAGAATGTTCACGTACCTACTTCCTCTCAGCCATGGCCAGAGACTCAAGGGAGGCCATTGCGTGCAAGCGTGAATTCATTCGGATTTGGTGGCACAAATGCCCATGCTATTCTTGAGAGGTTTAGCTACGCAGACCATCAGAGCATGAAGGATGGTCCAGCCTCTGAGATGGGACCCATAGGACCATTCGTCTTCTCAGCCAAATCTAGGACCACACTTCTTCGACAGCTCAAGCAGACTGTTGAGCACATTCAGTCAAATCCCTTGCTTGATCTTGATGCCCTTGCTTGGGTTCTCCAGACCAGGAGGACTGCACTTTCGATGCGGACGTGCATACATGCCACTGACCGTCAGGGACTACTCGACGGACTCGAGAAACAGATTCACGCGGCCGAGGTGTCAAGCGATGCTCCTTTCGGCGTGAAGGCGAATACGCTCAACGATACCAAGCAGTTCAGGATTTTGGGAGTCTTCACGGGCCAGGTAAGTCGATCGACCATCCGAGTCAAAGGCACTTGCTCACAAACACACCAATCCAGGGTGCTCAAACTGCAGCTATGGGGCGGGAGCTAATGGCATCCTCTCCCATCTTTCTTGACGCTATAAGAAGATGCGAAGAAGCATTAAAATTGATTCCAGAGCCGGCTGAATGGTCATTGATAGAAGAATTGGGTACTGAAGGGCCTCGTTCCCGTGTGGCCCAAGCCCAGTTCTCGCAACCACTCTGCACGGCTATACAAATTGGCCTTGTAGATTTACTACGGGCTTCTGGGATCAGCTTTGGAGCAGTTGTCGGCCATTCTTCCGGCGAAATAGGAGCCGCGTATGCAGCTGGTATTCTGGACGTTAAGGACGCCATGGGCATTGCCTACTACAGAGGGTTGGTCTCCTCGTTAGCCAGAGGCTCGAAGGGAGAAGAGGGTGGTATGATGGCTGTCGGGCTTTCTCTCAACGAAGCTCGCGCCTTCTGTAGTAGACCTGAGTTTTCTGGTCGACTCCAGGTCGCAGCAAGTAATGGGCCGTCGACTGTGACCTTATCTGGGGATTTGAATGCTATACGCCAGGCTGAAGAAATTTCAAGCAAAGAAGGCACATTCGCCAGGAGACTCCAAGTCGATACGGCGTACCATTCTCATCATATGCGTCCCTGCGCTACTGCATACTTGGGATATCTCAGAGCCCTCGATGTGCAAGTTAGACAGTCACATGACTCCTGCTTTTGGTCTTCCAGCGTCCACAGAAACGTGGACATGCGTCAACGACTTGGCGAGTTACGGGACCAGTATTGGGTAGACAATATGGTAAAGACTGTCTTATTCACCCAGTCCACCTTGTTCGCCATTCAAAGTGTTCCATCGCTCACCGTGGGACTTGAGCTGGGACCCCATCCAGCGTTGAAAGGTCCGGTTACGCAAACTTGGGACTCAATTCGAGATTCCCCGCTGCCTTATGCAGGCTGTCTCGACCGCAAAGTGGGAAACCTGTTTACCATATCTACAGCTATCGGACTGGTGTGGAGTCATCTCGGGCCTTCAGCAGTTGACTTTGAAGAATTCCGTGACGCTTTGGGGTCAAGTCGCACGAGGCGAGTCCTGAAGGACCTACCTGCATACCCCTGGGACCATGATCAAATTTACTGGCACGAGTCTCGATTGTCTCACAACTATCGTCGAGGTTCGCGTGCTCCAAACATGCTTTTGGGGCGACTGCAAGAGGACTGCAAGACTGAGATGACCTGGCGCAATATCTTCCGCTTGAACGAAATGCCGTGGTTGAGAGGGCACACATTTCAAGGTCAGGTCATCTTCCCCGGGGCCGGTTATGTGAGCATGGCTCTGGAAGCCGCAAAGTCTTTTGCGCGGGAGCGGCATGTTGAAGTCGTCGAGATACACAATGTCAGCATTACGAAAGCTTTGGTTATCGAGGAAGATACCAGTGGTGTAGAAGTCCTCTTCACACTTCGTCAACTAGACTCAACAGCTCAGAAGGGTCATGATCAGCGAGTACTAAAAGCCGCCTTCTCCTGTTATAGCTGTTCCGATGGTCATGTCTTGGACGCAGCGTGTCATGGTCAATTAACCATACACCTTGGCGAGCCCGGAAAGGATACGCTAGGGCTGCCTCAAAGGCAAATTTCCTCGATCGAACTCCCTCCTCTACACGTTGAACGATTTTTCAAGGCAATCGATAGCCTTGGAATAGTCTACAAGGGATCGTTCCGCGCCTTGGAATCCATCAACAGAATCAGGGGCCATGCACAGGCAGCGGCATCCTGGGCGGATGGTCAGCTAAACGATAGCATGCTGCTCCACCCAGAGATTCTTGACGTTGGGTTTCAGGTCGGTTTTGCTACCTTCGCATCGATAGCCGAGGGTGCAATGGGGGCTACATACCTCCCTAAAGGAATTCGTCGTGTCGTCGTGGACTATGCGCAGAGCCTCGGCGAGCCTTCGGGAACAGCTACTACCATGGAGGCTCACTTGATCAATTCGTCAAGCGATATAGTCGAAGTAGATATCAATATATGCGATACGCGTAACGGTATCTCTAGGGTACAGGTTGAGGGCCTCCTGTTGAAGGCCATTGCAGAGCCACAGCCTACGGGTGATCGATTGCTGTACGCCAAGACCGTCTGGGATAACGACGCCGCGGGGGAGTTGATTATTCCCTCGTCGACAGTCGTCTTGGCTTCAGATTTGGAGTACATTGACGCAGTAGAGCGGACGGCGCTTTTCTTCATGAAGAGTCTTACTCAGGAGTTTTGTCCACAGGAAATCAGGGCCTTCAAATGGTACCACCAAGAACTTTTCCGGGCGATCGAACTGTTCTTGAAGCCAGTTCGAGAAGGAATCCATCCTGTTTTGAAACAAGAATGGCTTCAAGATAACCGTGCCACGATCCGCACTTTTTCTGAGCAGTATCCAGGAAGTGTAGATCTACAACTTCTCACAGCAGTGGGTGAAAACTGGCCCTCAGTTATGCGCGGCGAGTCGGAAATGCTGGAGCATATGTTGAAAGATACGATGCTGAGCCGACTGTACATGGACGGCCGTGGTTTTTCAATCTGTAACGACTACGTCGCTGCATATATGAAGAAAATCACGCACAAGTACCCGCGCACCCGAATCTTGGAGATCGGGGCTGGTACAGGTGGGACAACTCGTAGTGTCTTGGTAAGTCGATTGTCTATCAACATGTTCATGTTCAGTTGTTCCAATGGGCCACAGGGCAGATCAAACCGTTAATACTCTACAGGACAGTATCGGTGATGCCTATACATCATACGCCTATACCGATATCTCAGCTGGCTTCTTTGAGCATGCGGCTGAGAGATTTACAGACCATTCCCAGAAGATGGAGTTCAAGACATTCAACGCGGAAAAGACCCCTGGCGAGCAAGGACTGGCAGTAGAAACCTACGACATCATCATTGCCGCCAACGTCTTACACGCCACGCGGAACTTGGCACAGACCATGCAAAACGTCCGGTCCTTACTGCGTCCAGGTGGCTTCCTAGTTGCTGTGGAGGTCACTGGCACCATGCTTCGCGAGCCAGGCCTCATGGGTGGCCTAGAGGGATGGTGGCTTGGTGTTGACGATGGACGTTTCCCATGTCCAGGTATTTCGGCCAAGAGCTGGCATGATGTTTTCCAGAGCAATGGGTTCTCGGGCGTTGATTCCATCGCCTACGACTTCCCTGAAGTCAAACGCCACAACTGTTCGGTGCTCATCACCCAGGCGGTGGACGAAAAATACGATGTTCTGCGCAACCCCATTACATCGATCGATGCTGTCCCAGAAACTCAATTCCTTATTGTAGGAGGCGCCACGTTACCGGTGTCTAAGGCAGTTCGTCGAGTCGAGAAGATGCTCCGACGATGGACGCCACGCATCAAGGCTTTCAACAGCGTCGCGGACCTGGACCCCTCTGAGGTCAGCCCAGGTACCTCAGTATTGTGTCTTTCAGATCTTGACGAGCCGATATTCAAAGCTTTGATGGACTCCAAGCGATTGAACAATCTGCAGGAGATGCTAGGGAATGCCGAGAACGTGTTGTGGGTAACAAGTGGCCGGCTAAGCCATGACCCCTACAGCAATATGATGATTGGTATCGGTCGTGCGCTCGCCTTTGAGCTACCGCACGTCCGCATGCAGTTCTTAGATTTTGATGAACAGTCCTCGTGGGACATGGAAATGGTAGTTCAGTATCTTGCTCGTATGGTGCTTCTATCCTCACCGCAGTATCTAGACTACAATATGCTCTGGACACACGAGCCTGAGGTCCACGTCAGAGGTGACCAAACGTTGGTGCCACGTTTGATCCGAGACGATTCTTCTAATGAGAGTCTCAACTCTCGCCGCCGTCAGGTCACGAGGCTAGCAAAGGAGTCCGAGTCGGTCGAATTGATCCACGGCGACGATCAAACTGTGCTCGTCAAAACGAAGCAGTCGCATCAGTCAGACACTGGATCCGTAGAATTTGTTGTCAGATTGTCCGTGGCTCTACATTCCAAAGACGAAGCGCCTTGTTATTTATGTTTTGGTAAAGTGGGAAACTCCGATAAGCCAGCTTTCGCATTGTCGAAAACCGACTGTTCGACGCATGTCTTACCACCCCGGCAGGTGTTCGAACCACGGACCCTGAGTACTTGCGATGACAAGCTCCTCATTTCTGTTGCTTCCTCACTGATAGCATGCCATATTCTCTCAAGCTACCATGGTGAGGAGACTTTGATGGTCTACGAGCCGACAGAGGGCATCGCAGAAGCCATATCCAATGCTGCAGAGCGGAAGGTGCTCTTCGTTTCCGGAGAAGCGACACAGACCGGCAAAGGTTGTATCACGATACACCCGCTAAGCTCTGCTCGAACAGTCCGTCGACTGATACCTGCTGATGCTCGTTTTCTACTCGATCTCTCGGGCAACAATCAGAACGCACCCGCCAGTATGATGGGGAATATACCGCTCCAGTGCAGCTGTGTCAAATTCAGGCCCAATACCATTCCTAATGACCGCACTACCCTGGGAGTTGCATTCGACATGGCTGTCTTGGCGAAAACTGGTCCAAGTCCCAAAGTCGTCAAGATAGGCGAGACCGAGGCCGAAGAGTTTTGCACCAGGCGCCTTGCCACTGTAATTGACTGGGAACGCACAGGTCCACTGAGTATAGTGATACCTCCGCCCGACGCACAACAGGTCTTTTCGGGCAGCAAAACTTATCTGCTGGTGGGTATGGCGGGTGAACTGGGCCAATCGCTGTGTCGCTATATGTCCAGCTGCGGTGCCCGCCACATTGTCGTCGCGAGTCGTAATCCCGCGTGCGGCGAGCGCTGGCTCGAAGATATGCGCGCAGCTGGGGTCAACATCCACGCCACCCAGCTGGACGTAACAGACCGGGATCAGGTGCAAGCTACTCTTTCTAAGCTCAGGACATCGATGCCTCAAATTGGAGGCGTAGCTAATGCCGCATTGGTGCTCGAGGACTCGCTCTTTGTCAATGCCACAGCTGACAGTGTCAACAAACAGCTGAAGCCGAAAGTCGACGGCACTGTACATCTCAACGACGATTTTGTGGAAGACGACTTGGACTTCTTCATAGTATTCTCGTCACTGGGTAGTGTGTATGGAAATGCTGGCCAATCCATATACCATGCTGCCAACATGTTCATGACAAGTCTGGTAGAACAGCGAAGGAGTAAAGGCAAATCGGCATCTGTAATCGACGTCGGTATGATCTCAGACATCGGATACGTCGCCAAGAGCGAAAGGAGCGGGTCTGGAATTGAGAAGCATCTTCAGTCACAGTTTTATATGCCACTGGCAGAGACTGAATTCCACCATCTGTTCCTCCAGGGCGTCCTCTGTGGCCATCCGAGCTCTGAAAATGCGCATCTCACCATTGGAATCCAACCCTTCATTGATGAGCAAGACGCAATCAAGCCTCAATGGTACGACAATCCGTATTTCTCTCATATGGTCGTCCAGCCTTCGTCTTCCAATGGATCTAACCAGCCTGCGACATCGGCCCAGCAATTGCAGGAAAGGTTGGAAAGTGTCTCTTCGATTGAACAAGCATCAGACGTGTACCACACGATGTTCAGAAACAAGATGGAGGCAATGATGAAAATTCCTGCTACTTCAATCGACATCTACGCCCCCTTGTCTGACCTGGGGCTTGATTCCTTACTAGGTGTAGAGATCCGAACCTGGTTGCTGAAGGAGATGTATATCGACGTTCCGCTTCTCAGGATTCTGGGTCGAGACTCGATCGCATCCATCTGTTCTGTAGCTGCCGAGAGACTGCTCTCGGGAAAAGTGGCGTCTAACGCAGACGACAAGGCAGCGGAAACGGTGTTCGTATCAGTCGGCAGCGCCGATAATGTCCAAGCTCTCCAGGTTCCAGAGCAAACTGTCAGCTATTCCACGTCCCAAGTTTCGGAGGCGAGCCTCAGCTCAGAGTTTGGTACTCCTGCAGACTCCAAAACCACTGACACAGGTTCGTATGACCAAGATTTACCGCCCGTCCTGCGTCCTACGATAGTGTCAACGTCTTGGGAGCCAACGTCCTTATTTCCGATAGAGTTCAGTCGAACAGAACGAATGTCATACGCGCAGGCGAGTCTGCATTTCCTTCAAACTTACTTGGATGATCCTACCACATTCAATGTTACTGCTCAGTACGAGATCAATGGTTCGCTGAACGTGAGTCGATTCACGCAAGCTTTAGAGAAAACATTGGCACGCCATGACGCATTCCAGACTTGCTTCTTCACAGAGCCTGGGACTCTTGAACCGAAACAAGGGGTTGCTGCGGTTCATTCTGGCGACAGAGTATTCCATGTTGAGTCAGCTTCAATACAGACCGTCTGTGAATTATATCAAAGCCTTGCGCTTCAGCAATGGGATCTCACGTCTGGACGGACTTTTCAGGCTATTCTGGTGACGCATGCGTCTGATGTACACAGCTTGATCATTGAATGCCATCATCTTATCATGGATGGAATGAGCTGGCACCTGT
Organism: Neoarthrinium moseri; assembly: GCF_022829205.1. NCBI lineage: Eukaryota > Fungi > Ascomycota > Sordariomycetes > Amphisphaeriales > Apiosporaceae > Neoarthrinium > Neoarthrinium moseri. The sequence goes on along the minus strand of NW_026055122.1, from coordinate 91,670 downwards.
TTCTCCGGGACCTTGACCGAGCATATCAGATGCTACCATTCCAGCCTAATATCGTTCCTTCATATCTAGATTTCGCTCGGAATCAGGAACAAGCACTTGCCGAGGGGGGTATGGACACCTCTCTAGCCTACTGGATGAGCAAACTTCAGCCAATCCCAGCTGTGATTCCGCTCTTGCCACTGGCGCAGACGAGAACAAGAAAGACTCGCCGCAAGTATGGAAATAACAGGCTTGAGAGAGAGCTTTCCTTAGATATGGTTGGCCATGTCAAAAAGGCAAGTCAAGCCTGCCGTTCCACTCCCATGCAGTTTTATCTATCGGTTCTGCAGGTTCTTCTCTCTCGTCTTCTGGACTTGCAAGAAGTCTGCATTGGTGTGACCGATCTGGGACGTGGGTACAGCGCAAGCGACAATGGGCGCGAAGAAACAATTGGGCAATATGGAGAAACCGTTGGCCACTTTACCAACCTTCTTCCTATGCGTTTCAACATCGACCGCCATGAGACCTTCTCCCACCTCGTACATGAGACTTCGCGAACAGTGCTCGAGGGGCAGAGCCACGCCACCGTACCTCTGGACATCATTCTATCAAAGCTAGATATGGAACGATCGCCGTCGCACACGCCGGTCTTCCAGGTTGCTTTCAACTATCGCGTTGGCAGCTTGCTCCAGAGGAAGTTAGGCGGTTGTACCATGAACTTGATTCAATACGAAGATGCGAAGAACCCGTACGACATCACGCTGAACGTGACCCAAACTGCCAAAGGCGGTCATTCCTTGGAACTGTTGACTAGCGACTACCTTTACTCCGCCCCGACCTCGGAATTCTTGATGAACGTCTATATCCATCTTCTCAAGTCTCTGTCTTCCGACCAGAGGTGGAAGCTCCGTGACTGTAAGCTCTACGATGATGAGAAAGTCGGCGACGTGCTCCGATTGGGTCATGGACCTAGGATCGTTCACGAATGGCCAGATACCATTTCTAGAAGAATCCAAAAGGTATATTCAGCATTCCCTCAAGTTATTGCCATCAAGGACAGCACAACCTCCGTGACGTACGCGCAACTGGCAAGGCGTGTGCAGTCCATTGGACAAGCATTAATGGGGGCTGGAGTGGAACCATACAGTTGCGTAGCTGTTTTATGCGAGCCTAGCATCGACACATTTGCATCAATGCTGGCTATCCTACATATTGGCGCAGTATATGTTCCACTCGATATGAGTCTACCCGCCACCAGGCATCGCACCATGGTGGCAGCATGCGATGCAAAACTTTTGGTCTTCCATCATCGCACATCAGACGCTGCCTCTCAGTTTGACTCTATCTCCAAGGTGGACCTATCGCAAGAGCTCGGGGGATCCAAGCAGCGTTTCCCTGCTGAGCCCTTCGAAAGCGATACCAGCTTCGTACTCTTTACGAGCGGTTCCACTGGCACACCCAAAGGTATCCGTCTTTCGCAGAGTGGGATCATGAATTACGCTGCCTCCAAGAGTGCAGAACTTGGCCTCAAGCAGCCAAAAGTACTCCAGCAGAGCTCGACAGGCTTTGACATGTCTGTCGCTCAAGCTGTCAATGCTCTTGCGAATGCTGGGACCCTAGTCGTAGCCCCGTTGGGGATGCGCGGCGATCCTGTTGCGATTGGGCAGATGATGTTAGCTGAACAGATTGAGTTCACTCTATGCACTCCATCAGAGTATCTCATGCTGTTCACTTATGGAGGTGATAGCCTCCGGCACTGTACTTCGTGGACGCACGCATGCTGTGGTGGCGAGGCCGTGACTGAGAAGTTGGTCTCCGAGTTTCGAAGATTGGAATTACCCAACCTAAACATGCTGACCGACTGCTATGGTCCGACCGAAATTTCATGTGCTGCGACTTTCTGCCAAATACCTCTAAGTACGCACGACAAGGTTGAACTTCATAACTCCATCGGCAAAGCCATCTCCAACACTTCTATTTACATTCTTGGGCAAGATTCAGGGATGGTTCCGGTTGGTTTCGAGGGAGAGATATGCGTAGGCGGCGCTGGGGTTGCGAGAGGCTATCAAGACGCCGCAACCAGTTCTGCTAGATTTATCGCAAACCCGTTCGCAACTGCAGAAGACGTGTCACGAGGTTGGACGACCTTGTACAGGACTGGAGACAAGGGTTGCATCCGAGAAGACGGGTCGATAGTGTTCTTGGGTCGAATGGACGGTGATACACTGATTAAACTCCGTGGCCTGCGCATAGAGCTTACCGAGGTCGCCAATATCATCATGAATGCTGGGAAGGGCTCATTCGCCGATACGATTGTGACAGTCCGTGGCCCGTCTGACTCCCAGTTTCTGGTGGCACATGTGGCCGTTGCCGAAGAGAATCGCCAATCCCAGGAAGATCTTGATAGGATTTGCGCCGAGCTCCCCTTACCTCGGTACATGGTGCCTTCCATAATTGTGGCCCTTGACCGTCTACCAACCTCATCAAATGGAAAAGTTGATAGGAAAGCCGTACAGTCACTCCCTCTACCAGATCGGAATAAAATGGCTCATATGACTAAGGCTGAGGAGCCGGAGCCATTGACCGTAGCCGAAGGCGAGCTTCGACTGATCTGGCGAGAAGTCCTCGGCGAGGCTGCTGGCGCTGCCAATATCCGAGCGGGCAGCGATTTCTTCACAGTAGGAGGAAGCTCACTTCTCCTAGTCCGTCTGCAGAATGCTTTAAAGGAGAAGATCGGCGTGCAGCTGCCGCTCAAAGATCTCTACCAAGCTAGCACGCTGCGTAACATGGCAGTCGTCACGAGCCACGAGCGAGGCGACCTTATTGTTGATATGATTGACTGGGAAGCAGAGACGGGCATTCAAGACGAAGTGCTGAGCTCGGCTGGGGCGCTGATTACACATGCACCGAAGCGTACGCAACGCCAGGTTCTGTTGACCGGGGCTACTGGGTTTCTGGGTTTCGAGATCCTGGCGAAACTCCTAGAAGACGATGACGTTTCCCACGTTCACTGCATTGCTGTGAATCCAGATCATGCATCCAAGTTGCCGAAGTCCGACAAGATCACAGTTTACACAGGCAGTCTGCTGAGTCCCACCCTCGGTCTGTCATCACGCGACATGGAGAGGCTGCAACAAGATGTGGATCAGATCATCCACGCAGGCGCTCAGGGTCACTGCCTGAACAACTACTCGTCGGTGCGCGCGGCGAATTACGTATCAACACAGTTTCTCCTCCTCAAGCTCGCGGTCCCGCGCGCAGTCCCCTTCGATTACATCTCATCTGCGCGCGTCATCCTTTACGAATCCGGCTCACACGCGTCGGCACCCGTGTCCATGGCTGCGCACCCACCGCCCACAGACGGCAGCCAGGGCTACACGGCGTCCAAGTGGGCGAGCGAGCGATGGCTCGAACGCGTCGCGTCGATAGAGGCAATGAAACTTCCTATCACCATCCATCGTCACTGTTCTATCATCGGCGCCACTGCACCGCACGACGACGCCATGAACTCGGTCATCCGGTACTCAATCCTCAGCAGCACCGTGCCTGCGCTGCCGAATGCCGAGGGGTACTTCGACTTTGAGGATGTGAGCAAGGTGGCGCAATCGATCGCTGCCAAGACCGACCGTGATCCAGCAGGCGGTCTCGAGTTCCGCCACCATAGCAGTAACATCCGGGTCCCCTTCAGCGACCTCGCACAGCGTATGACCACACTCTACGGGGGCGAATTCACAACAGTGGGGATGGATGAGTGGTTGCGAAGTGCGGAGGAACTTGGTATTGAAGACCTTATTGTGAGTTATCTAAAAGCGAACGTCGTTGGTAGTGGCCAGTTATCATTCCCATATTTGGGTGCCTGAATATTTGCAACATCGTTGGTGTGCATACACGTACCTATATTATAACTATTGTATCATCACTTTGCATGTCGTCTTTTTTGTCCCGGATACGATTTTTATCATTATGTACTTGGAAGTTGTTTATTCATTATACGCTGGGTTTTCATTTGGTCCTTTGTCTCTACCAGTCTGGAGATACTGTCCACAGCTATACAAGACTTCTATTCTCCCGTGGGCTAGTTCTAGGCCCATACCTTTACTAGCAGAACACTATTGGTGATATTTACAGTCGACGGGGGCTCGTTTTGTTTTCCGAACAACATCCAAAATACAATGGCAACGTCCAGCACGCTGTGGCCCATGGCCTGGATCAGCGCCAGGAGTCGAGACCAAGACCAGCCAACAAATGCGTAGTAGACCACAAAGTGACTGCGAGTCAGTCAATCAAGGCGGGCGGTTCTAACGGGAAAAATACTAATTTTCTTTTTCCCTTTTTTCTTTTTTAAAATCTTTTTAATATCGTAACAATAATAATAATAATTTATAAGTTTAATCGTTAATTATTAAAAACGCGCCTTAAAAGTTTAATTACAAACTCATAGGCCTCCTCGCGCCGAGCCCACTCCAACGTGCCCTCCTGCGCGCCCTTATCGAATCCATGGGGGACTCCCTCTAACACATGCAGAACCACATCCTGCGAGGAGTTTTTCTGCTCTTGTAGTCTGTCTGCCAACTGGGTAGCCTCAGGCCGTAGCGAATCCCCTTCACAGAGGATGAAAGCCGTTAATGATGGGAAGCTTTTTGCGTCAACAAAAGATGGAGAAACGGCTGGGTTTTTTCTTGACTCTGGATCAGGGGCGTAACAATCGTTGAGATGTGTAGTGCCCATATCGGATGGGGTTTAATCGGACGAGGGACCTTCTTATTTTCAGGAGCCATTGCCAAGTCAGTGATAGGATAGAAGGCCACTACTGCCCGGATATGAAGTTGTTCCTGATTTTGATCGACTCGAACTGTCGAGGCAGCCTCCAAAGCAAGACAGGCCCCTGCGCTAAAGCCGGAGAGCCCAACGTTCTTGGTGTCCAGACCTTCTTGAGTCACGACCCACTGAAGGGTGTCCTCGACGTCGTTCAACGGCCCAGGGAAAGGGTGTTCAGGTCCCTTGCGGTAGTCGGCGTCGACGACGACTATTCCGGCGGCCTGGGCTATGCGGGAGCAAAACGCCACGTCGGAGCCCAAGAGGGGCAGGACAAAGCCACTGCCATGCCAGTTAACAAGCACGGGCGTGGGGTGAGTCGTGGAGTAGCCTGGAGGGTAATAGACGTTTGCCGCAATACGGCGTTTAGGATCCCGTGATGGTATGCTTATTTTGATCTGCCGAACATCGTTGGGGACAAGGGCTCGATCGCGTTGGATCTTCTCGCGACCGATCATGTTGACAAAAACTCGCAAAATGGTAACGGTGACCTTCAATCGCAAATACTGCAATAAGCTGTACTGCGGTGGCCATGTGAGGAGCGCCATGATGCGGGTGCTAACAGCTTTCGGGGTTGTGCAAAGCCGCAGATTGGATATTCGAAGCTGGCTGAGCGATAGGCATGTAGCTGTCCAGAAGGCGAAATCCGCGTCGATGGGGGATTCGCTGCTGATATGATGGCTTTTGGACGAAGAGCACGCAAACAAAATCCAACATACCGGGGTGTTCAGCCCCGCCCACTTCACCAAGGGGTCGCCAACTCCTCCGCTGTGACGTCGGTAAATTAGCAAATCACCATTTATATTCAGTCAAGTAGTTCCGTGATGAAATACCCTCCAAAAATTATGCCAAATTCTTCCTTATTGAATGATATCGGTAACTGCCTGAGCGCAGACCTTCTTACTTTCGTTCGCTCCTGTTTCATACTGCTGTCTCGCTCAATCGCGCCCTGTGAGCTACCTACACCAACCTAACTCTCCAGCCTAGGCCGTCGAGTCCTTCGTTCTGCAAGCTTTTGTACTGACCAAATAAGATTTTGGCTGCGAGGTCACGAAGGGTGTTTTTCATCAGTGGTCAAGTTCCGCGGCTGGCCCTGGCCATCGGCATACTTGAGCTCATATCGGAGCAACAGAGGTGGCCGAGTATCATATTGATTTCGTTACCGGCCAGGAGCCTCCCAGGGTACGCATATATCCCGTGGCCAAAATTCAGGTTCTTGCTGTCCGCCATGGCCCACTGATACCTCCGAGCATTCTCTGGATGTGCCGGGTCCTCGTGCAGCCGCGAGTATCGGAATGCAGCGGACGACATATAGGTGCAGGAGTTTGGGGTGTAGTTTAAGTGTCATGGTCGTGATGTAGATATGCTCGGTGTAGTGTATGCTGGAGTGAAGTGTCCGTTCTTCGTGTACAAGCTATGCCAGCCTGGTCACCCTTACTTTTGTGCACTACTTACTGACCCATCATAATTGCAGGTCTATGAGGCACGACAGAAGACTGCCGATGCCAAGCTCCATGCTGTCCGCCTTACACTCGCTATCATTGTCGTCTTCATAGCCTCCGCCCTCACTCTTTACGGCTTGTATTTGGCTTGCTCTTCAGGTGCTAGGGTTGCCCCCTCACGGCCCCCTAACTATCCTCAACTCTAGTAGAAAGGCTATAAATATATGATATATGGCTGAATTGAGGCATGGATAGCAGGTGTCGTTATGGGCAAAGTCTTGATCAACCTAAGCCCTGACATATCGCAAAACGACATGGGTCACGACTAGCCTATTAGGCGTAGACTGATATTTCTACATGTAGACAGCTTCGGGGCAGCCAGATGTTGAGCATGGAGGGACGCGTACCATTTAGATAAACAGATCATAGGGCCAAGACAACTCCTTGTCAGCGCCTTCAAGTTCTGCCCCATAATCCCTACACGAAGCCTTGGCTTGCTCTTATACATACATCCTGCATACATCATTCAATATTTCAGCCCCGTCTCACTGTGAACTACCTTGAGAACTTTCGAACAGGGTGGCGAAGTCAACCACTGATGCACTGAAGGATTCGCTCCGTACACGGAAGCGCCCCGACAGGACAAACAAGAAAAAGACACACAGACGCATACAGATCGGGACCGAATACATCTTCAGATTACATGGGCCCATGAAGAACAACCCCCCTACGAGGTATCAGTGCATACACCAAGACCTAGACCTTTGGGCACGTTTCGGGTACTAGCGGTTGAAAGGTATCTCTACACTATCATTATTATTCGCATCCGCCACGGAGTTTTATCCTCTCACATCAAGGTCTGAGCCACACCAGGGCCCGAGAACTACACACCGCGCAACGGGCGAAGGAGCCCAGGACGAAGGTTTTATTAGGCTTGCTTCATTTGTATCCGCGGTGTTCTATAGCAAAATTTGGCGCCATTGGGACATTGAATTGCATCATCCACCAATCCAGCAGCCCTAGCAAGGTCACCGACGTCTGAACTGTCACCTCTGTCACGAATTGACCACCATGTACTCCCAAGACTCGTCTGGCTGCGATGCGTCGCGGCCTTGTGTGACGGAACCAAGTGGGAACATGGTAGACTGCCTAGATCTGAAAGCTACGACAGCACTGGTATGTTTTGTGAACTTGCTAGAACAACACCCAACGCCTCACCTTCTGACTTATGAGATTTATCAGTAACATTTCAAACTTCACTTTGTAAATATTGAATGATATAAGCCTCAAGTCCGTTTAATGAGGAAAGGAACGAAGCGTCTTTTTAACAAAATATATATGTCACCCCCGGGTACAGTATCTTTGGCAGGAGAGAAATCTACGGTGCATCTAAGTCGATAAGTCGAACTCCCCACCTAATAGCCGAAGAGTTGTGCGCTTGAGAGCGACGGAACTTCATGTCAACGAAGGCAATCATTCAGTCAAGCTTGATGCCTAGGTAGTCTGTCCTCTCCGCCTTTAGGATTCAGTAACCTCCTATTTGCGCCGTCCGTGGACACAAAAGTTTTGGCTCTCTATGTGAAAATCTTTGATTTAATCCTACGGCCCGAACTGCGCCACTGAAATAGGGGCTCGCGTATGTTCAATTCAGACGATCTGTCGTTGAGTGTCTATCCGAAAACCAACAACCAAACCCTAGGATGGGAGGGGGGGTTGTTTCCCCTACCTTTCAAGGAACCCGGCGCTTCTCACATTCATTGACATGCATGCTAACCAACATACGCACATACAAAGAACTTTCCTCACCACGCAGCGACGCACACAGATTCCCATGGGCGGGTCTTAAAGCCGCTGACGTTTCACCATGCGAACCATCTGGGCTGTTGATGGCATGACAAGCTAAAATGGGCGAGAAAATCTGGGGTAGCCTACACATAGGCGCTCGTTTCTAATGATAGGCCCAATGCGACGCTCCTTGCATAGGCGGCTCGCCTTGGGTGTCTTTAGTTTGGGCCATACCGTTCACCAGGGGGGCCAGGGGGCGCTGCGATACAGTACGCTGCTTGCATATCATGAGACGTGCAAGGCTGTTGATCATGTTTGGCGTTCAGTCCAATGAGAAAGCTCGCTTCTAGGCGCAAGCGACCCGCCCGATTGTCGGGTGTTCACAGCTTATTCACCGAACGTCGAGAATCGGACGGCACAATTCACGACTTACATGCGTAGCCATTTTGGCATTACATTATCAGTCAGGCTGCTGCCAGGCGCAGAACCAGACACATGAGCACGCCCGCCCGACAAGGCCGATGTGGCCCCGTGTACAGCCAACTCGCGTCTGCGGTGCAACCCACGCAATCGGCATTTTTCGACGTTTAATAAATTGACCAGCCCGCAATTCGCAGCCAGGTGGCTCCCCTTCGTAAGGCGTGGAGGGCTCCTTGTCCGTCAGTGGTGCTATTTATTGCACGGCGCTAGAGGGGGGCAGCACTAGCGCTGTCCAATTATTGGGTCGCATAGGGGTCTTTTGCTACGACTGGCAGGGCCTAGCGGGATGGGGATGGATAGGATCAGCCGCATGCAGGCTCAGCCCCTTTGTCTGACTGACCAGAGCCCAAATCGAGGACCAAATACGGATTGTCGGTTTTCAGAAGAAAAGGCAATTTTGCCCCTGCAGATGTTCCTCTGTTGAGGAGTTCTACTTCTAATAGAACTGTATATCTTTGCCAGGCAGAAAGTAGGCAGTTGAGACATGCGGGCCCAAAATTCCCCCAAGAAGGAAGGGTTACCAAACCGTGAAGGATCAGGACTAAAACGTCTTGATAGCCATAGCGGAACGGCGCTACTGTGAACCCTGTCTGCTTACCTCGATGTGCATGGATTTAAGAGCAGGGCTGGCGTCGAACTACCGACGGCGCTCATTGGACGGCGCAAGCCTTAGTTATTGCTGACTTCGTTGGGTAAGTTAGCGGATCGGCTTGTGCCATGGCTCTCCCAGTGCACTATGCTCCAAACCTGCGGGTATGTCAGCCTCTAGTTCGGCCGTGACTGCTTCTGTTGGTTTAGGTCTTACATACGGGGTTGTGGTCTTGCGTTTGACATTTCGTCTGTCATGAGATGGTGAGATGCATAGGCCAGTCTGTGCGAGTCCGCTTTGGTCTCGTTCGCTGCCACGGCTCAGTCATGTACGGTTGTGCAAATATCCCAGTCCCGGCAACGTGATATGATATGATGAGGTGAGGGTTATGAAATTGTACCAGGATGCACATGACGCAACCCTGACAGCTCTGCCCTCGAGTGGGATTCTTTTTCTCATAGCCCCGTACCTACGGAGTACCCAGCCCACTAACCGACTGGGGACCTTCAGGGCGACGATTCTGTGCAGAGCTAGCAAGAGTATATCATGATGCTCTGTGTGTCGGCTCCAGCCAAGCTGCACCTTGAGTTCCATGCTTACGGTTATAAAGAGCTTTAGGGCGCATCATGGCCGCACGAAATGGCCAACGTCTGTCAAGTAGGACTCTCCCAGCCTGCCTTGAATGTGCATCAATGGTTTGGCTGGAAAAGAGGCGTGGCGCTGTTGGTGGTTGATCACCACGGAGCGGGCGGCGCTACTGCGCGCGCAGCTGAAGCTGACGGACGGCACAGCACCGCCAACAACCCATGCACGACAAGCAAAGGAGCGAAGGATGGCAAAGCCTGACCCACCCCCATGGGTTTCTGTTCCCAGCAAATGTTTGCTGATTCCTGCCGCTCTCTCCTCTCACATTCCCTTGTGGCGCTATCTCTAGGATTATTATCTTTTCGCTTCTCACGATCTTCGGTTTGTTGACTATTCGGTGTCAATTACGGTAATCTGTTGTCGGCTCAATCCTTGCTACAAATCCACCCTCGTCCTGCTTGGGGGTTCGAGCTGTCGGGCTCGCCGTTGCACACGTTGCGGACGTACCGTGGAGGAGACGGAGAAAAAAACTAGTCGAAAAGACAAAGAAAAAGAGGCAACGCGCTGGGTCTACGACCGGAAAGACAACAATATTTTTTTGGGTGGACAGGACATGAAGTTACGGCGGCACATCGAAACCATCGAATTACACGCAACTAATCTGAAAGTGGCATACTGAGGGACGAACCGACCAAGCTTAGCGGCAACCTACATGCGATAAAACTTCATTGCCCTGAGGTGGTACCGGAGCGCAATGCGAACCAATGCTTCGACAATAGGGCTGGCAGCCTGCCTCGCAGGTTTGACATTGGCAGCAGATTTCAGCTCAACGTCAACGTCACCACCAATTGAGAAGAATGCTGTGATTATATTTGGAACCGATACATGGGCGTTGCCGCCAACAGTCGGGGATTCCAATAAGCTGCTCACGATAGATGCTACAACCGTTGTGCTTCGCACGCTATATTTGAAACGGCAATCAGGCGACATAGTAGGCTCAGCGGTATCTACATCGGTGCCTGTGGTGACGACTACTATGACGGGATTGATTCAGACGGGAGCCGCAAGCCCAATAAATCCACACAGAGAGACTCGCGGGAGAGGTCCCATTCACTGGGACGATGCAGTGATTGCATTGCTCCCTCGGGATGTCATCAACTCTGATGATTCGGAGGCTTCATTTATTAATCTCCCAGGTATGCTCCTCACTTGCATATCCATATGAATTACTGCCCCTCAAAGGCAACCAGACACACTTCCTCAGAAACGTTCTAGCATGCGCACTAACAGATCTCTCCTTGTAGCCGACCTCCCTTCGGAAAATAAAAATGGCAATACTGGCTCAGTCACGATCCTCAGTGAATTCAACAGCTATCAGTACGAAAAGCATAATCTGTATAATGTACCGCTATACATACAGGTCGACTGGTACGACAGCGCTAAGAACCTAGACGGTAGCAGCTTCAGCCCGCTCTTTGCCGTGATGAACGCCAGCGTATCGGTCCTGACCAACGAAACGAGAGAAGCGCTGAGCCAAACAAACCAGGTGCAGCCTTTCCACGCGGAGTGCTCGGGTCCTGTTGGTTCCTCGTGCAGCACCTCCCCGACCAGCAGTAGCACGCCAGCCTCCTTTTCTACTGCGCCAGCAAGTACGGGATCCTCCGCGGCCGAGAATCCGCAAGGGAGTAGCAACAGCAGCAGTGAGAGCCCCAACGGGCTCTCGACCGGCGCCATCGCCGGAATCGCCGTGGGTGCCGGCGTCGTGGGTCTCGCCCTGATCGGCGCCGCCATCTGGTTCCTGTGCTTCCGGCGCCGGCGGTCCCAGCGCAGCGGGCTCGTCCAACACAACAACGGCTACAGCTCGGACGGCGCCGGCATCATGGCCGACAAGGAGCTGCCGCACGTGACGGATAGCCCGCACAGCGCCTACGCGCCCGACCGCGGGGCCCTGCACGACCAGGGCCCGCGCCAGCACCACCACCAGCCGGTGGCGGCGGCGGCGGAAGCAGCCACGGCGCGCGGCGCGATGCCGCTCATGGGGTCCCACGGGGGCTCGCTCGACGAGTCCGAGAGGCACTCGTTCGCGCCGTATAGCGATCGGGCGCCCAGCGGCCTGGCCAACAACCAGAGCCAAAGCAGCTTGCCGACGGGAGGGGCCCGGAGCCCGACGCCGCCCATCACGAGCCGGTACGCGCACCTGGTGGAGGAAGGTATGACGGACGACGAGATCCGGAGGCTCGAGGAGGAGGAGCGGGCGCTAGACGTGGCCATTGAGGACGCAGGGAGGGCAAGCCGTACTGCGTAGCGTCTGTTCGCAGACAATTGAATTTTGAGCGTGTAAGAAGGAATTACCAATCTTGAGGGGGGGATGGGTGTTCCCATGGTTTGCTTTTTTAAACATATAAATTGGAGTTTCTTGTGGACATATTGCTGGTTTTCTTACCTGGATTTCCTCTGCGATACATTCGTTGGTCGCAAGTGCCGCTTCTACATTATGATATCCCTTGTTAGTTGATTACCTTAAAATACCAATTTCGGGAATCTCCTAGATTGGGATAGACCTGTGTATGAACCGCAAGCATCTCAGAATGGGGATTCACGCATCCTTGAGGAACAGGATAAGGGTGGTATGGTGTCTACCCGTTCACTTTGATATGTTCTCCAAATATCGTACAGGACCCCTAAACTCCGCTCAGAACTCCGGTAGTCATAACCCTACGTCGCCAAGCCTCAAGATGTGCGAAAGTCATGATTCCATGATGTCTATTCGATACAGCATGCTTCACCAGCGCCGCGTGCGGTCCTGCCGGTATTTTACTATTCCGTGACCACTTCCTGTCCTTCTGAACAGAACGCACACCTATGATCTGCCAAAGCTGAACAACCGACCAGCCATGTTGCTGGCGATGCTTCCAGCGAGGTTTCCGCCATACAGCGCACTGCCAGCCATGTTCGAGGCCTGGCTGAACTTGTCGCATCGCGAGAAGGCCAGCGTATTCGTGATCGTGAGAGCGAGGGCAATAGCTGTCATTCGTCGTTAGCACATGATTGTCTTCTCTACTTCCGTATCCCGGTGGTAAGACCAGAAATTTCCGTCGCGGGAATGCAGTTCCAACGTAAAGAGATTTCTAAGGCTGCACTCACCCACAAGCGGCAACCAGATGAACTTGAGGCGGATGAGCGCCAGCACGGCCAGCGCTATCCACAGCAACGGTTGCGCGTACATGGCCAGCCAGAAGAAGCGGCTGTCGGTGGCGTTGATGGTCTTGACGCTGGGGTCGCTGCTCTCGAAGACCCAGTGGCTGTCACCCGAGGACGGATCGACTTCGTTCCACCAGCGCAGGCCGACCAGGCGCCTTCCGGCAATGTTCTTGAGGTAGTAGAAGTCGGCAGCGAGTAGCAGGATCGTGATAATGAAGATCATGACCAGGTTCTCCGTGAAGAGCATGCCGAAGAGGTAAACGAGGAGGGAGGCTGTTCGGCGCGCATTGTCAGTCAACTTATTCCCGTTGATGTAAGGCGCGCACAGAAGCAGTCATTTGCACTAAATGCGCGCTCGTGCCAGGGACGGGCGATAGGAGGGAGGTCTCGCAAGGAAGCACATGGAGGAGAATACATACAGATGCGGAAGCCTAAGAAGAACAGCAGCGTTATCGGATGCGAGCTCAGGCGCCAGCTCAAGGAGCCCGGCGACGAGGATTGTTGCGCGTCCATGATGAGGTGTGTCAGTTCGGTTTCGGCTGCGGGGTCGTCAATCGCATCGTCTTGTCGAGGACACTGCACTGAAATATCGAGACCCAACTCCGTGATGATGCCTACCAGGAGTTGAGCTACAGGCCAAGGTCAAGGTAAGGTAAGCTGTCCATTCGGTGACAGGGGTAGACCAGGTTACGTCAGCCTGGCGCCGACTGCACACAGCTGGCACGCTTCCATATGCGCTGTTGTCATCCACTCCACACAGCGGCCAAGAACGTCTACGATGAATCCGTCTCTTGAGTTCATTCAATGCCCTGGTAGATGATGTGAGTCCAATGAATACATTACAATGCTATGTTCCATCTTCAATTTAAGTAGTAAGAAGAAGAGTTCACGACATTGCGACAAAGGTCTGTGCCGAAAGTGAACCGCACCAGCACCGAGCGGTTTGGAGCCATCTGCCGCCTGACAAGCCTGGGTCGGGAAGTTCAGTTTCTGCGCATCACCATGTTCTTGGGAATCAGCCTTACCGGAAATGTCCTCAGAGCATGTCTGGTTCGATTTACGAATACATCATGAGCAAGTATGCGCCAAAGCAGTTTCTTGAGTAAATGGTCTGAACTAGTATAACTAAGGAGGGAGGTAGACTGTAAATCCCAATTAACTAGTATGCATTCTTAAAGCTTAGTGAATTGCACAAGATTAATAAATCTTGACAGAGTAAACCCCCACTGTTGTGAATGGAACAAGTTACATGCTGCACTGGTGCACAAATCCAGCGGTTCGATTAAGCGAGGCCCAGGATGGGGGCATAAAATCCGAGGTCTCACCAAGGGACAAGGTACTGTGTCATGACTCCATTGGACAATGCACACGGTCATATCATGCCCCGCTCGGGTATGGACACCCCCATATACTCGTGGACCAATCAGACTATACAGATAATCATCTAAGCGCCTTCACCGTTGGAAGGATGCAGCATAACATGACATAACATGACAAGGCTCGGACCGGCTGCAGCTGCTGGCGGGGTCGAGCGGTAGCGAGATCGTCCCTGAGCTTGCCGCTGCAGAAGTCTCACGCTTGAAGTAAGCCGCCAACCCTTCTCATCGAACGTGAGGAAACCTGGTAGCACAACCAGGTCACATTTTCTCGAACCCTAGGAGATCTAAGCTTTCGTCAGATTAGGCCACGATGTTTGGACTAAGCTCAGCAGGCCTGGCCCTTGCAGGCTTTGTCCTTTTCTGTGAGTAATGGTTCCAATACCGATAGTTGTATCCTATTGGTTATTCACCTCCGCATGAGTCTATGTGAGATTGACGGTACCTCGCGTTCAGATGTTGTATCAAGTATTACTAGTTGGTATCGACTTCGAAATATCCCAGGTCCACTGCTTGCTACATTCTCTTATCTATGGGTGGCGCTGAAGGTGTTCCGTGGCAAAGGCCTTGAATATGAGCACCTCAGGAAGTACGGCTCCATGGTCCGCGTCGGCCCAAACTACGTCCTGACGGACGATCCGGAGACAATTCGCCAGATCAATGGTGCTCGAAGTATACATCACCGTGATGATTGGTACCGCGGAGCCAAGCTTGATCCTGACACCGACACAACCATCAGCCACCGATTCGCTGGGCCGCACGACAATTACAAGGCGAAGGCCTCCTTCGGCTATAGCGGCCGTGACACGATAGACTTCGAGGTGACTGTGGACGAACAGATAATCCACCTCATTGAAGTTATCAAGGCCCAGCACCTCTCCAAACCGGACCAGCTAAACCCCCTCGATTTCGCTCACTATATCCGATACTTCACTCTCGATACCATTACTGCCGTGGCTTTTGGGAAACGCTTTGGCTTCATCGAAGGAGGTGATCTCTACGGTTATACTGCAAGCATCGAAAAGCTGCTCGGTCTCGTTGCAACGGCGGGCGATGTGCCCTTGCTCCGTAAGATATTCATCTCTCCATTCGTTGCAAGATTCTTCGCCCCAAAGCCCACGGACAGCTGGGGGATTGGTAAAGTTATGGGGTATGTACTCTTCATCTTGCGGGTAAAGATCGATTCTAATGAGACCTGAGTAGTCTTGCGCACGAAACTGTTGAAGATCGCCTGAAATCGAAGGAAAAGCATTCGGACATGGTTGTAAGGCTCTAAGTCGCCTCCTTGTGTACAGAGACACCATGCTGACCCACATAGTCGTCGTTCCTACGCCATGGCTTGACGGCAAAAGAGATCAAAGCCGAGAGCCTTGTGCAGCTGATGGCTGGTGCGGACACAACAGCGACAGTCATCCGGACCGGAATGCGTGAGACCCTTGTTGTATATTCTTGAAACGAGAGACGATCTGACTGGAGAATAGTGTACCTCAGCACATGCCCTAGAGTCTACCAACGTTTGAGGGAGGAAATGAAAGAGGCTATTTCCTCAGGCAAAGTGTCAAGCCCTATCCGGGTCGATGAAGCAAAGCAACTTCCATACCTGCAGGTAAGCCCCCACAGACCCAGGAGCGAGATTGAGATATGTTTGAGTACTGACCAAATTGGTCAGGCCGTCATTTATGAGTCTTTTCGGATGAGACCCCCAGCGACATATGGATTTTACAAGAAGGTGCCCCCTGGAGGAGAGACATACCAAGGAAAATTTCTTCCTGAGGGAACGTGAGTTGTGGTCGATACCAGACACGGTCGACCTCATCGCTAATTATCTCTCTCCAGAGCCATTGGTTCGAACTTTCCGGCAATGGTACGACTTGAATCCGTGTTTGGCCAGGACAGTCAACGTTTCCGGCCTGAGAGGTTCCTAGATTGCAGTGCAGAGAAGAAGACGGACATGATCCGCGTCGTTGAACTTCTCTTTGGGTATGGCCGCTGGCAGTGTGCTGGAAAGGTCCTCGCGCTGGTTGAACTGAACAAAATCTTCTTCGAGGTATGTGACCCAGAGCATTCCCGATCACTCATGACGCTAACAACGCGTTTCAACCAGCTTGTGCGTGCATTTGACTGGCAAGTCATCTATCCAGGCCAGGCCTGGGACGAGGAAGCCTTTACAGCAACAGTGCAAAAGGACCTGTGGATGAGCATTACGGAGGCTTCCACATAATTATTAGGACAGAGCGGGTCGCCCTGTCTGCATGGACCAGAGCACAGTGTATTCACGAAGACCACAAATCAAAATGCTTAGTCATTCTGGTCATTTCATAGACAATGTGGCAATTCTTTGCCACA
Source organism: Neoarthrinium moseri (assembly GCF_022829205.1). Lineage (NCBI taxonomy): Eukaryota > Fungi > Ascomycota > Sordariomycetes > Amphisphaeriales > Apiosporaceae > Neoarthrinium > Neoarthrinium moseri. Next base: position 75,072 of record NW_026055122.1, on the reverse strand, counting down.
GCTAGCTAGCTATCGGCCAAACAGTCTGTCTCCATGGAGAAGACAGAGATGCCTCCATTGACAAGTTGTCAAAAGCATGATCTCAATACCAATACATTTCCGCTGCAGCATTTACTCAAGTCCCGGCACCTCCCCTGTGCAGACGTGTCTTCAGCAATTGCAGGTTGCACGGGTCCACAGTCATAACCTCTTCTGTGTAGCTGGTTTCTGAAAGGCCTTAGGTCTTTGCTAGGTAATTGGTTTTCTTTGCGGCGCCGAAGAGACTGGCGGAGCCTCTGAATATCCCACCGCCCACGGTCGCGTTCGCAGCAGAGTAACTCTGGGGCTCGCTCTCGCATGGCGGCTGTGACGAAGTTCCTGCGCTCGAGAAACCTCCAGGGTGAAAGCCGTAAGGGAGAGCCACGTTGGCGCTGGATGGGGTGGGTTCGACTTTTACAATGTTCGACAGCTTGTGCTTCAGTTCGGTGTTTTCTTGGGTCAAAGTCTTCAGCCTGTCCTTTGAGGCCGCGAAGTAGAACTCAGGATCCATAGTGTCAGATAGGCGCTCGAAGACTTTGTCGTCGAGTGTTTTGTTGAACTTGGTGACGATCCTTGTCTTGCAGTCCTTGTCTTCCCAGGTGAGAAAGGCACGTTGAAGACCATCGTGTGTCTTGTCTTGATTGGCCTCGGTATCCCACTGCGTCGTCATCCTGTCGACCTGTCTGTGAAACTCTTGCTTTGCCCACGAACCGATGGCGGGGCTTTCGGCTTTCTTACAAAGGTCTGCAAGCTTGGCAAGAACACTCAATGTGTCGACGTCGTTGCAAGAGACCATCTTGCGAATTGACTGACACTGGCCGCCCCAGTAGTGTTGCTGAATGAGGTCATGCCACAAGGCGAAGGTCGGCTCATCGACCCCTTCCCAATCAACTTCATGTTCGGTGTACCGCGACTCTTCCTTAAAGCGAAATACCAAGTTACGCGAATAGTGAGACAGAATAGATTCTAGAACAGCGGGATACTGGTTGCCCTTGAATCTGAGAGCAACCGCCTTGGCATCCCGAAGACCACTGCAACGTCAGATTTTTAGCAGGCTACAACACTCGAGCGAGAGGTATTTCTTACGAGGAGCAAATTGCGTGAGGTTTCGGAGATTGAGGGAGGTTGGTCTCGTCGGTAAGCGTAGCCGCCTTGGAGAAGAGAGGCTGCCCGAAGGACATGATGATGCTGCAGGTGTGCTGCAGTCAGGAGAGTGGCGCTTTTGCTTCTGTCCATGCACAGTACAGGTTTTGTTGTTTTGAGCAAAGAAAATATCTGAGGTGGCGCGGAACTTGCGTCCAGCTTAGTTCGGAGTTGCTAAGGCGTTTCGTTGCCCGGGTGCCTTAGGCAGCTGGCCAATCCGACTGATCTTGCACGATTTCGAGGGCAATCTGGGACACTGCATCTCGCAGGTGAATATCAAACGGAAATCTCTACGGCCCTGGAGCCTTTTCACCGACATTGGCCCAGCACTCGACAGTGTAGCCTAGAACGGATCTGATACCAACCGCGGTCGCCCACCGCCAGGTTGACATCTCAAACTTGCATAGCAAAATCGCAGAGTGACGGAGCAGAGTCTGTACATTTCAGAGCCGCTACCATGGATGCATTTTCAATCAGACATAATGACTGGGGAACCAACTTCCGTAGCAGTGCACTGCTCATAAGCCCCCCACCCATCCATTGCAAGCGGACACATTCATCATCGCTCAACACTACGTCATAAGGCAAACTCACACTCTGTTAGTTATCACTAGTATTTATAGATATGTCTGGGATTGTTCATGCCTTCACGGTTCTATTGATTTGACCGCCATTCCCTTCGATCGTCCGTTTTGCTCACCACTGGACTCGTTCGACCTGATACTCCAGTTTTCGCGTACAGCCATGGCACATATATTGATATTAGTAATATATAACGTCAAAGGCCTTGATCTGGAGGCATTTTATTGTGCGCTAAACGAGTTGGAGGGTTTGGAGCAGTGAAGACAGAGACAGATGACCTAGGGGAAAACTGTCAACCTGAGGAATGTGTGAATGCCGAGGTTGCTGAGGGGGATACTAGAGGAATTGTGTCGCATTTCTTAGCTTTTTGACTGTTGAATTACACATGGAACATAAGTTGGGCAGTTTGGATGATGGACCGTTGGCATGTTGATGAACGAGGTTGGCGATTAGCTGGGTAAGAGTATAATGGATGGCTACTCTCGGTGAGGGTTAACAAATAGCGTGGATGGAAACAGACCTCTGGGTTGCCAGTCGGGTGTTATTCACTAGGAAATCATGGCTCAGAGTAAAAAAAAAAAATAAAAAAAAAAAAAGAGAGAGATCGTGTTAAAATATCTTGACAATTGCATCGTTCAAAGATCAATGCTGGCGTCACATACGTAGGTATTCACACGGATTCGGCTTGCCACTTTCCATCTGCAAACGTACAACAGAATGATCAGGTCCTTCAAGCATGGTCGATACGAGTCGTGGGGCCTTCTATCGGTTGAGCGACGTCAATTGTCACTGCCCGGCCTAGAAAGAGCCATAACGTGGTACAGCATTTTAAACAGGCCGCCGTACGTTATATATCATCTCCTAGTCTGCATTTCTGGGCAGCCCTTGGGGCATCACGATGGCTTCGAACATGTCGACGCTGCCATCCGCGCAACTCTCCGCAAGTGGTATGATCCTCTTGCTGACGTTTCGTGGGCTACCTTGTGGTTACTCGTACGGTCAGCAGCATTGATTTCTTGGGATAGCCCAGTACTCGCCAGCTCCGATATGTCTTAGTCTAGAAACCCGTGGGTCAGAGTACCATTTGAGTTGCGCAACCTCCTCACCAGAGTTTATTTGCCCTATGACAGCAGACTTGCCTTCTTCACCCAGTAAACTAGTTTTGCTTTGGATCGTAGTTAATATCAGGAGTTCACGTAAAGAGTTACACAAGTCAATTGCCGTGCTGGTCTCACAAATAGCGATTGTGCGCAGGGAATGTGGTATTGTGTATGTCTTGGTTGAACTATGCTCGCCTGCCAAAAGAGGCGTTCGATCACACGTAGGACTATCCCTTGCGGCGATAATAATCCCGATCCTTATCACCTTCCTCCGTCTTGTCTGGCCCCAGTCTCGAGTAATCGCCTGGACCCTTGCAGTGATCCGGAACGTGCAAGCGCTTGTCCACCCGTGAGAGAAGAAAGATAGCCAAGATAATGACCTCGAGCACAAAATTGAAGCAATAAAATGCCGGCTTCGAATGGTACCAGGCCGGATCGGAAGCGAGACGTGCTGGCTGCCAAGAAGTTCCGGCCTTGAAGCCTGCAATGATGATCGCAAGACAGGTTGACGAGAGGACAACTAGGGACTTTGCTGCCATGCTACCTGTGCCGAAGGATTCCTGAGAGCAAGGTGTCGGTTTTAGGTACGCAACCATTACTATTATAAATGGCAGTATTGCGACCACAAGTATAAAAGTCGCGCTGGCGAGTGTGACATCTCGGATGGACTGCAGCGTTCGGACATTCGTCGTGTTGATGGAAATAACCAGCACAGTGATACCCATGATCAAGGTCCCGACAATAAGACAATATATTGCGTTGAAAGCTAGCTCAAGGGCCTTGTTCCACCCAAGTTGGGGCTTCTTGGCCCGAAAAATGCGCTGGGAGAAGATCAAGTTGACGATATAGACAATAATGATGCCGGCATTGTTGAATATCTGTGCCGCAATTGCCAGGCTTGGGTTTTTCGGAGTGGTTGCCCACGCAATTCGCATGGAACAAGTAACAACGCGTATTATGCAGAATACATTAAGCAGCCAGGTCATGAAGAATTTGTGACCTCGGCGTCGATTTGTCGTGAATATGGAGATGTGAAGTATCGCGCCGGCGAGGTAGAGGGATAGAAAGACGGCGGATATGGGCACGTCGAGCGTCACGGTTGGTACGCCACCAATTATGGCAGACTGTCCAAACCACAAGTTAGCATGCTTTTCATACTCTTTCAGTAATGGTGTCATAGCTACCGTTGATGAGGATAGGGAAGACATGGTGCCTGATTTGCCCTTGGGGCGACGAACTTTTATGATACAATCGAGCAAAGTAATCTTAAAATGAGTGATCAGATATACTTCTGCAACGTAAAATAGATTCAGCATCTCCAAGCTTCGAGAGACCATTCTCTTTATCCCTATAGTTTTCGGCCGAAAAAGATGTCCGCGGACAAGATTGGTCCGAGCGCTAGCGACCTTAGTGCTGAACAATTGAGTCAAGACTAACAGCCCATCTTATAATCGGTCTCCATATCAAGCTCCAGCCCGCCCAGGATCAGTTGGTCCAGCCTGAGAGCGATAACGCTGGGCTGACTCGCCATGGCCTGTTTCCTGCAAGAGTCGCCTGATGGAACTGATGCGAGTCAAACATGAGCATGACCGGCATCTCTGCGCCGCGAAAAGTGCGGAAGGGCACACGTTCGTGTATCGAGTGCCGACGGCGCAAGCTGCGATGCTCCTGGACATCGGACAGCGCTCGGGTGTGTCGAAGATGTGAAGAGAGGAGCCTCCAATGTGTCCCTCAGACCCTATCGTCTCCATCGTCGTCCCAGCCACCACAGTCAACGCGAGAGCGGGTGCAGTGGTTGGAACAACAGGTTGCCGGATTATCAAAGTCTGTTCAAGCCTTAGAGGAGAAACAAAATGGGCCCCCTCAGCTATCAAACGAAGTCTCACCGGCTTCTATATCCTATGGAGATGCCGTTGGTTCCGATATGTCAGAGTCTGAAGCTTCTATCCCTGATGCCGCAATATCCACGCAGCCAACGTATCTCGGCGCCCTGTTCAACAATAGCCTCATCAGTTCAGTGAATGAAATCAACGATGACCCCGGACGCAACCAGCCTCCATCACAATTGGCTGATACGGCTCGGGCTTTGCTGAGGCCACTGATACCTAGGAAGGAGGACCTTGCCGTCATAGCAAGCCGAGCCACCGGATGGCTCACGGTGCTAAACGACATCTTACCCATCGACTCTGCTGTCAAATCTGGCGACGAGATGCTGGCGCGGTATGACGAAGTCAATAGAGTGACGGCTGACCCTTTTACCCTGGCATCCTGGCTCATGATGGTTGCGCTGTCCGCCGAGCACAACCCCAGCATTGTTTTACGCACAGGATTACCAGGCAACGGATGCCGGGCTGGCTCGGAGTACTCTCGCCCGGTAGTGGATGCCGTAGAGAGGGCGATTATTTCCTGTGACCGGTTGATGACCACCGTCGAAGGCATCGAGGTGGCAATCCTCCTCGTCCGACTGCACATGACGCGCGGGAACTTCAAGAAGGGATTCCTGACGCTGCGGCGAGCGCTTGCGGTGGCAGAGCTGCTGGGCCTACCGCGCATGGTGAACGGACCAAAGGCAGCACTGTGGCGCTTCTTGTGCATCGCGGAGCGGTTTCAGAGCATGGTCCTGGCCTTCCCGTCCGCCACTCGCTACTATGGCGTCCAGAAGTCGGCGACGCTGTTCGACGACGGCGGACACCTCGTGCCGAGGGAATTCCTCTTTAGATTGTCGGATATCGCGGTCAACCTTGGGGGGCCGGGGGACCTACACAACAACTCCCCGTCTTTGGAAGAGCTGCAAAACACAGTTGAGAAGCTTGACCGAGATATCCTTGCTCTGGCAGCCCTGGCACCACCGACCTGGTGGACCGGGACGCGGTATCTCACTCCGCCCGAACGGTTTATGCAGTATCTCTACTACTATATCAGGATACGGATCCACCTACCGTTGGTGCTTCTGCGAAACACATCCGAACAGTCAAGACAGAGCCAGTCCATGTGTATAGAAAACTGCCGAGCCCTCCTGGAGGCGTACCTGGGGCTGTACACGCTGTTGCCGGAGGGCAACTTCATCCACTGGGTCATGAACTTGCAGACGTACACTGCATCCGTGGTCCTCGTGCTCGCGAACCACGCCGCATTCTCCTCCGACAGCGAGCAGAGAGTCTCGGGAGGACCGCAGCCACCCGCCGACAGGGACCTCTTAGCTCGGGTGCTCAACGCCATGGAACAGAACCTGTCCGAGTCGGGGCCCGACATATCCAAGCAGGCAATCACCAGCATCAGGGCGCTCACGCAGCTACTGGAAAAGGGGGATGCGGCCTCGGACCTGGGAGACATGATGCTCAGCGTGCCCCTGTTAGGCAAACTTCACGTTCGGCGCAAGAGGGCTAGTGAAAGCCAGGGGATACCGGAAGAAGCTATACAAGGGAATCCTGCGTTGTCTCTCCCAGACGATGTTTTCCAGGACTTCGAAACAGCTCCTTTCTCTTGGTCGGTCGAGGAAGCCTACGACCTATTCTTTTATGAGCCCACTCAGTTTTGAAGCTTGTAGACTTACATTACACAACATTCTCTTACTCGGAGAGTGAACACAATTCCGCAGACGCGTGGACAATCGTAGTCGAACCCTCCTGACCCTGTGACAGCACACTCTGCTATGCCATATATAAACATTTCAAGGCACGATCACATGAGTCAGAACCGCACAAGAGTTTAGTAGATGGTCGTCCCATTATCTAGCCACTCTGAGGCATTCCAGGCATCTACGAAGTGTTGCGTCTATTGCGCTGGCTCCTCGAGCCTTCATATTTCCCCTATTTGGTAAATACACGATGGACTTTTCCCCTCCAATCCCCCGTGACACATGGAAAAAGAAAAAGGAAAGAAGATGAAAAACGCTTTCTAACCACACTGCCTGTGTTGTGTGCCTCCGCTTATACATGCGGGAATTGGCTCGAGGCGATCTTGGCAGCAGGGTGAGACGGCCCGGGCACCAGAGCAGATCAGAATGTCGCTCGAACTCCGAATGTCTCGAATATTTTTTTTTGCGGGCCTCAAAATTCCCGAGTACCATGAGGAAAAATACAATGCTGTACAAATGCCGCCTTGACGGGTCTGGTGCGCGATCGGCCGCCCAGAAAAGTCACCATCCAAATCCTGTCTGCGTCCCATGCCACTCCGGACTTCTTCTCAAAGGTTGGCATGGGAAATGCGGCGTACTGAACAAGGTGTTGGCCGTGTTGGTGTGCTGTAGAGTGATGTTGCTGGGATTGATCGCTTGTGCAACCACAACAGGATACACTATCTTGAGGCATTCTGGGAGAGTCACGGTGGGACAAAGGCGCTCATACCTCCCACTCCTCCTCGACCTCGTCAGCAGTCTCCTCAGGAGTAAGGGCTGCGAATGAGGAGTTGCTGCTCAGGGCAGGCTTCGACTTGGAGTAGCCGCCGTTCACTGGGGCCTTAGCGACAGGAGCGGGCGCAGCCGAAGGAGTCGCCTGAGCGGCAGGGGCATCGGCAGTCTCGAGGCCCTTCTTACCCTTCTTGCCCTTCTTGCTGGTGACCTCATTCCAGGCGGAGGAGTCCTCCAGCACCTGAGCGAACTGCTCCTCCTCGGAGGGCAGAGAAGACATCCAAGAGTCTGAGCGTTCCTTGGTGGCCGCGGCAGCAGGCTTGGGCGTCGAAAGGTTTGTGCTCTCGGCAGCTGGCTTCTGCTCGAAAGTGTCGAGGGGCTGGACGGTCTTCTCACCGTTCGACTTTGCGACCCAGGGGGAGTTGTTGGCCAAGAAAGCCGATCCGTCCTTGGCGGGGCGGCCCTCGGCGACACGAGCACGGCGTCGCTGGGCCTCCTCCAGCTTCTTGCGCTCTGCTTCCTCCTGCTCTCTCTCGAGCTTCTTGCGCTCGGCCTTCAGGCGGTTCTGTCGCTGCTTCTTGGACTCGACGACCTCGGGGGCCTTAGCCTTCTTCTGCTGGGTCTTGACCGAGTCGGTGTCGGTGAGCCGCAGGACCGAGGGGCCAGGGGCAGCGGCCTCGAGCATGTCCGAGACACCGGTGCTGTCTGCAGCCGGTACGACAGGGGACGCGGCAGATGACAGGTCGTCGTCGGCATCGCCGGTTGTGGAGGAGGGCGAAGAGGCATTGGCAACCGGGGTGTCGGCCTCTTGTGCCCGCGACTGCTTGACCGACTTCTGCTTCTTCTTCTCCGACTTCTGGGCGGTGAATTGGTGGCCAGACTTGAGCTTGGAGAAGGACTGGGCAAAGTCCTGGTTCGCGCGGGCCTCGTCTCGCTTGGCCGCAGCTTCGGCCTCGGGATCGTAGCTTCGACTCGGGGTCGGTGCTGTCTCGCTCGAGGGGGCCTTGGGCTTGGGCTTCTGCTTGAGCGACTTCTCAGCCTTCTTGGTCATGGCAGCAGTCGCCGATGCCACATCACGGCCAAGGTCGGCGACATGCTTGCCGGCCTGGCCAGCGGCGGCTCTCGCATTGCCCTGTCTGCCCTGGTTGTTGCGCTGGTAGTTCAGGTAGACCAGGACACCCAGGCCACCCAGCAGTGCATATCCACCAATGGTGGTCAGGCTGAAGACGCTGGAATCGTGCTCCATGATGGGCAGATTGCGTACGGTCGACGATGAGCGTGGATTGTGCGATGGGCCCAGGTCAAGGCTCAATGGGTAAAGGGGCCTTTGAACTGGTCCGAGCTAGAACGGCACGCAGGGCGACGCTCCAGGTGAGTATAGGGACGATCGCCGACGGGGAGGAACGGTCAGGACGTCGGCGATGGACTGAGTGACAGGCTTGATTGCACGGCTATTGCCAGCAGCACGAATCGGCGACGGCGACTGGGGACAGGGTCAAGCGTACAAAGGGGCCGGAGTGAGAGGTGATGTGAAGTAAAGTGAAGCGTGGTCACAGTGTAGCGTGAGATCGGCGGTAGCTTGACGGTAATTAGCTGTGTGGGGAAGTTCTGGAGGCCAAGCAAGCCCGCCCGACTACCTATTGGCGCTTCTAAGTAGGGGACGGCGATGGCGATGGGGGGCCTGGGGGGTGGGAGATAAGTTAGGTGAATCTATCTAGGCAGAAACACGAGGACGACGGTGACTTCTTCGAGTTGGATGTGATGACTTGTGATGAGCCTGTGACTGAGGCCGACAAGAGTAGTTAAGCCGAAAGGGGATGTGAACTTTGCGTTGACCGGACGAGATGGAAATCAGGTGAACGGCAGCTCTGGTGGTGGTCGCCAGCACTGGACATTTGGATGTCTTGTCTTGGCATCAAGCCGACCTCAATGATTGAACAGGTGGCCACTGTGTCGGAGCAAAGGTGTCCGTCCGGGGGGGTGGAGGGAGTGCAGGGAGTGCAGGGAGTGCGTGGGCAGTCCGACGGAGGGCCAGAAGGGCCAGAGGGGCGCCAAGGGGAGGGTTATCAAGGTGTCGGGTGTGTGTGTGTGTGTGTGTGTGTGTGTGGGTGGGTGTTGGGTGCTGGGTGGGTGGGCAGCCGAAACCGAGATGCACGAAACGCCCGTGGTCCACTTATGAAAAGTACTATGTAATAGCTCCAGGAACTAATACCCCGAGTCTGGGAGACGGCTACACAGTCGGTCCAGTCGTGCCCGTCTGCCCGTCTGCCCGTCCCGGCAGCTGTCCAGTGTCTTGACTGGCCCATGGGCATGGGAGCCTTTTCATCACGAGCAAAGAAATGGCCGGCCGGCCATAAGACGCTCGGTTGAGGCTTGCCGTAGCCCAGTTGCGCTAATTGGATCTACGCTTCCATGGATCTTCCATAGGCAACCCCCCTGATGCGACCCTGAAGATCTAGAAAAGGCAGTTCGCAGCCAGGCGCCTGCGGTGCTCGTGCCATGTCAATTGCACAGAAGTGTTTGTCCGTCCACCCATCGATCCACGCGCAAGCTTCCATGACAGTGGACAAGGCAACCAACCGCATGGAGCAGACCAAGGTGCTTTTGCCCTTGAACTCTGTAGGACCCCCCTGAGTTCAAGTGCTCCGTCTGATCAGAGGGTCGTCTCGGCCAATACGCGCCTGAGCTTCCGGCAGCAAATGGAGAGCGGCTATTATATGAAGCAAGACGTGCATCAGGTACGGCATGTCTTTTTCCTGGCACTGAGACCGGCTCCTTCGATGCAGCACCGCTATAAACAATAGAGTCCCATTGCGGTTTGAAGGGGCGCTGAAAGGTCGCTATAGCCGCGGGCTCAGCATGTCAAATAGCTGGTGGCTAAGGTAGTAAGTGGCTCTTGATCGATTCTTGCCTGCGCCAAAGGCAGCGAAGAAGCAAGCATATGCAAGCTGCTCTGGGTGACGGAGACCAGCTGAAAATCTGCGAGCACTTCCTATAATCACCATATCCACGGCTTGGCTGTGCAATTACAAATAACAGTCCTCAAAGGCCAATCGGCAGCTCAATTGTCGCTCAGACGTAAACTGTGCTTCAGTCACTAAGACACTGGTGCAATCAGGCCAATTGAGACCCCTATGAGGGTATCGGCGACTTCCACCAACCTCCAAAAGAGGGGAATGGCAGCTCTACTACCCAGGTGCTTAGGTATTAGACCAGCCCAGCACACGCGACTTGGCCTAAGCGGACCAGAGCCGAAACTGCCAATCTGCTATTCTCCTTGAGCGGCGAAGATCAGTGTGCATATTGTCCAATTAATACTCCTCGCGCGGTCTTCGCTGGTCACCGGTGGCCAAGGGCGGAGTTAAACTGGGGCTGCCCTTATCAACGGGGAGCTTTCGCACTAGCTACGGCCTCAACCAGTCCTGTCAGCCTCGCCGCCGCCGCCGCATTACTACTGAGCATAAAGATCCGTCTTGGACTGCATTCCCTAGTGCACAGTCTTCGTGATCTTCCTTGAGACCGGCTTACAGGTCCTACGCGTACATCATCTTATTACCGTGGGTTATTATATCTTGGTCGAAGCAGTGCTTAGAACGACGGCATCTCAAAGAGGGGTAAATCGCAGCCATGGCGCCCAAGAGTCGAGTTATCTTCGACACTGATCCAGGCATGTCATATGAACACCCGCGGAAGAATTAAGAATGCCACCATGATAACACGAGAGAGCAGGTGTCGATGACATGCTGGCCATGCTTCTGGCTCTGGCCGCGTCGCCCGAGGAGCTGGAACTTGTCATGATCTCCGTCACTTACGGAAACGTCCCGCTGAAGAGCTGCCTGACCAATGTCGTTTCCATGTTCCACGTGCTCGACAAGGAACTGGAATGGCGGAGATCCCAGGGTAAGCCTGAAGGCTTCGGCGGACTGAAGGCGTACAAACCCATTGTTGCCATTGGACCCGAGCATGCTCTGGAAGAAGAGATTCTTATGGAGGACGGGTTTCGTGAGTCGCAAACCGCCCACCCCTGAAGTCGGTCGCGAAGAGGCTTACAAGTATGGCAGACGGTACTGACGGTCTGCACGGCGTTCATGAGGCTGTAAGCATCCCAGATTTTTATGGCATGTATGAGCAGGCTAACCAACGTGGCAGCATCCCCACTTGAGCCCAGAGGAGACGTGGAAATCTCTCTTCGAGGATGGTGTGCCTCGCCCAGATGAGGACCCCTCCTATTACACCTACTTCACCCCTTCCAAGACCCCAGCACATAAGGAGATCTTGCGAATCTTGAAGGAGGAGCCCGAAAACACAATCACCATCTGCTCGGTCGGTCCCATGACCAACCTGGCCCTTGCCGCTGCGGAAGACCCCGAGACGTTTCTCCGCGCCAAGGAGATTTGCGTGATGGGTGGTGCGGTCGAGGTTCCCGGCAACATCACTCCGGTTGCCGAGTTCAACACCTACGCCGATGCGATCGCCACGGCCAGAGTCTTCGCTCTGACCTCAGCCGTCCCGTCCTCGACCATGCCGGTCGTCCCGCAGAAGATCGCCAACCTCCCAGCATACCCGGAGAAGCTGTCGAAGCGTTTGAACCTGACTCTGTTCCCTCTAGATATCACTACACCGCATCTCCTGAACAGGGGATACTTTTTCGACACCGTTACCCCTCACGTGAAGGAAGGCAGCCCGTTGGCAACGTGGATCAACCACATAATGGGAGGCGTCTTCCGCCAGATCGAAAGGATGGTTGGGGACGATCCCGAGCCGGGGCTGTCGCTGCACGACCCCCTGACCGTGTGGTACCTTCTCACCATAGACGACCCGGCTTGGAAGCTGGCCAAGAATGCGCCTGAGGATATCCGCGTTGAGACGTCCGGACAGTGGACGCACGGAATGCACGTCGGAGACCTGCGAGGCCGTAAGAGAGCCCCGGGAGCCGGGTCGGCCGTCGGCGTCTCGGGCGACACTGTTGCCATTGACGAGATCCCCGGCGACGAATTCGGATGGCTCAGCGCCAAGCGAGGCAACAGGATCAACAGGCTGGCCGAGAGCCCGGGTTTCGAGAAGTGCGCACCCGATTTGATGAGCCGCCTCTTTGGCTAGACGCGCCGGGCGAGGAGAGGCGAGCCACGATGTGCAAGTTTTGTCATCCCATTTTATGTAGCAAACCATAGAAGTGTCAGCAAGACGCAACACAGGTGGTATCATTTAGGCAAAGCATACCCTACTCGAACTCAGAATGCCAACTCCTCAGCGGGAAAATAAAATAAAATGCCAGTCACCTCTCCCAACGCCGTTGTATGCAAGTCGGAACGTTTATCCCTCGGCGTGCCGTATTGATGTCCCTCATCCTCGACCTCGATCCCGGTTTCTTCCCCTCTAAATGTGTTTCGTGGTTCCGATCGCCGCGCCCTTGACGTCCGACCACCTGATCTTGTCGTCCAGCTCCTCGTCCACCAGCCCTACAACACTGACATTGTCGCCTCGCACGATGTAGAGACCAAGGGGGACTTCTTGCGATGGCTCGTCGCTCTCTGGGGTCTGGATCACGCGTTCAATGGCGCTCGACAGGACCTAGATGTGGGCGCGCCCCCGTTAGTGTATGTGCTGCAGGCGAGAGTGCGCCCAGGGCTGCGTTGGGACCCGAGCTTGTATTTGCGTACCAGGTTTGTCAATTGGTCGAAACTCTCGAGCTTGCCGACGAGGATGCGCGAGTCCAGCGTCATGACGCACACCTTCTCTACCCAGCTGTCAGAATCGGGGCTGTAAGTTGAGGCTCGGCATGGGTAACTGCGAGGGCGGCCCGGGGGCCCGGGTTGGACTTACTGTTGATGTAGCTGGCGAGATGCGACATGTTGGGCGATTTCCGCGGTTGACCGCACGGAAGCAGGCAGGAGGTGCAGTGTCGCGTTGGGTCGTTGGAGGTCAATGTCCACGGATGAAGAATGCGCGTCACGTCACAAGGCTGAACCGAACGGCAGAGCTGCTTCTACCTAACTCAACTCTGGCGTCGCATTGGAAGCTCGGGTCTTGGAAGGCTAAGGGCTGGTGCCAACACCCGCAAGCCCATTGGGTCAGCGGATTAAACACCACCCGACCCTCCGCCCCCCGCCAGCTAGATGACTTCCAACTGTGCAGACGGGCACCACGGCCCACGTGCCAGGGACGGATCAGGTCGCCTAACGCAACGGGGATGCGGGAACGGAGACCCCGTTGCAAGTCGGCACCGAGTGCAACGGTTCACTTGGCCCGACATCTTCATATTTGGAACACACCGGTACTGTTCGTCCATGACGGCACTGAGGCCATCAAGATGACAGGCTGCTGCTAGCCCCTATACTCACGTTGGTGCGTTTAGGACTGGCCCATGCAGGATCTCGTAAAGCAGGTACCGCCGGCTCCAGCAGGGTTCATCGCATCTTGCCTCTCGCGGAAGCTTAGCCTAGAACAGGGTCGACTGGAGATCCGACCCAAACATCTCTGAGGGGATAGGCTGCCTCTTGTCCTTCGTCTCCAATCATTCGGCTGATCACCCTGGTCCGTGTTGGAAACAACGCGGGCACACAGGGCGTCCACCGCGGACCTGTTTCACTAGATTGGATGCACAGCTTGGGATGCCAAGACGATTGGCTGCCGTCAGCTCCTTGAGCCGCCACTAGGCTCCCCCACATCCACTCAATCCATACCTCCGTAGCTTCGTTATAGCACAGAGTCAGGAGAAAACCGCCTCCCACTCACGACTCGGGCTCCCTCTAGGAGCGCTAGTCATTGTAGATGGACGGTCAGGTAAGTACAATGGCCACATCAGAGACGAATAAGTACCTGCCTGTGCAACGGCTTCTTGCTTTTGACTTTTGCTTTGCATCTCATCCAACGGCCCCCGGCTCTCACCAACAACTCTCGAGTCACTCCCTTTCTTTGTCATTCACTCATTCAGTTGGTCTGGTCCCCACTGTTCATTGTTACTATACAAGCGCTGTCGAACAACGGCCCCCATTGACTCGTCGTCTGTTGGTGCGATCCGCAACAAAGCTTAAATTTCTGAGTGCTGCTATATCTTGAGGTCCTCGTCCAGTCCTGAGAAGGCTTCCTCTATTATACAGCATACTTCACTCACTTTCTCTACTTTCAAAATCACATCACAAAGGATCGTTTGATACGACCAAATCACTCTTTGCCTCACACATTCTATACGAGCAAGCCTCTTATACCTGATACCCATCTCCAAATTTCACCATGAAGACCGTTCAGATCGCAACTGCTCTCCTGCTGGCCGGCTCGGCCGCCGCCGCCCCAACCAACTGTGCTCGATCATCTACGACCGATGCTACAGCCGCCGCCCTGGTGGCCCAGATCGCCCCGGCCGCTGCCTCAGCCACCTGCTCCCCGACTGATGAATGCCGCACGGCAGCCCAGGCCGGGCCCCTGTTAGAGCAGGCCATGAAGGACTACAACATCACCTCGGCCGGCGAGAAGGCGGGCGTCTACGCGCTCATGGCCTTCGAGTCCGTCAACTTCGAGTACAAGCACAACGTGTCGCCCGGCCGCCCGGGCCAGGGCACCGCCAACATGCAGATGTTCAACTACAACCTTGAGTACGCCAAGTCGATCCCGGCACTCGCCGGCGAGGTTGGCAAGGTGGGCAGCACGGACACGGACGCCGGCAAGAACGCCGTGCTGGCGCTCGTCACCGACGACAAGTACAACTTCGGCTCCGGCCCCTGGTTCCTCGTGAACCACTGCGCCAATGTCCGGTCCACGCTGGCCGCCGGGACCGACGCGGGCTTCGCCGCCTACATGCAGTGCGTCGGTGTCTCGGTGACGGAGGACCGCAACGCCTACTGGCAGCGGGCCAAGGCGGCTTTCGGTCTCTAAGCAAGGCCCGGTCGCCTTATGACGTGAGGCGTTACCCCATTTGCATGCACATAGCTTTGACACAACTAAAAGAGAAAAATAAAAACCCTTGTACATATCAAAATAAATCGTCCTGAAATTGTGTTGATCCCCTATATAGAGATTGAACGTAGATCTTGTATGTAAGCTAATACGCCATACTGTCCATCTTACCACCCCTTCCCTTAATTGTCTTTTCGCCGCTCCTCTCCATCAACTCTGCCAAGTATCAGAGACCGCGGCCTCAGCTGCGGTGCACGACGTCGGCACCGTGTACGTATGGTTGGGGTCGGCCTCCCAGGTCACGGCGCCACTGCTGGACACCAGGATGTACTTGTACTGGACGGTGGCGCCGGGCGTGAACCGGACGGTGCCAGTCCAGACGGGCCGCGCCGTCGTGTACGACGCCGCGCTCAGCGCCACGGCCTTGCTGGTGTCCCAGCTCCCGAGGGCGGCAACGTTTCCTACGCTGTGAGGGGCGGCGAGAGTGGGCCGAGAGTCAGACAAGCAAACAAGGGCACACGGGGATAGATACACAAAAGGGGGAGGCGGAGCGGGAGTTTCAGATGGGAAGGAGGGCGAGCAGCGTGATAATGAACTTGGGGAAGCTGTACATCTTGATGATCTCGCCGTAGTTAGTAGATTTCGTCTCGGTGAATGTGACGGGCACCGTAGAGCACGCAGTTGCAGCTGTTATACTCGTTAGTCTTTGATAGCAAGTATTGGAGAGCCCCCTATTCGAACTCCGATGAGGGCAAAAGAGATGTGGAGGCTGTACGTACTTCCCGCCGGGGCAGTAGCCGTTGTTGTGCCTGCTTAAATAGTAAGCCAAAAATTTCAATGATAACAATATGGAACTTGGAGCGCTTTATGGGAGTGACCTACCACCAGAGCCCGTACATAAACCATAAGAGGATGGTAGCAGAACGACAGGGGCTGGCCCGACTGCGAGGGTCAGTCTACCGCTACTGTCTGCAGTATACGATGTACAGCTGATGGCATCGACCAGGGCCTGAGATGCAGTGAAGCCGCTGAGGCTAACAGAAGAGCTGGAGCTGCCACCAATATTAGTGAAGACCCCGACAACGTCCCCCTTCTTCATCGCTATCACGTGTGAGTCCGAGTATAGGGGGTTTGCCTGATACGAGATATAGGCAGTGCTCTTGGAGATGGCGGTGCTGCGGATCTTGTTCACGGCTGTGATAAACTTGTACAGCGCTGAGTTGGTGTTGTAGCCCGAAGTCCAGAGCGGCTCTCGGTTGTTCGGGTCGGCACCGCCAGAGTATTGCTGTTCCTGGCCATAATAGATGATCGGAATACCTTTAGAAAGTAGTAAGCACTAATCCAGGAGGAAGCACCACAGGGAAATGCACCATCAGCTAGTACTGTGAATGCGATCGCCTAAGCCCTCGTTAGTACAGTCAAAAGAGAGAGTCCCGCATTGCTCGTACATTCTTGATCAAGTTCTGAGGCGAACTAGTCAGCTTCCTATTGCAAAAATACCTGGTACATCACATACCACGTCACTAGTCAACGAAGCGAATCGGACTTGATCATGATTCTCCATGAAAGATCCCATGGTACTCGTTTTCACTGACTAGAGTCAGTACAGCATCGTATCCGACACAACAATCACTCACTGGAACCCTTCATCGTATTGATACCACTAACCAGGTCGCTGATCGAACCAGAAGAGGACTGGAAAGCCCGCGTGATCCAATAGTATCTACTACCAAGTTAGAACGCGCCAGGCAATCCCGTAGGGCAATACAACTGACACCGGGTAGTTCACGAGACCACTTATGTAATTGAGCCAGTCGGGGAACTTGCTCGGATCGCCATCATACACCTGTGTAGAGTTTCGATCAGTTTTCTTGCCGCACTTATAGGGCGACTTATTCTACGAACCTCTCCCATGTTGTAAACTCCTGAAGCCGAGACCCAACCCGGCCAAAAGTCTTTTTCGATATGCTTTGTGCTGTCCATGCGCAGCCCGTCGATACCATATTTCGAGATGAGCGGAGTGATCCAGTCGTTCCACGTGCTGCGGATACTGGTGTCTTCAGTCTTCAGATCCGGAAGGCTAGGCGACGACAGGACCTGCCAACAAGTGATCACTGAGTTGTCATCATTGTAGTTGATGTCACATGGCGAGTGGAAGTCGCTCTGCGAGTTGAACGGGTTGTAGATGCTATAGTCGACACTGCTGGCGGCGTTGGGAGAGCCCATGTGGTTGGTGACAACGTCAACCATGAGATACTGCGGTAGGTGTCAGTACTCGGCCAATGCACAGCGTATGGGTATATTCCTACCATGCCGCGATTATGCAGAGCATCTGCTAGGGCTTTCAGATCATCTCCGCTTCCGAAATTCGAGTTCACCGTTGTGATATCTTGGGCCCAATATCCATGGTAAGATGTACTATGCAAAGATTAATCAGCATTCAATCCGAAAGGAGCAGCTACAATCGCTAGTACATACCCGCCTGAACCTTCGAGAATGTTGGTGACAACAGGCGAGATCCATATCTAATACTGCGTCAGATCGGAGCCTACTATAAAATGTTACTGACTTACGGCAGTGAATCCCATACCCTGGATATAGTCCAGGTGGTTGATGATTCCCCTCCATGTTCCACCACAATACCGAGTCAAGTCGCAGCTAGCCGTCGTCGAGCCATCCGTTCGAGCAAACCGGTCGGTCACGATCTGGTAGATGGACTGTTTCTGCCAGTCTGCGGTGCTCAGACCTTGAGTGGCCGCAGCCCAAAGAGCAGACAACAGATAAGTTGACTTCATTCTGCTACCTGAGAGGCCGGGTACCTGATGAAAAGACGAGCTGGATTTTCAGACTAGCACGGGCGAGCGGCAAGATCCTAAGCACGAGTCGATGGCCTTATAGTCATAACTGATAGGTCAAGCGTAGAAGATGAAGGTCCGAATCTAGTCCCACAATTGTGCTCCATGGACGACACACGCCGTAGCTGCCCTGATTACTATGAGTGGTCGATCGAATCACAATGGGACAGGGACCACTGTTCTCTATGCAATGACGCGCGGTGCGTGCAGCCTGTCTACATCCAGAGCCATGGCATCCAGGAGTAGAAGAAGAGAGCGGGCCGCCTAGTTGCGTGCAGTCTGCAAAAAAAAGAATGTACAATTTACTAGTACTCGCACTGGTATACAGTCACGAGCCCGGAGTAGCAAAGGACGCCAAGATCTTTCAGGTTAATGAAGCCAAACTGCTTGAGTTGGGCCCGGGCCTTAGCCCGCTCGGGAAGTGGTGCGACGTCAGGCCTACCCAGTTGAGTGCACCGCCCGCCCGCCTCCAAAACTCCGCCCTGCTGCATCCACCTGCCCGAGGCCGGGGCCTGCCGGCATTGGGTCTCCAGGGCCGGTATCGTGACCGAGAAAAGGGCCGACTTTGCTAGGCCCGCATGCTCTGGCATCCTCTTGGGTGGCATTATGTGGGGTACGCAAGACGACAATGCAAGACGCACGCCCGAGCTGTCAAAAAGAAGCCACTGTATCTATTGCACGTGGTTGCCCTGGGCAGATGACGTCGAGTCTCTCCTAGAGCGGCTGCTGTAGCTTTTACTAGGTTTCATGTGGCAAGCGGCCAGTGTTCTTCTGAGAGAGCAGTGTTGCAAGTATATCACCAAAATGCATTCATAAAATCTGACTTGACTAGTTACATGTGATGCTACCTATCCCCCACCGAGAGCTCAAGGTTTGGAGATGCCCCTGCGAACGAATGAGGTACCTCGATACTCCTCAGTGTGTGACTGCTCGCCAAACCTCGCTGCTCGTTGCCACTCGTTCCACCTCGAATCAATTTGCGCAAATGTCGCAAGACGAGGCCAAGATGTTGCTCGACTGCGGCAAGTTCTCCGCACCGTTAATAGTCTCTCGGCTGTCTAGGTTAGTGTGTGCTGGGGTAGATTTCCGGGGTAGCGATCCCGGGGTAGCTAGTTGGGCCGTTTAGTGTAGGAGCCACTGTGGCCCCCCGCGGGCGCTGCCAGACATCAGCGGCTGTTTGTGTGGCCATCCCGGCCTCTGGACCGAGAACCATCGTCGTGGTGTCGCAGATCTTCCACGAGTCTCGTTGCGAGCTATCTTGGGACAACGTATAGGCCCGAATGAACAGCGCACCGCCTCGCTAATTGTAGCAATGTGTCTGCTCCGGGGGTAGAGTTCTGGGGGCAGGGACTTCCTCACCCTGCTACTATTGAATCCGCGTGACCATCAAATATTTCAAGAACCCCGATTATACGTGCCTGTCATATAATACCCACGGAGGACGTGTTTCGGTCCGAATGTCTGGAGCTCGATGTTTTGATGCAGAATCTGTGGAAATTGAGCAAATTCCCTGGGGTTTCCTGCCGCCTTTTCACTCGATCACCACTACGAACTCCGACCCAGCTCCAAACTGTGAGGCAATGATGTAGCTCAGAACCGAGCTTCTAGAGTTGAGTGACTATATTCGTCCACGGTCTTTCACACGTGGTGATCTGCAATCATCTACATATCCACATGGGGCTGGACAATACCCTTTCCCTTGCTAGCAAGCAAAACATGTGCGGCCAGATTCTGCCAAAAACATTTTCATCATCATAACATGATGTCCACACAAGCGCCGTCCCACCACATCACATTGTTCATCAAGTCGACTTGCCAGGCCCAGGAGTATTCATGTTCATGAAGGAGAAAGAGCTGTCAGTCGAAGCTCCAGGCGGAGATTGCTGTTGGGCATCCGGGAAGTAACCGAAAGCGCCCTGCTCCCCAAAGTTGGCGTTCTGCGTGTAGTTTTCGAATGCCGCCTGGTCCCCGGTTAGTTATCTGATGCCATGCCATATGGACGAACACTTACCCAGTCAAAGCTTTGGTCTACAGCCATGTCCCCTGTGTTGCTGAGGCTGTTGAACATGGAGAACGGAGACGCAGGGTTGTTCATGCCAGCGAGCACGTCATTTGTGAAATTTGGCGTAAGGCCGCTGCCCATGTCTCTCACCCCCATATCGAGCGGGGGATACACCGTTCCGCCTGGTGATTGGTAATTCGGCGTCAATCCGGTGGACATCATTCCTAGGGTCATAGCTGCAGAGTGTTCGGGTTGGAGGTCCGCAGAGCCGAATTCCCCAAACAGGTTCTCCTGCTTTGTTGCTTCTGACGGTAGCGAGTTAGGGTTCTTGACCTTCTCGAGCATGATCTCAAGGATGTTTGCTGCCTTAAAGGCCTCCACTGAGTCTTGCGTAAGTGATTTCCAGATGTCTCGCACGCTTTCCAACGATTTAATCATATCAGCCCGTTGTTCCGGTGTCCAGAAGTACATGGTTTGCGAGTCTTGGCGTTGGCCAGGTGCCGAGGCCATGTTGTCGTGGTGAATATCAAGGACAATGAGCATCGTAGGAAGCAAGGTGTCCTTCGATGTCGACTGAACGAACCATTTCATTGTACGAAGGCGCCCGGTCGGTTGGCATTCGCGGTTGATGGTTCGTAGATGACTCAAAGTTTCCAACGCAGCCTCAATAGCGCTGCGGCGGGAGTGAGCGTACCGAGGATTGTGTCTCGCTCTAATCAAATGCTTCCGGTGCAGCATACACATAATCTTCTGGTAGAGCAGATTGATGTTGTACCGCGCAATGATGAGGGTTACAGGATCATGGGACCCTTCTAGCGGTTGCATCTTGAGGTGAGGTGGAAGCTCATCCAATATCTCTCGCAACTTCCGATCGTGACACAGGATCTCCTCATATGTCGCCTGTCTTCCAACTCGTGACACGGTCTGCAGGATGTTGCCAAACTCAATACATAGCTTTGATTTTGCAATCATGTAGGCAATAGGTGTTGGCTCCGTAATCGGCCTAGACGGGGGTAAAACTTTCGTATCAGGTCCAAATTCCTCGTCAAAGATATTATGCGGCAATTTAGTGTCTGTGACATGCTCGTAGATCATCGTCGGTAAGGAAACCTTCACACTTTAGTAAGCAACGGTTAGAACGCAGCTCCAGAGGGGGTTTTACCTGGAACGAAAACATGATATCTGACATTCTTATCAATGCCCATGTTCTACGTCTCATCTCCTACACCCAGGTCAGCATGTCGCATTTGAGGATTCTAATGTTGTGTTTCTTACTCCTTGGAAGGGTGTGATCGACGGGAACCATTCCGCGTCGCGATGATATCCCATGCGGAAGGCAATTCTCGTGATCAATGATGTGATCAACCACAGCCCAAGATCAGCATCCCATCGAGACGACCATTCTCCAAAAAGGTAGAGGATCATGGTTTCCACCGTATATTCGACGGGCTTTGTGTAGTCCGCAACCACAAGGCATTGCACCGTCCGCAGGCGGTACTCTGCAGCAAGCTCCAAGGACCTCCCTTTCCACTCAGGTGGCTCGTCCCCTACTTTGTGATAACTCAACATGGCAAGGCAAAGCATTGAATAGACCAAGCCGACCCACATAATCGGAGACTTCGTGGGATCCTGCCAATGATTTCGTAGTTGCTGCTGAAACGTGGGCCCGTGTATTATCATCACGGCCGTATCCAGCGAGTTGAAATACCTCGAGACCAGAGTAGTGATGGCTGATTTCGCTGGTAGCTCGGCACGGAGTTCCGTTTCGGACGAGGGCGGCGCTGACAGAAGGAAAATGGGAGAATCCCGCGCCGTCGCCGGCTTTGAGGACATAACTCTTTCATAGCTCTTTTCAAGATCCTTCTTATGTGACGCAAAAAAGGTCTTGACCTCTGAAATGTCTGCCAGCAGTGTATGCCAGTGCTCCTGCCCAATATACAGGGATTTGCCCTTATCAGCGTCCACCTTCAACACACCCAGAGAAGTCGCCAGGCCGTCGTCAACATCACTGTCGCCGTCGGGCTCGTCTCTCATGGCGTTCTCATCGTCTTGCTCTACCCTTTGGTCGCTGCTGTCGGTTACGGATGCGGGAGCTGGGCCTGACATAGATCCAGACGAAGTCGTAGCTGCGGCCGCGGTAGAAGCATCTATATTGGCACCGCCATGCATCAGGCTGAGTACCAGGCCTTCGAGGCGGTCGATGCGGTTCTGCATATCGTCCGGGGTTGCATTTGGCCCCGCATTGATTTGTGTCTTTCTCCGGCTCGACGGATTCGCATAGACACAGGATTGTGTGTCGCCACGCTTGATGCAATTCTCGCAACTAGGGGAACCTCTGTTGCATTTCAGTCTGAGCTAAAGTTAGCTAAACCATGGCCAACATTAGATATCTCCATGAAAACAAGACAGGCGCTGGTAAAGCTCACTTTCTAGTCCGGCACGGCAGACAGCTCAGAGGCACCCGATTCCTGCGTCTTACAATCCGAAACTGCTCTTCAGGGGAGTGCCCCGAAGAGGAGGTCGTCGCAGAGGGCGGAGTGGGAGTCATGTTGAGTATATCCGCTGGATATTCCTGACGAGTCCTAGGGCCTGCCTCTGTGGAAATGAAGCCAGTCTTTTCGCCTTCAGTCCGGTTGCGCTAATCGCCCTATACGGTGTCGCGGTCACGAGAATCTACAGTTGCAATGACGCTCGCAATGTTACTGGTGATGGGCCAGCTTGCGCGTCGTTATCGCGAGAGCAAATGATTTAAGAATAGCGGTGAATAATTGAGTGGCTGTGGGAGATTGAGATTGCACCACCGGAGGCAGTGCGCAAAGCTCCAACGAGGTCGCGCGACACAATCGCTGTTGCTCGCGCAGGCCGCTGTACAATATCCAAGCTGGGTTCAGCTCGCGCCCGCTCTTTCCTGGCCTAGCGGAGAGGTAAAGAGGTCGATGTCGCCCAGGTGTCGTGGTATGACGGCGTCTGGCAGTGAGCGAGTCCGCCAGCCAGGTAGTCGAATTAGAGTTGCCCCTCAAGGGCGACTTCGAGCAAATGGAGGGGTCCGGCGCGGGTGATCTACGCAGCAACACGGTGTCAACAGGTGACTGGGCATCGGATTGTTCAACGCGGCTCGGCAGGGCGGCGGCAGTGTGTTGAGTCTTTGATCATGAGACGAGCGACGCGAGCAGCGGAAAGCAGAGGACTGCAGGATTACAAGTGAAAAGTTCAGATGAAGTTGGAGGTGAGCTTACGGTTGAGAAAGACAAAGTCGGACCCAGAGTTTTGCGACAATGCCCTGGCCCAAAAGCAGTCAAGCCTATCAGGACGGGCCCGAGCTAAAGATGGTGCCCAGGGTGCTCTAATCGCAGCAACTTGCAACCCTGTCAGCCTGGACTGGACACATGCCTGGAGGACGGCAAGATGGAGCTGGAGGACCAAGGCTAATGCCAGACCCCAGTAGCAGCCAGGGCTTCGCCTCGAATCCCACGCGGCTTTCTGCCAAGGTACTTAAGCAACTTACCGTGAGCACCAAGCGGTTGGAAAGTCTGCGAGGTGTCACAGTCTGGGTATAATCTGTGCTTGGCGGCCATCAGTCCCCTGGTCTCGCAGGGCCGCTATTTGGTGTATCAGGGGCTGTCAGTGCTTAGGGTGCATTCATTCGGTACCAGTCCGAAGCCCAGGCAACGAGTGAGCGTCGTCATCGTCGTTCAAACATCGTCGGCCTAAATATCACAGCGTAATATACCAGTATGTAAACCCTCTGGATAACAGACACCACCCAGCCATTATTCTCCCTTATCCATGTCTCTCACCCCCATAATTCACGCCATGTGAGTCATAACAGCTGCACCCGCACATCCCTCGCCTAAAGTTCCGTTCTTAGTTAATCTGCTGAAGCAATGGCTTTGCTGCATATGTGACGAGTCTCGACAACGAGCAGAGAATCTCAATCCTAGTCGAACAATTTACCCTCCAGGGTCCATCTCCACGTCGCATGACGTATCCAATCCAACTCTCCTAGCCTTAGGGCCTGAGTCACCAAGAGTCTCGTGTCAGCTAGTTTGTCTCGCCCGGACTTAAGCTTTATCGCCGTAAAGTCTTATCACACTCGACCACCAGCCAAGTTACCTAGCCAAATAACTTCCAGTTAGCCGTACTCGCATGATTCAGAAGTAGCTCAGTTGGTCAGTAGAAATTTCACTCATGGAACAAACACAGAAGTTTCCCTTGGCGGCGGGATACCCGCCGCTACCGATTTTCTGACTGCCTACACCTGGCCATGTTCTGGATCCGATTGCGAGAAAGTCTCCTCCCCATACTCTTTGCCCAGAACAAAGCGCTCGCAGGCTACCTTGACGGTGCCCAATTCATGGTCTGGGGGGTTGCCCTAAACAAAATCCGTTTAATCTACCCGTCAAGCATGCAATGACTGCGGGGATCAGACAACCTGCTAGCAAGAGGAATGTGAAAGATATCTACAAAACCCCCGGGCTGCGATGCACGTGCACTCTGATCTAGTATACGCCATGCAGTGTCGCCCTTCTGGGCCCTAGCCATAGCGGTCGGCAGTGCTTGCCCATCGGGAGGCATCCGGGCTCGGCTCCCGCATACGTGGGTCCTGACGCCGGTACTGGGGCCGGAAATGCTAAGTGCAGGAGCCAATCAACTGCACGCCGTAAGCCACGTTTCTGGATATTTTTCGATCCCGAAGAGGTAATTATCTTCTTGGGGTTTCCAATCAAACAAACCACGAGCAGTGGTGATAAATGTTGAAGGGTATACGCATTCCTTCAGCGAAGCTATATGAGATCTTGGCACAGCGGCGCTTGAGGATTGCCGATCCTCCTCGAATAGCCCACCCTGCGGCTGTCTCATGCTGACAGGGGTTGGCGAATGCGACATCCCCAATATTCGACTTCCAGATTCTGCCTCTCCCAACATACGCTTCGCAATACACAGCGCCACGCACATCAACAGCATCACACAAGGAACTCATGAAGTCGAAAAGCCAGAGAATAGTGATCAGGCATTAGCTGCCCCTTTTGTCTAGCGCGCATCAGCCACTTGTCGACCAGACTGCGCGGCATGCCACTCCACCTTCGACTGTTCATATACCCCGTTCCATTACTCAACATCACAATCTCATTCATGTCGGGAACCATACATGGGAAACCATCAAATTTATTGCCACTAGATCTACTCTAGTGGAGTCGAAAGGCCATGGCGGCTTACAGTCCGATGGGCGCATCGTCGCCGAGTGGCGACCGTCACCTTGAGTCGGAGATGATGCTATTCGACTCGGAAGACGAGGGGGAAACACAGCCAACCGCAGACTCGAGTGGCGAAGACGCCGATGCAGAGCAGACGAAAGGGCTGCTGTCTAAAGAGGCTTCTGGCACAGATGATGTTGTTCGGCCGAGGCGGTCCGGCCCAAGAGCAGGTTCTCGTCTTGCGCGGGTTTTGACGGCTCTTGTTATCACCTTCATGGTGATCTTTGACCTGTCGCTCATATTCAAGCGTGATCCAGTTACGAAATCCGGTCCCGGTTTGTCAGAGTTTCTGGAGATGCCCCTCCGGCGGCCAGATCGAGACTATGTGCTGGACGCAGAATGGAATTTCAATGCATCCCCGCAGGTGCGAGAGTACCACTGGACCATTCTGGAGAAAGAAGGCAACCCGGATGGAATCTTCAAGCCTATGATGACCATCAATGGACAGTTTCCCGGCCCCTTGATTGAAGTCAACGAGGGCGACACAATCGTCGTCAACGTAGTCAATCAGGCGAGCAATGCTACCGCCATCCACTGGCATGGTATCTTCCAGAACGGGACTGCATGGATGGATGGTACAGCTGGCATAACCCAGTGCCCGATCGCACCTGGC
Source organism: Neoarthrinium moseri (assembly GCF_022829205.1). Lineage (NCBI taxonomy): Eukaryota > Fungi > Ascomycota > Sordariomycetes > Amphisphaeriales > Apiosporaceae > Neoarthrinium > Neoarthrinium moseri. Next base: position 49,263 of record NW_026055122.1, on the reverse strand, counting down.
CAATCCTTCGAATACGAGTTTACCGTGAAGGGCCAGTCTGGAACATGTGAGTCCTCCTCGACCCGCCTACCGGTTCCTATGGTGCAATTAAAGTTGCTAACAACTGAATCAAGATTTCTACCATGGTCACCAAGGCGTACAGACCCTTGATGGCCTCGTGGGCCCATTGGTTATTCATGGTCGTGATGAAAGAACAGCTCGACCGTTATCATACGTTTCAGATCGCGTTGTGATGCTTCAGGACTGGTACTATGACTCTGCTGAGGGTCTCATGGTCGAGGTCTTGTCTCCAGGCAACGAAGACTCACCCATTCCGAACGCTGCTCTCATTAATGGTTTGAACCAAGCCGAATGCAGTCTTCATCCCGGCCGCCGCTGCGATATCGAGGGCACATTCCTTCCCACAATGAACCTGGCCCCCGGTGCTAGTCATCGCCTGAGATTCATCAATCTGGGTGGCTTTGCTTGGTTCCAGGTCTCAATCGACGAGCATCTGAGTATTCCTGTCATAGAAGTGGACGGCACTCCTGTTGAAGCGTCTCCCGAGTCCGACTTGATACTCTCCCCTGGGCAGCGATACAGCGCCATCGTGACAACAGATCAGACCGAACACGAATCTTTCTGGCTTCGCGCGAGAATGATCAAAACCTGCTTCGCAGAGCCAATCATCCCCGAAAACGGGTCAGATGAAGCAAGAGCCATCATCCGGTATTCCGCAGAGCCACAAGCGCAAAACGTCACGGTGCCGCAAGCTCTGCCCACCACCAACAACACAAACACGGACTACCCCATGGTTTGCAAGGATATGACATCTCGGAAGCAGTACCACCCTTCTCCCCCGCTCCCAGCTCCCGAAGTCGCGGACCACTCCTGGTACCTGCGTGTAAACCTCGCCATTGGCGACTGGCGCCTGCAGCGTGGCGTCATGAACTCGTCGTCCTTCCGACCCAACCTGAAAGAGCCCACGCTGCACCGGCTCCTTGACGGGCTGGCGTCCTCGAATGAGTCGTTCACCGCCGAGGGCGTCAACGCGGCGGCCTTCGATGCGAAGGAGGAGCTGGTAGTTGCGCACCGTGGCGTCGAGACCGTCGACGTCATCCTCCAGAACATGGACGAGAACAGCCACCCGTTCCATCTGCACGGCCATCAGTTCTGGGTTCTGGGCGCCGGCCACGGATACTTCCCTGGCTACGCGGCGCTCGGCCTGCAGCCGGAGGGGCGCGGCCTGTTAGACCCGGCCAACCGCACCGTGGTCGAGAACCCGGTCCGGCGCGACGTGGCAACGGCCGAGGGTTTCGGCTGGGTCCTGCTCCGGTTCGTCGCAGATAACCCTGGGGTGTGGCTGTTCCACTGCCACATGGTGTGGCATTCCGAGGCGGGAATGGCCATGCAGTTCGTCTCAAGGTTGGACGACCTGCGGGCCTGGACGCTGCCGGAGGAGTCAAGGCGGTTGTGCCAGCCCCCCGAAGAAGAGTTGAGGCGAGGCGCCCCGCCGAAGGACGAGGTATTCTTTGGATTTCACGACGATAGGTAGTCCTCTACACCTATATATGTAGCTATTATAATGTATGAGTGAATCGCCACCATAAAAATAATAGATGGACGTATCATGAAAGCCATGCTTTCGCTGAGGGGTCTGGTTGTTGTTGGAGGGTAACTTGTGTCGTCGCCCTTGGCACTTTTCGCATCTGGATTGTGAGCATAGTGATCGAGAACAACACCTCGACCGGAAGCATGCAGTGTTCTCGAGATGATTCCATTCCCCTAACTAGGCTACAGACGACTTCGTGGCACGGCGCTTATATCCACCAATGATGCCAATCTGCCTACCAGCTCAAGACCAGGAAGAAAGACGTCGAGCATCAGCATCTCGCGGATGTCACTCATTGCCAACTCATGCCTTGGGTCATGTCCTCGTCCCTTTTGTGTGGGTTCTTTTTTGGCTACAGTGTCCTGTATGGATATCCTCATGCTGCCGCCGCCTCGTCCTTTGCCACGCTGTATGATTTCAAGAAGTTGTCGTCATTCTCCAGTTCCTCCTTGACCTGTACGTGTTGTCAGTAATCCAAATCACTGAGTCTGATCTCAGCGTCCAAGACTTACAATATCCAAACCGCCCACCAGCTCGCCGTCCATCCACAACTGCGGGTAGGTCGGCCACTCGGCGTACTCCTTCAGGCCCTGCCGCACCTCGTCGTCGGCCAGGATGTTGAAGAAGCCGTACTTGACGCTGCGGTCGCGCAGGATGCCCACCAGCTGCCGCGAGAAGCCACACTGCGGCGCGCTGGGCGTGCCCTTCATGAACAGCATCACCGGGGCCGCCTTGACCAGCTCGCCCAGCCTCTTGAACAGCTCCTCCTTGGCCTTGGCCGGGTCCGCGGGCTCGTCGACCTCCATGGGCGCAGCAGTGTTCTCGGCAGCACCGTTTGTCGTTGCGGCGCCATCGCCGGCCTTCTTGGCGTGGGTCTCGATGGCGGTGCGGACCTTGACGGCGCTGCTGCCGCTGACGGCCTCGAGGACCGTGTCGTTGCGCTGCAACACCAGGTAGGGCACGGCGGTCACGTCGTAGGTCTCGCTGACGTCGCTCAGGTCCTCGGCGTTGATGGAGACCCAGCTGGTGGCAGGCGGGTCGGCGACGGGGTATTCGGCGGCCAGGGTGCGCAGGACGGTGGCCATCTGGGCGCAGGGGGCGGCCCAGGGCGCATGGAAGGAGATGATGAGCAGGGTGTCCTTGTGCAGGGCGGCGACGTGGGCGCGCCACTCGTCCTCGGAGGTGATCTCTTTTATCGTCGACATGTCGGGCGTCGGCGGTGCCTGCGTGCTGTTCTGAACGTGTGTGCTGGTCGGGTAGTGGTGGACGTGGCCGGGTGATGGGTGATGGGTGACGGGGTGACGGCGGGAACAAATTATAATCGTCTGGGTTTGGGCCGTTCTGGCTGCTCCGAATCGCGGGGCAGACAGACCCGTGGACCCCCGTCGAATTGATTACAATTGCCCGCCATCTTATCGATCAGAAAAAAACCCCGCCGGCACGTCATTTGGGCAGTTGGCGTCTTCTGGCCCGTGCCCCCATCCGGTCCGGTGTGCGCGCTTACAAGGATCCAAGGTGTACGGGGAGTTCCGCTGAGCGGCAACAATACACCGGCTAGATACATCTTCTGGAGATATGCAGTAGTCGGCCTGGCTTTGTGTTATAGCCATTTGTGTATGTGTGTGTCCAGAGTCGCAACCATTGGTGCTTTAACCCACAGATGAAAGACAGGCTACCAGAACTAGCCGGAGTTATGTAAATACTATTAACCAATGTTGTATACTTATAGCCGGCTTGTTGGTCAGGTGATGGATATGGGCGGTTCGCATGTGTGCATGTGGAAAAAACGTACTCAAATGTGGCAGGACAGAACTTGAAAACTATACAACAGCTCCTCCACTTGAAGGGACGACCACGTGATCAGCGAAGAGACAAAATTCTATTCTCGTAATCACTCAATAGAGCACTTTCTTAGACCAGTCAAATACACAGCTAATCTAGACTCTTTTCTATTCTATGTGACTTACATGGCTCGCTGTTACGTGAGCCATAGGGTATCACGTGTAGATAGACGATAAGATAAGCTGATAAGCTTATCTTATCTATCTACGATGTAGATTAGCTTTCCCACACAAGCTTGGAAAGCTTGGAATCCATCCTTTTACACACCACTATTCTGACCCCTAGCATTCGTGCACCACTCGCGTTTATACCATTCATACGGCTCCCTGTTATACAGCACATCTATAATATAGTGGCCTGTGTTTGTTAAGACCTAGGGGTCAAATTATAAGGCTTCATGCACCACCACAAGGCGCGTCTAGGAGCACGACAAGTGTTGCTGATATATTCTCACCTCGCAATTGCCACTACTAACTGAAATGCAAATTTTCAACTGAACTTTTCCTTAAGTACACAATTTCGGAAACTACTGCTCCGCATTCCATCATCAGGTAAGTCACCCTTACTTGAAAATGCCGTTATCCCTTAAGCATATTCTGTATCCTATGTATGATGTTCATCCTTTCCACATATCATTTTCGTATGGGCCTCGGCTGCAATTCTTGTGAAAATGAACAATGGAGCATGAATAGTCTTTATAAGGCTACTTTTAATTCTGCAGCAAATGCCCTAGTACACCGCCAAGGCTCAACGACAAGAAGGCGACAGAAATTATAAATATAACAAAGCGTACGATAACAATGACTTGAAATCACAACATGCAGAACATTTATAAGCGTGGTTCGATGCACACCTAGCTCATCTATCTTCAACTTTACAGTAATGACTAATGCAGGCCTTTCAGGAGATTATCTTGACACTGTTACATTGTGTGGAGGATTCGCGTTTTTGTCTCTTCGATCGTTAATTGTGAGGAATGCTGGGCGTCAATCCCACCTACAACATATGCGTCGGTAGGATACGTTAAGTCAGCGCCTGTGCCGCTAATTTTGCGATTGTACCGGAGGGCTTGCCATAAGTCTTGACAGCAGGATAGGACGTGGCCATCTAGGTCCATTGACTAGCGACGAACTGCCGTCACTTTAACTGTTCGGAGGCTAATGAATGAACATGTCACGTCATGATACAATCCTCAAATTATATATATATATCAAAAGGTCGAGAGCATAATAAAAATCTCATCAAGAAGGTAACTCTATTTGGAAGCCCGTATGCAGAACGAATCATATCGTCTCTGAGCCAGAGCCCAATGGAGACTGAGGATTACAATGCAGGAGAAATGCAACCCCCCACATACAGGCAGCAGCATTTTGCAAAAGAATTTTAAAGCAACACCGTTCAAGAAATAGACCCTTTAGGCCTATTGAATATTAAGAATCTTGGCACTTTCCGCTTCGTCTTAAAATGTCAGGCTACATAATTTCTCAATGCACCGTTGAGGACGGTGCCGATCTTAGTCGCAACAATATTCCCGCTTTCTGGGAAGATCCGCATTGGATTTTGGAGTGGCGCCATAGGACGCTTGAATATCATATCGCTCAAGTCAGTAAACGGACGCCGCGCAACTTGCTTAACGAGCGTTTGACTAGGCGACACCAGAAGGCAACTGACGAGACAGGTGCTCTTTTGGGGTATGCCCGTTGGTATGTTTTAGATCCGAGAAATCATGCTTACGTAGAGCCCGAGGCGTCTGATGTTCAATAGGTCACTACCCCTTTCACATGCAACCTGTTCAGATGGCACATTTGCATGGCCCGAAGCCGTAGTACCAGCTGTTGAACCTGAGCGAGAGGCTGAAATACGGCAAATTGCTGATACGGCACCCTGGGATCCGAATTGCGACGCGGATGACCTGCTCATTCCGGTTCGCGAGATTAAGGACACGATATTAACCAGAAAGCCTTGGATGCAGTTAGACTACTTGGCTGTTCACCCTGATAATCAGCGCAAGGGAGTAGCCACAGCATTAGTCCAAAGTGGCATGAAACAAGCGGAGAAGATGGGCTTGGACATATTCATCCACGCTATGAAGGCTGGAGTTGGAGTATACAAGCGACTTGGGTTCAAGATTGAGAAAGAACTTGTTCAAGATGATTTCAAGTACGGGGGGAATGGTGAATACTATGTGGCTTTCATGACTTACGAACGAAGTTCCTGATCTAAAGTACACCTCTATTACACATTTACCATTTTTCGGGTGGCACATTGACGAAGAGATGTGACCACTATTGGGGAGGAAGCGCGCTTTGTCACAATATCAAGATAATATCGAAGCCTGTCACTCTCAGAATTACAGTCTGGCTACTTCGAAGCTCTTGTCTCGAGTTTTATGTCTTGAAACCAATCCAAGATCTGCTGAGTACAAACGCAACAGATGGACTTTCCAACGACTTATTGGTCGGCCAAGAGCTTGTGCAATTGTAGCCTCCTCTATACTTTTTGAATTCGCTGTATTCCAGTAAGGCTAGCCATCAATGTCCCTAACAGCTGGGGTGATGGGGAAAGACCGAATCTCAGACTCAACCTAGAGGCAATAATTAGCCTCAAGTCTCTCAAAAGTTGTACCGCAGTGACCGATCAGCTCTACTCATCTCCCCTCCTCGACTTGGAACATCGGCGATGTCCGGCCGCGGCAAGATCAGGTCTCAAGTGAGAGAGAACTTTGGTGTGCTCTGTACTAGTAGCAGCAGCATATGTTTGCCCTGTCTCACATCCTAGTCACCTCATCAGTCCTCTGGTGCTGTTGTTAGCAGTGATGCCCAGTGGGCCAGCTTGATATTGACGCAGCCAAGTTGACCGTCTTACGGCAGGGTACTTTGGTGAGTGGTCATGACAGGAATGACTAACACACCACGAGGAAATACGGCGCCGTCCGGCGAGAATTACTTGTTGGATGTAAGGCGAGCCCAGAAACTCTCAATAAACGGTACACTGGGATGAGTGGATTGAAACCTTCTCCACGCCGCTTATCATGGAGCAAGCATTAGAGCATATCCTGGTAGGTGTCAGATTGGCTCGCATCCCTTTCGGCGACTTCGGGATATGGCATCGGAAGTTAACTCCTGTTCAATGCGGTCCGTGTGTCGTCATTCAGCTTCCATGGCTTGGCTAGAATTTGAAGGATTGGCTGGCTACCCTAGCCGAAGACGACCCTTGTTTCGGACGTGATGTCCATAAGAGACATGAGTCATGCAACTAGTATTGGGAAGTCATAGGTCCTATTCCACCGCTGTTACTGCTATGCAAGAGAGGCATAGGCTTCATGTCATTTCATTTCGCTTCAGGCCCATAGATGTCATGTAGTAGCCTATCAGTTTCGCTGTACCGGAATCCATGCCACAAGAGAATCGAACCTGCGTTCGAGTGTATTAAGAGTGACGCCATGGTGAAGACAGCCTCAAGCGTTGCAGTCGCTGTCTTCGCCAGGTCGAGAACCACGCCAGCAGCCAATTCTGCTTAGCCGCAGTCGACCATTGATACAGCCTTGCGACTCTAGCAGTTGCCGAGTGTTTTTCATTTGCTTCTTTGACCCGCTTCAGCTGTCATGCAAAGGTACTAGAAAACCGGACACATCTAAATTTGGTTGAGGCCTGTGGTGTGGCGCATGGCTGATTTCGCTGTGTCCGGTTTTCTAGTACATCTGCGGGCTGTATGCCGTTATTCCATAGATGTCTCGCTCTGGTTTCTCACTCACGTGGCTTACAAACGACAGCGGCTCTTCACCCAGGCCGCCGGGTGCTGAATTTGTGTCAGCCTTGTCTCTGGTTTGTGGTACCACCAAAGCTTGGCACTTACAACCTGCCACATTTTCATGCCGACAGTCGGAACCCTTAAATGCCGGGAAACAGCCGCTGCGAATAGGCAGTGAAACCAGGCTTTTATTCCCAGTCTAGAAGCAAGTCTTCTAGGACCTCAGACTTGCGTCAGGATGTACAAAAATCGCATCAAGTCCGCGATGCGGCATTGAAAATGAATGCGCAATAGGGTACTTAAACACCAATAGGCATGTTTTATATGTGAAAGCAGCGCAGTGTGCTCGTTTCCAATAGATTCGCGGCAGAACTCGGGAGGTTCTGTTGATATGGGGGTTATGAAAGGAACAATTGTTCCTTGCATGTACATGTATTTGGGCAACTCAAGGCAAGGTTAAAGTTGAGGCTACGAGTAAAACTCCCAAAATGGAAATGGGCTTGTTCTGCTTCAGCTGCACATTCACTGTGCCTGAGTCTATCGTAACGCGCGAGGCGATACTAGCCTCGGTACTAAATGGACTTGGGGCATATATTCTTAAGGGCTGTACGACGCGTCTTGATGGTTCTGCATCCGTTGTACGCCCTGAAGTGGCAATTTGAGACAGGCGACTGCCAGACGCCTGAAAATATTTGCATTTTGAGGCACATGCCTCATCGTAGAAATACGGATAAGGACAAGATAAGGGAACAAAGTTTAGGCTTGTTCCGGCTATGCTATGGCCGACGGCTCCTGGTGTTGTCACCTTTTATGTTGCTTCGGAGGACTGTCCAACCCAGCACTCTATATGCGACAAGGTGTAGACTCAGATATTAAGCGGGAGGCTGTAGTATTTTCGCTTGTTATATGACCAGAGCCCTCTCCCGTTGGTTTATTTATTGCCTAGTCTAGAACTTCCTATGAGCGACGAGGACAGTTCTCCCAGAGAGTCTGGGAGGCTGGTTCCTGGTCTGCAAGGGACAGACACAAGAGCCGTTGTCACGCTATTCGGGAAAGCCGGACTTGGAAAAAGGATCGCTGCGCAGGATATATTGGAAACCGCCGTAGTCTGGCCAATCCCGTGGCGAAAGCCTCGCCTCCAGCTGCCCCGAACGGTGGCGCGCTGTGAATGTCATTCATATGCTGTTGGTAGTTGACGCAGAAGGCACACAAAGTGGGAGCAAGCACACCCAACTCCCCCGCGGCTCTGATGCACACTGATAAGGTCACCATGGTGCCATTTGCTTGCTGCAAGGGGAGCAGGACAAGGCTGAGCTAGTCAATGCTTGTCTCGGACTAGCTTTCTTTTCATCTGTACGTTCGTCGGGTTGGCTATACTGTCAACCTCGCTTACAGGCTTGAACTCTATTCCAGCCGCCCTTGTTCCGCGTGCCAAGAAACGCCCGTGCTCAGAAAGCAACATCTTCAGAAAGTTGCCGGTGAACCTGTGGAAATTGCTTAGGCTGGACAAAAAGTGGCTGCAGATTGTGGCAAGCTAGTTTTTTGAGGCTGAAGAGAGTATGATCTGGTATAGTGAAATTCTTGGCTTTGGAAGAGTATAAGACGCAGTGAAGCCAGTTACTGCAAATTCACAAAATGACTTGTAACAGACAAATCAAGCACCTAGATTCTTGATATAGCCAACCGCCAAAATGGCAAGGCTCACATTCTTTTCAATCCTCACACTCGCTTTCGCCCCTTGGGCCAACGCTCGTTACTCCCCCCGCTCACAAGTCAATGTCGCCATTCCTTTCGGTCCAAACCTTGCTGGTGGGTCAGATTCGCAAGTACGACTGCAAGAATACTGTGCCAACACTGAGGTCAACATTATCCCAATCGCTTACTTGTCTGGCATCTTGACCCCTGTCCTATCTATCGCGCAACCCGGCACCAACGCCCAGACCCAGGGTTCAAGCCTTCTCTACTACCCTGGTCTGGAGGAAGACATCAAGATCTGCCAACAGAGATATGGAAAATCCATCACGCTCGCCATAGGAGGACCGGACTATAGAGAAAAAGGGTTCCCCAGTGCTGCTTCCGCAGAAGCCGCTGCCAAGAACATCTTCAAGCTATTCGGGCCTTCTATCAACACACCCAAACGCCCCTTCCGCAGCGCGGTCGTCGATGGCTTCGACTTGAACTTCCCTAAGAAGGGCAAGAACTACTATGCCTTTGCCCAGAAGTTGCGTGAGCTCATTGACAAGAACAACCTGCACTCGAACTTTGCAAACTTCAACATGCTCAGCTCTGGCGCCTCGGCGATGCAGAAATTGTTTCTCTCTGCCTCCCCGCAATGTACCTTCCCGAGCGACGCCATGACGGAAGTACTTTCCAAAGTTTACCTGGACTTGATCATTGTTCAATTCACAAACGGCCAGTGTGGCGCGAAGAACTATATCCGCTCCTTGAATCAGCCTAAGTTCAATCTGAAAGTATGGAACGACTACGCACGATATGTCTCTCCGAACAAGAACGTCAGAATCTTTGTAGGCTTGAGCGCTAGCACCTCCAATCGTGTTGATGGTGAACAACTCATTGCTCTCATCGCATATGCTAAGCGGTTCAGCAACTTTGGTGGAGTACTACTCTGGGACCTTTCACAGGTGTACAGAGATCTCGAATGGCTGGAACTTATCTACAAGTGCCTGACCGGAAAGATTCATCCAAAAACCACTCTGACAACCTCGACCACCTTGAGAACGTCTTCTGGCCGGACATCACCTATTCCGACCACCTCAACGCGCGAGATTGGATCTTCATCCTCGTCTGTTGCTCCCAACACTGAGACTACAGAAACCTCATCGTCAGTCAAGAGTAATTCCATCACTACTGACATTTCGACTTCTAACGTCTATCCCACTTACGTCTCGACAACCACAGCAACCACCAACGGATCGACTACTTCTAGAGTATCAAGCAGCACTATCTCAACCACCACAGAAACGTCTACCAGCACGGAATTGGCGGCTAGCACTGACACGTCGACCTCTAGCGTCTTGCCCACCGGTGTTTCTACTACCAATGAAGTATCAACCAGCACCGAAGCGCCGACAAGCACGGAAGTTTCAAGCAGCACAGAGGTCTCAACAACCAGCACCGAAGCATCTACCAGCACCGAAGCGTCAACCAGCACAGAAGTATCAACCAGCACAGAAGTATCAACCAGCACAGAAGTATCAACCAGCACAGAAGTATCAACCAGCACTCAGGTCTCAACGACGAGTACTGAAGCGTCGACCAGCACTGAGGTGTCGACTAGCACGGAGGTATCAAGTACCACAGATGTATCCACAGGCACTGAAGCGTCGACCTCGAGCGTCCTGCCTACTGAGGTATCGACCAGCACTGGAGCGTCAACTACTACCGAAGGATCAACTACTTCCGAAGGATCAATTACTTCTGAAGCATCAACTACTACTGATATCTCGACTTCAAGCGCCTTGCCCACTGATATATCAACCACGAGTGACGTTTCAACCAGCACTGAAGGGTCAACCACTGAAGTGGCAACCAGTACTGGGGTTTCGACCTCGAACGTTCTGCCCACCGACGTCTCGACTACTACTGACCTGTCGACGAGCGCCGAAGCCTCAACCACCACTGAGGCGTCGACCAGCACTGAGGTATCAACTACTGAAGCCTCAAGCAGCACTGAGGTGTCAAGCAGCACTGAGACTTCCACCAGTACTGAAGCCTCAACCACCACTGAGGTGTCGACCAGCACAGAGGCATCAAGCAGCACTGAGGTGTCAACCAGCACAGAGGTGTCAACTACTGAAATGTCAACCAGTACTGAGACCTCCACCAGCACTGAAGTTTCAACCAGTACTGAGACCTCCACCAGCACTGAAGTGTCAACCAGCACAGAGGTGTCAACTACTGAAGTTTCAACCAGTACTGAGACCTCCACCAGCACTGAAGTGTCAACCAGCACAGAGGTGTCAACTACTGAAGTGTCAACCAGTACTGAGACTTCCACCAGTACTGAAGTGCCAACAAGCACAGACGTGTCAACTACTGACGTGTCAACCAGTACTGAGACTTCCACCAGTACTGAAGTGCCAACCAGCACGGTGTCAACTACTGAGGTGTCAATCAGTACTGATACTTCCACCAGCACTGAAGCTTCGACCTCAAACGTTTTGCCTACTGAGAGCTCGACCAGCACTGAGGCTTCGACCTCAAACGTTTTGCCTACTGAGAGCTCGACCAGCACTGAGGCTTCCACCAGCACTGAGGCGCCAACCACTGAAGCTTCGACTAGCACTGAGGCATCGACCAGCGACGTTTCTACCACCACTACCACCGACGTGTCGACCTCAAATGTCTTGCCCACTGAGACCTCAACTAGCATCGATGTGTCTACTACAGATGCTTCGAGCTCTATCATCTTGCCTACTGATGCATCGACAAGTACTGAGATCTCGACCACCACGGACGTCTCAACTTCGAACATTCTGTCGACTGAAGTGTCTACTACAAGCACTAAGGTCTCGACGAGCACGGAAAGTTCGACTTCCGACGTTCTGCCTACAGATGTCTCAACTACTACAGACACCTCAACATCTAGCACTCTTCCTACCGATGTCTCGACTACTACTGACGTCTCTACAACAATTGACGTGTCGACTACAGCGGACATCTCGACTAGCACTGACGTCTCGTCGACGGAAGCAACATCTACGTCCCTGGCTACCACTACTGAAGGCTCTTTCACGACGCCCGAAACCAGCACATCCACCGAGGGGCCTTCTTCAACAGAGATCAGCTCCTCGGTCGAAACCACTGGTCCTTCGACTACTGATACGTCTCTGCCAACCAGTACGGAGGTAAGCTCGACTGCGGACACTAGCACTACCTCTGCTGCTCCTACTGTCAGCACCACGACGACACTTTCGTCTGAAACGACCGAGACAACTTCTACCGCGGTTGAGTCGACTTCCATCACTGATGCCACAGCTACCACGTTGACCACTGAGGTTACCCCGACGGCGACTTCGACCACCGCCATGACCGAGAGTACTGAAGTAGTCCCGACAACCACTGCCCCGCCGGAATCGTCAGCCATCCCGTCTTTGGTCACAGTCACCGTCACGGCAACAGCGCCAGTCTCGACTGTTACAGCTACTGTGACCGTCTCGGCGACACTGACAGTCGTTGCGACTGTTACCGCAAGCCAGCCTACTGCGACCGCTGTGCCACACTTCGGAGTGTAAGCAAAAGAGTCACAACCCTTAATCTTGGTATCATCTCACTAACATGGCATTCCAGATGTGGCGGCCTCGGCTACACCGGTCCTACAGTGTGTGTCTCGCCTTACCGGTGCACGTTCGAGTCCGATGAGGTGTCCTTCTGTCGATAAACATTCATTATGTAGCACGCTCCTTTACATTGCAGTGACAGTACTTCGCATTCTGCTTCGAGATTTTACTCGTTCAACGTGGTTTATCGAAACAACCACGGTTATTTAGATCTGGGGTGATTTAATAGAAAATCGGATCGATACATTTTCATCTACAATAGACACTATCTTTTCACGATTAATTGTGTACGATCACCGGCTTCCAGTCACTGTGCTCTTTTTTTATGTCGTCCAAGATTTTCTACTACTCTGCTGCACATGATATGCTGTTGCTGTAGTGATAGGATACAGGTAATGTTATGTTCTAGTCATTATTCTTGTCTATGAGGTGAAGGAAGGTATCCTGGGTGTATATAGGCATATCAGCCTTGTATGCGTACGGAGCTACCGACGAGAAGTCTTGGGCTGTCGTAAGTCAGCATCCACTTGGATAGTATTACCGCTATAATCATGAGCATATATAAACATGATAGATCGGAGTCGACCACTGTTTATAGACACTTTCGGTGTCAAAGCAGTCCACCACCGCATCTTCGCGATCGGTATGAGTGTTTATCCATAGTTTATATTTCCTTTTGGCCTATGGTAGCCGATCTTACAATAAGAGAATCAAATATGGAGTATCCAACCATGTAACGCGCCAAACGCCTTTCCCAACAGAAAAACACAATACAATGCACCCGCTTGCAATAACCAAACACGAGACTCGGAAGTCAGGCCTATGCTCTGCTTATAGTCGTGCTACGGCCCATATTTGTTTGGAATTCTCCGAAGTTCACCGCCTCTCCATTCAGGCGGTGACCTTCGGCCAATTCCAAATAAAGATGGGCCGTAGCACGAACACAGCATCATTGGCTCGCTCGCTGTCTTCGTAGGAGACATACAGCTATCACTCAGCTGTCGACTGAGCGAAATGCTCGTTCGACAGCCAAAGCTAGTTGAATATATTGTAATGGGAAGCGGCGAAGGGGTTTATCCTGGTCCAGCATCCCAGACGAAGGAGTAGCAGAGCGACCATGAGAAGAAAGTGTAGCTGGTAGGCCCAATTAATATTGAGGCATTGGCAGCAGGACCACTTGTCGAACAAAACGAGAGGGCGGTGTGGGTTTTGACCGTGACTTCTATAGAAATCTTGAGACAAATCACCACAGCGACACTTGAAGCATGCTGAGCTTTCAGTTCTTGCTGGCTCTGTGCCTCCGATTTGGTCCTCAACGTGGCGTCGTGGTTCGTGCTCGCCGCGGAATCTCCATCCCCATCCCCATCCCCCTCCAATTGTGGATTCGAGCGGACGACGAGCAGCCTCGTGGTGGTCTTGCAATGTGCTGGAACTCCAATCTTCCCAGTTGGTGCTTTGAGAGTGCATACGCTCCTCCGCCAGTCGCCTGCAGTGCTGGGTAAAGAGGTCCCTGCGGTTGAATATGGTGCTGCCGAGTACATCCGAGGTGCCTCTATGTGGCAGGCACCGCTGAGGGACTTTCATTCTTCCAAGGTGTTGATCAAACTCGTCCAGCATCGTGTTGTATCTCTCGTACTGTGCCCGACACCGTTCCAACTCCTCTTGCAGGCACCGTCGCACCAAGCTAACCCCATCTGGAATGTCTTGATCGTGGCAGTTCGCCATTCCCTGAGACGAGTCTCCAGGACTGCTCGTACCAGGAATGGAGGTGGTGAAATGATTCAATGACCAGGGTTCGGGTCGTTGTTCAACAAAGGCCCGGGAAACTGGGTCGAGAACCATGCCGTTGTTGAGATGATCAACGTCAGAAATACCACCGTATAAGCCAGGGAAGTAGGATTCAGTTAGCCCATGTGTAGGTATTCTATATTGCAACGGCCTTGTCACGGACTGGCTGATGCCATACTGTATATCGGCAACAGCGGGCATGGAAATCCCATCGAACGAATCGAGTTTGTCTCCAAACCCTCCTGTAGCAGTAGGAATACCTGGCACCGCGGAGGGCCATGGATCACTATCCGGTAGTTCAAAATATGCCGGATTCCCGGCATTAGTACCAATGTTCCAATCGGGATTATAAAGTTCATACGAGGGCTGTGGCAAGATGGAGCCAGCCGCCGATGTTTCCCCAAGGCTGGAGAAAAACATATCTCCCAAGTCAGAGAACTCTTGGATCTGATAAGCCGGATTGTATGCTTGTTCGGCTTGCCACGTGAGCCCGGAGAAAGAGGTCTGATCATACCCATCCATATCGTTCGACGACGGTTGAGACTGCCCTGGCGGAGACCGATCATCGCCAGAAGACGCTAGAGCTGAGTTCTCGCCTGACCCGGATTGTTCTGTCTGCATTGTAGGTTCGTCGTCCAAGGCTGGAGGTGTTGAGTACTGGACATCAGGGGGCGTGGCTGCGGCGAATCCGGAGAGGTCTTGATGAGATCTGGCAAACCGATCGAGTTTCTCTTGAGCCACCCGCTGGGCTTTCCAGGTGAACTCGGTGCGCTTGTTCTCGACCTCCTGGCGCCGACGTTGAATCCTGAGCATGGCACCCTTGGTAGGACCACTCAGGTTTTTACCAAAGCCCCATTCTTTGAAGTGAGTCTTGAGCGGCTTCTTGCTAGACGCTATTAGCACACAGGGTTACTTGGTCGCATGCCATGCGAGTCTTCCCACCTTAAAGTTTTTTGATGTCTGCGCCTCATGATGTCTTGTATTTCTTCAAGCGTCTTATGCTCAACCATCCATAGGTGGGCGAGCTCCTCTCGCCAACGCGCCCAGTCATTCGAGGTGGCATGCCGAGCTGGTGGCGGGGCAGGGGTATTTGTTTTGACGCCTCTTGCTAGATCCATCATGACAGTAGAAGGGTCGACGGGCTAAAAGGAAAGCAATACAGCGTAATGCGTCTTGTGGTCACAATTACCAGAAATTGAGGGGGGCTGATGGTATTCAGGCCGTTTGAGTCACCGGCGAAGTCAGGATGCGGAAGAGAAGGGAGTCGATGTGTCCAGCTCCTTAAAGCGAAGGAGCGGGAAGAGAGATGTTAGCAGATAGGCGCTCGTCACCGAAAGGTTGGTGGAGGACTTTCGGTTTCAGCAGACCAATGGCGTTTCTCGACAAAAGGTCCTGTGCATAAGAGCTGGAATCAGCCATTGAGAGCATGAGAACAGCCAGCCTCACTGTGCGCAAAAGGTCCCATGCCTGCGCAAGGCTTTCTGAGCCTTGGCATAATCCAAGACTCTGCCAGGAACAAGCGGCAGGCCGTTGCAGCTATGCTTATCTCGAATCCGCCATACGTCACAAGCAGTTCAACAGAATAAGGGTTCAAAATCGGTGACGTGGTAAAAGCCCAAAGAAAGTCAAGACTATATTCAGCGGCAGGAAAAGTACCGAAAGCAGGGACCATGGTGACTCCTAACTTGATGAAACCCCCTAGAAATCTCTCTCCTTAACCCCTTGACAAAAGCACTGCGCTGCGCGCAATAATCAAGCGAGGCCGCATTTCCTTGTTTTGAGGCTTGATGTTGGTGACAAAGGAGAGCTGTACGTTTGTATGTCGTTGTTCGGACAGCCGGCGAGGCGACTGTTCCGACGCGCAAAGAGAGGCTCGTCACTCGATGCTGCTGAAATCCGATGTCGGCCAATTATGCTCGAAGACTTGTAAACCTCTTGCGCGTGCTCAGTTTCGTTCTCTTATAGACACAGCTCGCAGCAGTCGGCGCAGCACTCGCATCCCTCCTCGCACACGCAGCAACAGCACAGCGCTGCCAGACAGGCGGTCAAGCAGTTACCACCACCCTTCTGCTTCTGCTGAGGCGGGGGCTGCTGCTGGTAGTAACCCATCTGAGGCTGGCCCTGGGGAGGACCCTGATTGTAGTATTGGCCTTGGGGAGGACCATACTGGCCCTGGGGGGGACCGTAAGCCTAAACACTACGAGTCAGCATGGTTGGCCCATATCTGTTAGACTGTGGGTAAAGTAGGTCGGGTCGCTGATCTAGTGCGGCTGGTGATGATTGCAAGTGGTTGCGACGATAGGGAACATCGGTGATGCGTGAAGAAGTGCTTTGTTGTGCTGCGCTGTGGTGCGACAACAAGGGCTCGCGCGTGGGAAGCCATTCTGTGGTGTACGTACAGGGTCGGGTTGTTGCGGGTAGTAGCCACCCTGGCCCTGAGGAGGGCCTTGGTTGTAGTACTGCTGCGATGCCATTGTTCTGTCGCGAGACTGGAGGCGATTCTAGTCAGCGGCGCGGAACTAATAGATGATGTTTTGGGCTGCGACGATATAGCTCTCTCTGTGTGACGTTCTGGCGCAATTCTGATGTGTAGAGTATGCAAGGCTCGCCAAGAGCGAGCGAAGGAAGAGAGCCAAGAGTTCTGGGAGGCATCGTCCCGTTGTCGCTCTGGGGCTAGCCAAGAACTGGCGTCCGGGGGGACTCGGGCTGGACACAGGAACCACGTACCTTTTCTCCCTGACGACCTCGAGATACGGCAATTTGAGCACGCTCCTAGTGAATGCGACCAGTGAGACGGGCTTGGCAAGGAAACAGAGGACGACGGGTGTGCAAGTAGGTTATGGAAGATGCGAAAGGAAGAGGTGAGAGGGTGGAAAAGGAAGGATGGTTAGGTGAGTGAGAGCTAGGCCCGGAGTGCCGCAGAGGGTTTGGATTGGAGGAGGCCCCCGAGAGATGGACAGAATGCAGAATGCAGCGTCGAATCGCCCTCCGAGTTTCAGCAGCGTGTGGAGGGGTGTGCCTGTCAGGCCTTGTGTCTCTCTCGGGAACCCTTGGGAACCCCAGGAAAGGTCCCTTAGTTATTAGGTATGCAGGCAAGTGGCGGCAGGCCCAATGGCAATCTGGTGCCGGAGTCTGGGATCTGTTTCCTTGGGGCTGGAATCCGCAGATGATGCGTCTGCTCGAACTCCACACCATCCCAACCCGTCTCATTTACTTACCTAGTGGGCAGCCCAGTGAGCTAGCTAACGAAACGCACCCAAGCAGCCAGCCAGCCAGCCAGTCCGACCCTCTCGATGCACCCGGTGATGAAGCTCGCCAGCTGATACTTCTGCATTTGGAGGCCAGGTGACGACTAGGTAGGACTCTTCAGCCACCGCTTCTTGCCAACAGTAGTTACATGCCTCTCGCCTCAAGTTACGTGTGAATCTTCGTCGTCACCAAACCAACAGGACAAACGTGGCTCAGCTTCGGCAAGTGTGTAACTCACAGGTTTACGAGCTACCGTAGCAGTAATAGTCTAGCAGCTAGCTACTGTAGCTATCGTGGATCTGTTGGTACGTGTGAATGCATGATTGTATCATCGACCACTTCGACATTTAGACTTTCGGCCAAGTCGGGCCCAGTCGTACGCTGGCATTGCGCTTCTTCATCTCCCATTTACCGTTCTGATTGAGCTCGAAAACCCCCATGCCGTGGAAGCCGTGGTTAATAACCGATTCACAAATCACCGTTACACACCCACCCCTTTGCACAACAGGTCAATCCCAAGAGAGCCTTCTGCCTCGACCGAACTAATAAGCCAACCACTAACGCCAAACCTAACCCGCCCATGCCCAAGCGGCCGTACGAAAAAAAGCCTCTGGCAGAGTTCAGATCAGTCCAGGCTCTCTGAGGCTTACCCTTGCCTCTCTTTCTCACACACTCTCTCTCGCTCTCTCGCCCTCCCTGCGGCTCAGCAGTCGGATATACCGAGATCTTTGGTGGACCGGCGCTCACCAAGTCCCAAACCATTCAAGCATCTGCACAAAGGGCTTGGCATCGAACCCAGTGCCGACTTAGCCGGACCCGCGTTCGCAGCCCGACCCAGGCCAATCTTTTGGAACGCAGAACGGTACGTACCCATGGGGGAAGCAGCGACGCCGTGTGATTGGGCCCAGCGGACGGACGCTCTGGGCCAGCCCAAGTTGGGGGCTTGACGGGCGGGAGTCTGCCAAGCCTCTCCCCGTTTTTGTGGCACCTGTCACTCTCTGCTCAGCCACAGAGCTTTCGCAAGCAGGCGGCGGCGGCGGCTGTGGCACTTCTAACCTACTGGCTGGTGCGGTTGAGAAACAAGACTCCTTTCCGAGGCGGTACGCGTTGACATGAATGGGGGTGCCGTGGCTTTGCAGCGTATACACATGCAAGCTGTTTCCAGTAAAATGTATACAGCCAAGGTGGATCGATTGACTGGTTGCTCAAACATGGGCATGCTCTTCACAGGCTCCCAGAAAGCATTGGCGCGTCACAACATCATGATTGGAGTAGAAGTGTCAAGTTTGTGTGTTTGGAGTACTATCTGCGTACTTCACCTTTGAGTCCCATTTTGTCTAGAAACGCATTGCAAATTCGGCGGTCTTAGTTCGGGCGTCACTCTACTGGTCCAGCTCAACGTAGTTGGCCGGGAACAGACCGGACGCGCCATTGTAGTGACCAAACCACCAGTCATCATCGGGGAATTCCAAGTTCGTGACCTTGGCACCCTCGGGGAAGCTCAGCTCTGTAATATCGAGTTAGTTGCATGCTCCTGACTGCTACGGACAAGTTGGGACGTACCGTTGTCTTCTGCAGCTTCATAGTCGAACTGGGCTGTCGCCGTTGCGCCGCCGGCATCGCCCGCCGGCTCCGGTTCGGGCTCGGGGTCCGCAGCGGCAGGAGGAGGGGGCGGGGGCACGGCACCGGTAGGAGCTGCGGCTTCATCGTCATCTACCAGCTCAACGTAGTTCGAGGGGAAAAGACCGCTCTCGCCGGCAGAGTTGGTGCCCATCCACCAGTCCTCATCCACCATCTCGATGTTAGTCACATATTCTCCCTCGCGGAGCTCGAGCTCGTTGTCCTCAGCCTTCTCGTAGTCATACTGAATTAGGGCACGCTTGCCACCTGCAGCACCAGACGCGTCTGCCACAGGCTCTTCGCCGAACTGTTGCTCGGCGACCGCGGTACCGGCAGCACGAGGGTCGTAGGCATCTTCCTCCTCAGGCAGGTCCTCTTCCTTGGGCGCCTCTTCGGCGAGGGAGCGGACAGGTAAAGAGCGAGGGGGTTCGGCGGCGGGCTCAATCTCGGGCTCGGGACCGCGGGCAACGGGCATTGCAACCTTAATCGGCTCAGGCTCCTCCTCTTCCTCTTCCTCGTCAGTGACAGGCGGCGGCCGAGGAGGCATGCCCGGCAACGCGAATCCACCCGAAGGGGCTTCGGGTCTGCTTGCGGCAGGCGGCGGCGGCGGGGGTGCGGTGTCCTCTTCCTCTTGTTGATCCTCGTGGGCTGCGTAGGCTGCTGCTGCACCGATACCGGCACCCGCTCCAGCGGCAACGCCAATGGGGGCAGCGCCCTTGAAACGGTCCTTGATAGAGCTGACTCCTTCCGGCTTGGCCTCAGGCTCGACCGATCCCTGGCTGCCCACCGTCTCGCCGGTCTTCTGGCCGGGGATTCCACGCGCGTACCCTCCAGTCTGGACAGGAGCCCAGCTCTTGCCGCTGTATCCGCTCTGCCAGCCAGCTTGGCCGCTCGTCTGAGGTGCGATGGGCGACGTGACCGGCGGGCTGACGGCGGGCGCGCCACCGCCAGCCTGGGCTGCCTTCTTCTCTGCCCAGAGCTGGGCGGGGGTCTTTCCACTGGCAGCTGCGAAGGACCGTCCCGCTGAACCGACCTGGATCTCCGTAGGGGCGCCAGAAGGGCCTAGCAGGCCAAACCCGCCAGGGTTCAGGGGCTTGGTGCCTTGGAACGAGGATGCGCCGCCAAACTTCTTTGCGACCTTGGGCTTGGGAAGCTCCGTGATGCGCTCCGATGGGGTGAATGCAGCGCTTCGCTCTGACACGGGCTTCGGTGGCTCGGGTGCCTCGTCGCGTTGGGCGGGTTCCGAGGGCTTCGCGCGGGCGCGGATGGCGGCAATGTCGACCTTGCCAACAGGTTCATAGGCACCCTTGACGGTGGTCGGCCTGTCGTCCGGCTTCTCCTTGGCAGCCGCGCGGATGGCGGCAATGTCGACCTTGCCAACGGGCTGGTATGCGCCTCTGACTACGCCTGGTCTGTCGTCGTCTTGGGATTGGCCCCCGTTGTAGCGGGAGGGCTGGGCCTGGCTTCTCAGAGCGTTTATATCGACCTTGGTGGGCTTGTAAGCGGACTCGACCTTCTCCAATCTGTCGCGGTTGACCTGGGGTGCATCTTCGCCCCAACCGTCGTCGTCGGTCTTCTGGCGCAACTGGGCATTACGGGCGGCCACGATGGGGTTGAAGGAGATGGTCGAGCTCGAGGTGGTGGGGAATACGGGCTTGGACTTGACCGGGGGCGGAGCTGCTGACGACTTGACGGGAGCGCTGCCGCCAGCGGTGTACCTGGCGCCAGAGGCATCCGAGATCTTCTGGAGGATGTTGGCAGGCTCGATGTCCGTGTCTGACCGAGCGGTAATCTGAACGTGGTAGCCGTGGAGCACCTTGGAGACGGCGTTGAGGTGGCTAGTAAAGTAGCCCTTGGTCCTCTCGGGAACGCCGCCGCCGCACTGTTTGTTTGACGATTAGTGAGTGCCGCGCGACGCATACGTCTCAGACGGGGGGTGGACATACCCATGCGATCAGGGCATACTTGGGGAGGCCGGTATTCGGGTCCTTGACCTTCAGGAAGGCGAACTGGACGCGGCCCTCGTTGAAGTCCTCCAGCAGCTCCTCCAACTCGCCCTCGCCGGTGGATTGGACCTTCAGGATGCTCTCCTTGTTGCCGGCGTCCTGGAAGGCGTTGGCCAAGGGGGCCTGGACGGAGAAGAGGGCCCAGTTGGCATAGGTAGAGGAGGATCCGGCGCCAGAGGCGTTGATGACGCCCTGGTAGCTGGATCGGATAGAAGCGCCGTTGATCGAGAGGTTCAGGGACGCCATGGTGATGTCCGGCCGAAGAGTGATGTGGTTGAGAATGCCCTCAGCTGGCGATGGGGTCAAGATTAGTACCTGGTCACTAGAAGCTCCCTCGCGCGATGAATGGCCTCAGCGAGCGAAGGGGTCGGGATGGGCAAGGTCAAGGTCAAGGTGGGGGTGATGTCACAGCCCCAGCCCAGGCACCATTTAGGGGGATTTTACGGAGTGGGTTAGGTACGAACAGGTA
The DNA here is from genome assembly GCF_022829205.1 of Neoarthrinium moseri. NCBI lineage: Eukaryota > Fungi > Ascomycota > Sordariomycetes > Amphisphaeriales > Apiosporaceae > Neoarthrinium > Neoarthrinium moseri. Next base: position 27,648 of record NW_026055122.1, on the reverse strand, counting down.
GTACGCAGCAGGTTAGGTAGAACTTACAGGCGTCGAAGGTGGTCCCACAGGAGCAGCAGGCCAGGCCGAGCGACCACCACAGCCCCAAGCAGAACCTTGACAGCGTAAATAACTGAGCCCCGTCTTGGGCACCGGCGAAACCCAGCCCATCTCTCGGTCCACCTGGGAAGAGCATGGAGCATCCGGAGGCCCGTGCCCTGGTTGGTTACTCGGCTGTGCGCTAGTGTTAGTCGACAGCATCCCACTCGGATATCCAGGGCAGGACAGCCGAATAACCCGAGGCGGCATTGGGAAGCCACGGGAGCCCGGTCGTTATGCCACTGTCCTGTGTCTAGGATACTTGCGAATAGCTGGGTCAAGAGAGCGCGAACTTGGTTGATAACGGGAAGTTGCGAGTGGCGTTTGAACGGAGGTGAATACCGTACAATACCGCAAAATACGGGGTTTAAACCGTTTTGTGGAAAGCCTTCAGGCTGAACAGCCGCTGGCAGCTGGCTCTACAGTTCTGGACCGCCACTGAACATGCTCCCATTCATTGAATGCCAGCTCCAGCATCTTTCCGCGATTCACAGACAGTTCACTCCATTGATCGCGCTGCGTGACGCAAGGCCCATCTAGATCGGCACGAGCCGTTCCTCTGTCCTTACAGGCCATCACCAAGTCATCGCCACGTTAGACTCGCCTGTTCAGCGAAGACCTCGAGCGTTCAGACACGCGGCCATCCACCCAAACCTCGTCCTACAGCCAACTCCCTACCGTTAGTCAAGATGGTGCTGCTCTCGGAGTCCTCGTCGTCAGAAATAAGCTCTCTTTCGTCCGACTCGCCAGAGCCAGAGAACGACTACGACTCGCCCGTCCCCGATGAGCCCGCGCTGCCGCCGTCGAAGCGTCAGAAGCTGGGAGACGATTCGCGCGCCTCGTCCTCCGTCCACGTCGAGCCCGAGCACGCCGAGGCCGAGCCCGAACTAGAAGGCGAGATCTCCACAGACACCGAGGGCGATGTGCCCAACTCGCCCATCAACGCCAAGCTCGACGAGGAGGAGGCGCAGGAGCAGGTGACGGTTTGCGCCTGGGATGGCTGCGACGCCGGCGACCAGGGCAACATGGACAACCTCGTCGAGCACATCCACAACGACCACATCGAGAGTCGCCAGAAGCGGTACACGTGCGAATGGATCGGATGTCCTAGGAAAAGCATGCCGCATGCCAGCGGTTATGCGCTCAAGGCACACATGCGCAGCCACACTCGCGAGAAGCCCTTCTACTGCTATCTGCCCGGTGAGCGCGGCCTGGGACCCCTGCCCCTCTGCATGGCCTCTGTTTGGAAGGGACTAACACTTAGTAGAATGCGACCGAGCGTTTACGAGATCCGATGCCCTCGCCAAACACATGCGAACGGTCCACGAGACCGAGGCCCTGCGCCCGAGCGACCCCGTGCCCAAGTCGATGCAGCAGTCCCACGTGGGCAACGGCAAGGGAAGCAAGCTCAAGATCGTCCTCAAGACGCCCCAATCCCACTCGGCCGGTAACGACTCGTCCTTTGACGACGGCGGCGACAGCGAGGACATCGGCTCGGACTTCTTCACGGCGTTGACGGAACAGCAAGGCTTCACGAGCAAGGAGCTGCAGATGGACATGGAGTCGCTCTGGCGGCTGTGCGTGGCCAACGTCAAGTGGGCCAGCGAGGAGGGCGCCGTCCTGCGCGAGCAGTGCAAAGACCTGGAAGAGCTGTACCGGCAAGAGTGGCTCGAGAAGGAGGTCCTCCTCACCCAGGTGGAGAAGGTCGAGGTCGACTGGTGGCAGCGCCGGCACGCTGTGCTCAGCGGTGCCGCCGACATCCAGGTGGGCAGCGCCATCAAGTCCAAGGACGCCGCGGGCGATCCCGAGGAGACGGACCAGGAGGGCGAAGAGGCCGTCGAAGAGGTGGTTGTGAGCAAGGGAAAGGAGATTTCGGTTGCCTCGGACTAGAACGCCCGCCGGTGGTCGAAACCTTTTGTCAAGCCCACCACTTGGAAGGGCGAAAAGACTCTTAGGGACTATACCTTTTCACCATATCGGTATGCCCCACATCATCGAATGTCTCGAGGTCAAAATCGAAGGCGATAGGGGGGTCTATTCCGTTGCGTCATTGTAACACTGCCAACATCTATTATTCTAAGCGGACGAAGGTGTCTTCTCGTCAGGTTTGTAATTCAGGGTCTACGGCTCGGCGTTCAGGGTTAAAGGCAGAGAGGCACAGGCAAAAAGAGTGTGTGCGTGTTCATGAATTAGATACCAGGGACTTGCTCAATATACAGCAACAGAAAGACTGCTCAGCTCTTAAGCTCATAAAAACGTGACATGTTGCTGCATTGAGACTCTTGGTCAATACTAGCATTGCCCAGGATCGTCTCCTCAGAGCCCCTTCTTCTTCCGCTTCTCAGCCTCCGAGTTGCTGAACGGGAAACCGCTTGTCCGCTTGTCGGCCCCGGTTCGCTTGCTGATCCGCGCCTTGTCGCCGCCGAACAAGAGGCACCACAGCCCGAAGGCCGCCAGGGCGGCGCTGCCGCCGAAGCCTAGCACGAACCCCGTCTGGTCCGTCTCGTTGTACTTGGCCCAGCAGTAGAAGGCGCTGAAGCCGTGGTGCAGCGTCGTGATGAGGATCGTCGCCGTCGCGTACGGCGAGATGGCGTCGGTGGGTGCTGGGGCAGGTTGCATGTCAGTGTATTGGTCCCAATATTGCGACATCTTCCATTGTCATAAATCAGTCCTCCGCGAAGCTCGTCCGCTGTGGGCTGTGGACTCTGACCGCCAGGCATAGGTACAGCAGCAAACAGGTCCTCCACGGGGATTTTAGATCCATCCGATAGCACAATTACTCACTCTCGACCATGCTGGTCAGCGGCAGCGCCCCCGTCAGCAAGACGGTGACCGCGCCCAGGGCCAGCAGCGCGCAGCCCAGCGACCGCGCAAAGTAGTTCTCGACCTCGCTCGACGGCCGCATGGTGCCGGCGTTATCGTCGATGGTCAGCAGGCCGTTGATGGCCTGGGGCCAGACGACGAGCGGCACGCCCTGGACGGCGTGCCATAGCAGCGAGGCGAAGCTGTAGCTCGAGACGACGTCCATGTTTTCCTTCTCTTTATCTTGGCTACGGTTGCGTGTTCGGAGGTGTTGTTCCCACGGAGATGGTCCTGGCCGACAGCAACTAAGACGGGCAGATATATTTCTGGGAAGAGTGGTGGGAGAGAGAAAGAGTTCCAGATCTGTCTTCGAGGAACGAGAGTGGGCGAGGGAGACGGTGGCTCTTTCTAGCCGGGAGAACCTTCACATGCGCCTACTGCAGCTCAACCTGGAAGACAGGGCTGCCGTCTAGGAGGAGAACGAGAACCGGGGGTACAAGCTTTCCCCTTGCGCTCCCTTGAGCCTCATCGATTGTCGATCGACACAGAACTGACAGAGCCCTGGAGATCCATCCGTCTGTACCGCACCGCCCAGCCGCCGGCAGTCCGGGGACCTCCCTGACCTCTCATGTTTGCGCCAGCGCTACGTCATGGAGCCAGCGCCTGCAGCACCCAGCGGCAGTGGCTATCTGATTGGTCCAGCGCCCATTCGGCGGCCCCCTCGACCCTGGTTTTCGGCTTGCGCCGCTTCTGGGCCCCCATGCCCTCCCCTACACAGTAGGGTCCCTTTCCAGCTTAGGCCATACACCCCGCGGTCGCCACGCTGCACTAGAGGCTGACAGACGACCGATTTCGCAGGGCCAAAAAATCGCATTGCATTTCAAAGCAACGGGGCATCGCGACGTGGACTGCGCATTTCCGCCCATCTGACTGGACAGACATCTTTTTGGGGGGTTGACCACTTTATTTTGCTGCACTACACGCCTTTCCACTGTACCTCAAAGGGCTTATTCCACAACACGGGCCATAACTCTTCGCTGAACAGCAACCGAAACGCTTTTCCCGGAATACTCTGGCGCAAGGACATTCAACGGCAGCGGCCTGAACGAACGAGTCTCTTGCCTGCCCTCGCGCGGCGACCGCCCACCAACGGCTCGGCCCCCCCGTTCGCCTGCCTGGTCAGGTTCGCCAGCACAATGTCAGCCATCCTGTCGGCCGACGATCTGAACGACTTCATCTCGCCCGGCGTCGCCTGCATTAAGCCCGTCGAGACCCTGCCCGCCCCGCCCCCACCAAGCGACGAAGCCCTCGAGCACGAGGTCATCCTCGACGGCCATCCATCCTCGGCCGCCAACAATGGCAATGCCCCAGCACAGATATCACTCACAGACTGCCTCGCTTGCTCCGGGTGCGTCACGTCCGCCGAGGCCGTCCTGGTCAGCCTCCAGAGCCACAGTGAGGTCCTGAGTCTCCTGGACTCGGCGCCGGGGTTGCAGGTGCGGCAGAGCGAGAGCGGCCAGTGGAGTGTCGATGGGCTGGAGGACCCCGAGGCCAAGCTGTTCGTTGCCAGCGTCAGTCCACAGACCCGAGCCAGCCTTGCCGCGGCGGTTGGCGGGCGCATAGGAGAACATGCGGCAGGAAACATGATCGCCCATCTCCTCGGAGGGGATGCCGGGCTCAGGTCGGGAGGAAAATACAACAACGGTTTCACCTGGGTTGTAGATACAAACACCGCCCGGGAAGCCTGCTTGGTTCTTGGTGCCGAAGAGGCGCTGAGCGAAGGAGCAGGTGCAGGTGCTGGCAGGGCCACGAAGCCCATCCTTACTGCCAGCTGCCCCGGGTGGGTATGCTATGCTGAAAAGACACACCCCCATGTCCTGCCTCATCTATCAAGGGTCAAGTCCCCACAGGCGCTCATGGGTACTCTGCTGAAGACCACCCTCAGTCAGCTGCTGGGCATCTCCCCGGATCGGATCTGGCACTTGGCAGTAATGCCTTGCTTCGACAAGAAGCTCGAGGCCAGCCGAGAGGAACTGACGGACTCGGTCTGGGCCGGAGATGGAAATCCAGGGAGAGGTGTGAGGGATGTTGACTGTGTGATCACCAGCAAGGAGATCCTGATGCTCACGGAATCGAGGGGTCTTGACTTTTTCGGTCTGGGTCAAGAGCCTCCCAAGACCTCCCAAATAACACCCTTCCCAGAGCCCACCTTACACAAGTTCCTGTTCCCTACACGCCGGAAACAGCAGCGTGAAGTCACGGCCGGTACGTCTGGCGGGAACCTATACTATGCGCTGCAGTATGTTGCAGCTCAGCATCCCGGGTCGAGGATAGACACTATCCGTGGTCGCAATGCAGATGTGGTGGAGCACAACGTGGTGTCAGCGGACGGCCGGACGATATTCAGGGCCGCCAAATACTACGGCTTCCGAAACATCCAGAATCTCGTCCGAAGGCTGAAGCCGGCGCGGCCGTCGCGCATGCCCGGTGGCAAGCCCATCGGTGGCTCCCGCAAGCAGCTCGAGTACCAGTACGTCGAGGTGATGGCATGTCCTGGCGGCTGCACCAATGGTGGAGGACAGATCAAGGTCGACGATCCGATCGTCGTCGAGAGGAAGGGCATTGCAGCAAAGTCCGGGCCCCAAGAGCAGAAGGAGTGGCTGGCAGAGGTTGACGAGGCGTACTTTTCGGCCGAGGAAACAGAGGCCGACGTGGAGATGGGTGGGTCTCCTGCATGGACAGAAGTGGTGGGTGGCATTTCCGCAGCATATATCCGAGATACCCTGGCGCATTGGTCGAGCATAACTGGCATAGACATGGATAGACTGGTGACGACGACCTATCGGGAGGTCATCAGCGATGTGGGCAAGGACAAGCCCAGCGACACGGAAAGGGTGGTCCAACTAGCTGGCAAGATAGGCGGTGGTTGGTGATGCGGCAGACCATGCATGTCATTTCTCCAATTACATAGATCCAATGTAGCTTGAAAAAAAGAGATCACCATGACTGTCTGACTGCACCCGCTCTCCCTCACGCGCCGCGCCTCGCGAACCCGAAGCCGCCCCGCCCCCCGCCGTCCGGACCACGAGGCGCGCGGAAGGCCTGCTCGTCGTCCCGCGGGGTCGATCTGCCCGACCCCGGCGTCGACCCTTTCTTGTCGAGCGCGAAGCCCGGCTTGGGCGCGTAGCTGGGGTCGAACAGCTCCCGCCCGTGGCTCCCCTGGCGCCCCTCCTCGCGCAGGCTGACTCCCCCGAACTGGCTGGCATCCTTGGATCTCTGGTAGTCCCCCGAGCCGCCGCGGTCGTTGTTGTGGCCTCGGTGCGCGCCCCGGCCCCGGCCCCTGCCCCGCCGCTCGCTGCCGGACCTGGGAGGCGTTACCGCGCCGGGCGTGCTGGCGCCCGAGCTGCGCCCGCTGTTGCCCCTGCCGCCGCCGCCGGTGCCGGCCCCGGGGTTGGTGTTGCTGGCGCCGAAGATCTTGGCCCGGGCCTCGTCGTACCGCCTCTGCTTCTCCTCGCGCTCGCGCTGCTGCCGTGCGCGGATCTCCTCGGGCGTCTCCGGGGGCTTCGTGTCCTGCTCGTCGTCGCTGTCGTCCCGGATGCTCAGGCCGGCCATGCCCCCCGCCGCGCCGCCGCCGCGCCTGGCGATCATGGGTTTCCGCGACAGGACCTGCATCGGCGCTTTGAAGGGCTGGGCCAGCGGCGGGGCGGGAGAGTGGGTGAGGAACTGGAGGGGTACGCCGTTGTCCGGCTCTTGGCTGCGAGGCGAGCGTGTTAGCAAAGGAAGCACGTGTGAGGTTACCAGGTGGAGGGGGGGGCGGCGCCATGGGGGGACAAGAAAGAACAACGTACGCGGACTCCCATATCTTGCGGTTCAGCTCGGCATGCTGGGCGAGCCTCTCCTTCTTGCTGAGGGTCTCGGGAGCCGGGGCGGGAGCTGGGGGCTCGGCGGCGGCCTTGTCTGCTCGGGCTTCCCAGTCGTCATCCTCCCACGCGTCTGGGACCGAGCCCTTCTTGACCATTGCGGATGTTTGCTGGCTCCTGTATCCTGGAATCACAGAAGGTCTGCTTCAATAGTCGAAGAGTATTCAGTATTCGTCGTGGAAGTAGAAAATGTAGCAAATGCGGGCAGGGTGGGATGGGATGTCTGGAAGCGAAGTCGCATCGGGAAATAAAATGGGCTTCGTTGCGGCTAGGCCAGGGGAGCCAGCCGAATCTCGCGCCTGAAGTCAGGTAGTTACCTCGAGGCTTGAGGCGGCCAGCCAATGGCATCAGTTACCTTCCGTCGGTTCCTCGGCGGGGGCCCTGGAGGCTCAAGCTGTGTGGGGAGCTTCAAGGTTGCTGTGTGGTGGTGGTGGTGGTGGTGTGGTGGTGGGGTTCCCGCTGGTCCCACGGTTTCCAGGTTTCCAGTCCGAGCCGAGACGTGCCCAGCACTCACTGAACCGATGTCGATGCCTTGACTTGGGTTGACCGCAACAAAGCTCAGCATCATCACATCGAGAAAGACGTACAGATATGCCATGTGAACTGGCATCCGCGTAGAAAGATACCTCTTTCCGACCCCCAGAGTCTCACGGGATTTGGCCTAGACATTGTCCCGAAAGTCCTATCGACTTCACCGTCTGTTCAGCCATTGCGTCAACACATCCACCGGCATTCGGCATGTAAGTCGAGCATCTTTACATCGGGGATACAACGAACTAATTCGTGCCAGAAGCAACTCTATCTCTTGTTTTTTCGGCCTCTCCTTCGCCGAGAAAGCTACAGGAAGAAATGGCCAGTCATTCAGCTCCACGGGCTCCGGGCCTCCACACGCCCACACAGTCCTTCAGCGACTCTATGCATGAGCTCACCATCCCGCGCTCACACTTGGACCCCAACGACAAGAAGAAGCAGAAGGACGAGATGGAGGCCGCCAAGTCTCGTCTTATAGACCCGAAATTTGACATCCGTAAGCATCCACTCGCACGTTCCACTCGCATCCCAGCATGCTAACAAGTCCCCGACCAGGAACTTACCCGGACCCGCTTCTACCAAGAGAGACCGCTCCTGAGAAGTTCATGCCCCAAGGCCTGACGGAGGAGACGGAGAAGCACCTTCTAGATGTCATTGCAAAGACGAAAGCAGCGCAATCATGAGCCGGTGTCTCTGGATTTTGCGGCGGCCAAAGTCGTGAATGGTCCGGTCCACATCACGGACGCTGCAGGATTCTGTACTATAATCAAGATGGTCGACTTGTCTCTCTCAATGGTCTCAATGGGTCGCGCAAAGGGCGGCAACGTAACCTAGATGGGTTGGAGTGCCCTGAATATGCTGCAACCCGACTCATGCAATGGAAATTTTAAATGACAACGAAGCAGCCGTAGAAGTTACCCACACCTTTGGTACATGTGCAGAATATATACGAAGGAAAACACGTGGTCGAGCGTCCTATTCAGATGAATATTTCTATAAGCATTGCAGAAGATACAAAGCGGAAACATGCATTATGGCGGGATAACACACAATTGTTTCCATCAAAGGTTGAGGGAACACCGAGTACAGACAGTATTACCTGCTAGTTCAATTCCCGTCCGAGAGAACAGACAATACTCGTAGCATTATCTGTCCAACGCGTAAATATAATGTCGCTTTGGTGTCACTTCTAAAGACAACGAAAGGTTGCAGTGACAATTCACAGCACCAGGCCATATTAGACTCGTCGGAGGCGAGTGTCAGGTGGTGTACGGGTTTCTCACTTGAGCACAGTTCGAGTCTCTCGTCAAAAGTTCTGTTCATCGGTAATCTAAAGATGCCCTGCAAGGATCTTATGGCCGAGTTGATGCCTCCTGCTACAGTTTATTCGAACTAGCCTAGTCTACGATATTATACAAGAAGGTCTGAGACATGGACTCCCAGTCCCATGCGCACACAACTCTCCCTACAAGGCGACTCGAATTGCCAACATAATTTGTGAGGACGCTGTAGTAGATTGATTGTCTTCTGGTGAGCGAATCAGTGCTTTGAAGGTGAAGGGAGGTCCTATTCAATGCAACAATCAGGGTCAATCTTCAAATTTGATTGTTCACGAAAGGTTTGATTGTCCCCAAGAATCACATCACTATTTGATTGTTGATTATCACCGCCGACCCAGTCTGTAAGACTTTATTCCTCGCCCTCGAAGCTTCCAATCCTTCTGCTTCTGCTCATCGTTCATTCTGATCTTCAGTTTCCGACACCAGTTCCCACAACCCCAGATCATCACCGATACCCACCATTCTCATTCCTCACCGTAAGTTCAGCTTTTGTTGCGTCTCCACCTCCACTACCCTACCAACTCCAATGCTTCATGATAGCATGGATATCTCCACGGAGACGAGTCAATCTTCGTACTCTCCTTGAGACCGCTGTCCTGGCATCACTGAAAGTGGTTGGCATTCCCCCATGGAAACATGTTTCAAATACTTTCTTTGTACGAACTCTTAGCCTTCCTACCCATTTCCCACCCATTTCCCCGTTCTGTCTTGTTCCGCTTCCTTTGTAACCCCGAGCTGGATGCACAACCACCGGTCTTGGTCGACTCAACTGGAGTACCCTTGAGAATGTGGCTCAAGTTGGTAGGCTCTTCATAGAGTACTGGCTGAGGGCATTGGCCTGGTTGCTTGGGCAAAGTAGGACGGCAAGGCTCTCGAATCCTGGACACTTGTCCACTGAGCTCACACCTTTATCACCCAAATTGCCAAATCTCAAATATTCTCACCAACCCATTTTCTCTCACTCTTTCCCTCGCCAATCTTAAGCCGCTTTCTTTTCACCGCGAGCAGCGAGCGAAACCTCGAATAATCCTATTCACGTTCTTTCCAATTCACGTCACAACAACCATGTTCTTAAGTCATATCTGAAGAACAACACATGCAGGCTACCCCATCCACACCACAATCTCACAACCTTCCACCACGACGTCACTCACCCAAGACTCATCCACTCATCTTTCCTTACTTCACCACAATCCTCATAACTGAACGTTTCCAAACCGTTCACACTCACACTTTCCCAACTTCTCCCTTTTGCTTTCGTCCCACTGTCTCTCAGTTCTTCCCGGCTTCACTTCAGCCAACTACATCAGACTGATATCACCTCCAGACACCCACCCCAGAACAACGCACACCCACATCAGACACCCTCACCATCACAACTCACAATGCCGGCACCCGGAACTCCTCAGCGGCAACAGCCACACGCGCAGATGCCTTCCCCGCCCACTACCAAGCGAGCAACCAAGATCGTCACCCTCAAACTCGGATCTACCAATGGAGTCACCAAGTACCGGGAGATGTTCGAGACGCTTCAGTGTCGCCGAATCACCAAGAAGGCGCCCAAGGCTCCAAAGACCATTGCAGAGGTTGCAAAGTTCCATCCCACTGCTTCGATCAAGGCATGCACCGTTGCCATTCATCCCTTTTGGCGAGGGCCCCGCCTCGACGGACTCTACCACGAGTGGTTGGATGATCTCTACGATCACGACATGCCTCCCATCATCCGCCGCATCAACAAGTTCCGTGGCTTTCCCCAGAAAGATGATCCTGAGTTCAATCCGGATACCTACCAAATGTACAAGGATCTCCACGCAACTAAGAAGTTCGACGACGAATTCGGAGAGTACCTGCCGTACTTGTCTAAGTACTTTGAATCCGTCGGCAATGACTTTGCTCAGCATTCCATGAAGCTCGATCAGTATTACCAGCATGTGGTTAAGTCGGAGGAGGGTTGCAAGGACTTTTTCGATGGCTCAGCCGATGAGTGGATCACTGGCGGCCTGGCTCACGACGTTCATCTTCTCTCCGTTCCCCCGTCCGCGTCTGTCGTTGATGGATGGCCAGCAGAGCAAGCTAGCATTCCATTTGACGACTACAAGGCTTCCTTGGAAGGTCGCTTTCAAGACCCGAGGATGTTCGACGCTGTGCGCAAGGAGGCATACTCCAGAATCATCTGCCAGGAAGTTTGGGTTGTTGACAATCCCGTAAGCGTTTATTACGAGGAGGCACCCACAGTCTTCGCCTCTGGCCTCTTCGTGTCTCAGCACCCCGACGGTATCAATGGTCAATCACCTGGCCTCATCTTCTACCACCGACCCTCTGTCATCGATCCTGAGGAGAATCTGCTGACCGAAGATGGCATCAAAGTGGAAAGTCCGGCCACTCCGCCCATGAGTAGCATCCCTCGCTATGTCAGCCCTGCTGGTGAACTCATGTGTCCCCAGAACATCCCTGACTCCGACGATGTCGCTCAGATCCGCGCTCGTACCGATATTGATGCTCTGGCAGCAGCGATCGGCTACAGTCTTACTTCACCCCCGCTGGGACCTGAACTGGATCATCTTCTCAACATCCACGACAAGGAGGAGCCCCGTCTCACTGGGTACCCGGAGCTCCACACTGCCACCCGCCACCAGCATCATGACGACTCCGACTCCGACGACTATGGTCCTTGGGCCTCCAAGGAGCCCGTTCGCGCCCTCCACTCGAGCTTGGGCTACGGAAGCCGCAAGCGAAAGCGAGACAGCAACCACTCCGGCCGACAGAGAGCCAGCACCAAGCGACGCAGAAGGGGTAGGGGCAAGGGCAACAGCAGATGCAAGACGAGCAGAGATGATGACTCGGATGGCGACTATGCTCCACCCGTTGAAGATGACCTCGACTTGGACGTGCAGAAGGAGGAGAAGAAGCTCGAGGCCCTCCCCAGCAAGCTTCGCACCGGTACCGTGAGAAAGTCCGGCCAGAAGCAGACCCAGCGCGACTTTGCAAAGGATCCAGGCACCGTTGGCTCTGCCTAGGGCGAAGAGCAGGCCTCTTTCTTTTTCGACTACTGAAGCAATCTGCTCTGACCAAGCTGCTCCGAGCAATCATCGACATGCTCACCTAGCGAGGGTGAATTTGAGTTTCGCGCCAGTCTTTCACATGGTGTTGGAGGTGAATTAAGCCATTGAGATACATCCCCTCTTGATGCAACGGCAGCCCTTGCAATTGATTCGTGGAGGATTTCTATTTCTTTCTGATAGTCGTATTATGGTTATACCTTGTATTTTATGAACTACTTCGCCACTGATTGGCGACAATGATCGCAAGACACGATGGAAACGTGCTGGGCGATATACAGACCTGACTCTATTGGACTTAATTCGACTGGACTGGACTGGACTGGACTCAAGGATCGCGCTAGACACGATAGACTATTGGTAGACTAGTCGGTTCTAGCAATACGAAGCAATGACGCTCGGAAGACGGTCATCTTTTGCAAGTTTATATGTTGCGGTGTGTTTTAATGGATGTGCCATGAACACACCCGCGGTGATAATTCCCATACAAGGCCCTGTCGATCCCGGGTCGAGGGAGGTGGTGAAGTCCGGAGCTGTTGTGCATACAGCATCAGATACAGCCCAGTACTACCACACACGACCATAGGTTCTAGAGAAATCTGGAACCGTCCACTCTCCCGTAGGCAAACTGGTAACCGCCCGCTTGATATCGGAAATCTCAAGGTTACAGTTCTGGCGCTAAAATGGAGTCCCGCCCCGGCAGCTGACATCCCACGTTCTATACGAACCGTTTTGGCCCTCCGTGAAGGACCTATCCATCAACTCCCGCCTTCTTAAACCGGCTCGTATAGCAAGCGCTACTAACTTAGTAGCCGCTCCCAGCTTGCGGTGCGCTTCAATCTGTCCTACCGATGCCGCCTTGCTGACACGATCATTGCCCCATTGTGCCCTGGCTTCGTCCTACATATTGGCTCGGTTGGAAGCACTATAATGCACCGTCGAGACGAGAGTGTTAAAATAAGAGCTGGTGTCACGGCACCAGGGGATAATCAATGCACTGCCGCGAATCCTGTAATATTGCAAAAATCCAAAGTGGGATAGGAGAGGAAAGAAGAGCTCCCTTTACAGCTGCGGCGTTGCTATTTACACGTGGGGTGGACCACCCCTCATCTCTCGTACCCCACCACAGCAACCACTTACATCAGCCAATCCGGAACAACGAGACTGCTAATTAAGTATACTTTCGGTGTAGTTTCTATAAGGTTCCGCTTACGTTAAATCTGATAGCAGCCCTAGTAACGGCGAGTGAAGCGGCAACAGCTCAAATTTAAAATCTGGCCCTTGGGTCCGAATTGTAATTTGTAGAAGATGCTTTTGGTGAGGTAGAGCTTCCTTCGACTGATTGGTGGTATCATCGTAAAAACTGATGGTTTGCCAAGTCTGTGGACAGTCGAACCGGAATTGTCTGTCCGACTTAGATTACGACGTCTTGCAAGAAGTACTTCGGTCCAAGGTGGATGGCTCTGTAGTCCTTGACGAAGTCTTCTCTCATGACGATCTTGACTTTTTTCTACTGTTTTCGTCTATTTCGGCTCTGACTGGCCAGTCAACCCAAGCGAAGGACGCTGCTGCTAACAATGTGAGTATTTAGCTTCCACCAAATGACAACCTCAATGAACTAATCTTTTTTCAAGTTCATGATTGCCCTAGCATTTCAAAGACGGGCTCGCACTCTTCCTGCCTGAGTAGTAGACTTTGGTCCTATCATTGGTCTTGGATCTATTCAGAGGTACGAAAGTAGCGGATTATACGATATAACATCCGTTTTAAGAAGCCTGAATTACATGCCCATTTCCGAGAGGGATCTTCATTATCTTCTTACCGAGGCAATACTAGTCGAGAAGAAAAACAAGTTACCAGAAATCACTACTGGCGTTGAGGCCGGGTCTAGTTCCATCACCTTTTGGCATAAGAGCTTGCTCTTTCCACATATTCTGTGATGGAGCCGCTCGCCTTCTACTCAAAAAGGAAATCGGTATATTGCTGCTTTTTTCCTTCAATGTGCCTCTCTTCAAATTTTGTGTTGCTTAATGAAAGGTTGAATTGAATATTTATTAGCCAAACTGTGATGTCATCATGTAAATTCCTGCGCTGCTGAGATAGGCGTAGTAGTCTTAGCCCTGGATCATATTAGCTGATACTCAATGGCGCTTTCCGTCTTCATGACCGCCATGACCCCTTTAATTGGCACTCTTGAAGAGCAAAATGGGACTCTTGGATTGTGCTTTTCCGAAAATTGTTAAAGGTCTCAATCAAGCAAGGACTAATTTCATTGAGATCAACAATGCTAAAAATCTATCATTTTGGGATATTACGATATCTATGGTGGGAATCCGGCTTGCGTACCCGTTCTAAATTTTCTGTTACGCGTAAATATGTAGAGTGAAGACGGCGGGGGCTGGTACATCCAGTAGCTTAACAGCTTTGTCCAAATCCTTAGCGGTTTTTTGTAAACACAAGATCTCATTCGAGAAAAGCTCCTATACCTAGCTGATTGAAAGGTCGTCGTTTAACATACGCGTGCTCTAAAGTATCCGGCTCAACCAGAGTACTTCACCTGTTTCTCGGGACCTCACTCGTGCCTTTTCGTTTAGTCCTGAAATTGAGAAACATTTATAATAGCTCGCCCCGGAGACGAGGAAATATAGGCAACAAGTTACTACACAGTAGCCAGAACTGTAAAATGGACTTAGCATTCACGTACCGCATTAGTTTCTAGGGAAGAGTGTTCCTAACCCATACCAACAGTACGATATAGAATCGTGCTTCTCTTCATAGCTCAAGATGAATCCGCACAGACATTGTAATCCCACAGCAGCACAAGCCACAGAAAGTAGAGTTGGTGGTTCCCACAAGGCGATCAACCCTACGGTCCACGCGACTATCATTGCCGCCAGTGTATGGCAGATCGATTCATGAGCAACCTCGATTACTTGCTCCGGGAGGGCGCCTGGTCCAGATAACACATGGAAGACCTGACAAGGGATACAAGCGATCCACGGGTTCCCTTGCGGTCAACTGTAAACTTGCCACTGGATACTATCAAATTGTAAGTTTAACTTCTGTGTCGATTGTTCCTAACCAATATGGAGTGTTGGTACTTATACTCCCAGACTACTTTTGGAGCTTTCTCAGCTCATCGAAAAACGCTACATTGGCCCTCTATCTCCTTGCAAAGTTTTGGGTTATGAAAATATCATTGAGTCTATGCAGCTCCTTCAGCAACGCAGCCCTGTCGGAAAGGTCGTAGTCTCCAACGGCAAGACCGATTGCCCGAATATTCCAGTAAGATTCCAAATATATTGTGAGAGAGTGAAGATCCTAACGCGCTCAGGTTCGACCTGCGTCATCCTCGTTAACGTCTGTTCTTCGCAACAACTACCACTGCTACCTCTTCGTAGGCAGCTTGAAGGGCATTTGTGGGAGCCTAGCCCTTCGTTTGGCTGCCCACGGCGCTAAGCATATCGCTATCCTCTCTCGCAGTGGTCATGAGGACAATGTATCTCAAAGCATCGCCCGCAATATTCGAACGTTGGGATGCTCACTTGACTTGTTAAAAGGTGATGTAAATTCTATCAACGATGTCAGACGCACTTTCGGTCAAGTTTCGGCTCCGATCAGTGGTATCATCCAACGAGCCGCAGTATTCAGGGTAAGACATCATTGCAAGGACAAGTCTCCATCACTCGGCCCATAATGACCTCAGTATCATCATCAGGATCGAACATTTGCATCCATGTCTCATGAAGACTACCACTCTGCTCTGTCATGCAAGGTAACCGGCACGTTCAATCTACATAATGTGTCTTTGAAACAAAGCAGCCAATTGTGTTCTCCTGTATATTATCCTCCATTTCTGAAGTGATAGATTTGAGGATGCTTTTGCAGCATATCGCTGCGCGTTAGGACTCCCCGCAGTCAGCATCGACCTTGGGCCCGTCAGAGATGTCGGCGTCGTTCACGGCAATGAATCTCTACAAAAAAGGTTTGACGAAGTTCCCTTCTCATGATTAATGAAGGGTTGCTACGACGGATCTTTGATGGCTCTATCATTCAACAGCACCCGCAGCATCACCTCAACAATCACGGCCAGATGATTACAAGTCTACAGGTTCCGCAACCCCATGACAGCGACTTGGTCAAGAAATTGCGGTTCAGGGGCTTGCTAAGGCCGGAAGCAGATTGTAAATTCTACGGGGGAAATATTACTGGAAAAGACAAAGACATCCAAGCCCTTTTACTTCTTACACAGTCCCAGGATCTGCATTTGGCGACCGTACGTGCGGCAGCCATCATGGTCATGGGTAAACAACTGGCAAAGCAGCTGCGCTCCAGCACTAAGCCTGACCCAGAACGACCTCTTTCGTACTTTGGGATAGACTCGCTCGCAGCTGTAGAGTTACGGAATTGGGTACGTACGGTGCTGGGGGTAAAACTTACGACGTTGGAAGTTATGAACGCGTCGAGCTTAGTAGAATTATCCGACAAAGTCATTTCGAGGCTAGGTGTTAAAGTACCCTGATAGATACCATTGAGATGTGTTATTCTTAATATGACTTGGAGAGTTGTCTTCTACATTAATAAACTGGGTGTTGAGACAATCTGGTTTGTTCACTCCGAGACCTCAGAAGCGCAGACGTTCAGTCCGCGAGTGTTTCAGTCGATTAGTAAGGTGATCATTTGTGGTACTATGCGCCCTTTGCCAGACCCTTTTTTTTTTTTTTTTTTCACCTGTCGGACCCGGCGACTGCAACTTTTTGGTTCCCTTTGAATCGTTTCCGACGCTCGTTCGGCAGTGGTTGGGAAAGCTGGAACTGCGTTTGGTACGACTGCCCTTATCGCAGTGGTAGTATTCTCTCTGTGCTCGATAGGCTGATCCTTTCGGGCCACTCTTGGCTTCACACGACATCGCCAGCTTGGAAGCAGATGCCATAATGAATTCTGATGTAAAATAATAAACGAGAGATCAGGGTTTCTATGGGATAGCATGATGCTGAGTCAAAGAGAAGCAGTGTGAGCATCTTTTTAATGATCCACAGTTCCTCTGTCTCCATGCTCGCGTAACAAACTGCTTGTGCAGGTTGCCAGATCAGCTTTACCTTAGGTTTTGCGGAGGATCGACACCATCCTTCTTACATGGCTCACCAGAGTTGATTACCTGATGTCATGTCCGGGATAAGTTCTATCCGAGATATGTGGATGCTTTGAGAAAATCGAACGTATTAGGTCAGGCGCAGAGCTCTGAGTGGACTTCAGGACGTTGCTCAGACGTGTGTGATAAAATCCTCACTTCAGATATGTCTTTACTGACAGCATGCAAGTATACTGACACAGCCAAGGCTTGTAATTGTGCTGAAGACACTGAGATTGCTGGTTATTGGGCGGATATTCAGAGGCACCATGTCCTATCACCATTCGCACGTGCTCTTACTGCATGGAAAATTTGCGTGAGTAAACAAACTTGAAGAGGCGAAACATAGCTTGTAGTCTGATTTAACGAGTCCTTCGGTCTAGTTATTCAAAACTTTCTCTTCACTTTGAGGGTTTCCATTGGCGTTTCACGTGGGGGTTATGCTTTACAAGAGAATATGAATCACGTAAGCGCTTGACAGAAAATTTTTGGAGTTGCCCAACCGGTCTCGATCGACTAAGCCATGCATCAATCCGTCATCGTAGGCAAGTGGTTGAAGGAAGCGCCTGAAATACTGATACTGGGACACGAGTGTGTATGAATCTGACTCTCGATCATCCAATATAAGATATAAAGCTCTTCTAGCAGCTCTATATCATGATAAAAGCCTTTCCTATGTCAGAATAGCGATTGTTCAGCGTGATGATGATTCAAGAATACCGCCCTTCCATGCTGTGCTCGACAATATTGGTGCTGTGATTGATTGTATCGTGATACGCAAGTCCCCAAAGTCTGCCATAGGTTTTTGTCGGAGATCTTGCACAGCCTGAGCCCCCGACTCCGTGGCTCCGGCCAAGGCGCATGTCGCAACGGGTCTTTTGAGCGGCAGACTCAGGGCAAAGAACACGTTAAGGTGTGCCTTGCTTGCTTTACACGTGCATTCATAGAATGAAAACGTTGCTTGACTCAACCACGCACGCCAGCCCGCCATCAATATATTATCTTGTCATCTGACTTGGTTGAACCTCAGCCCCACCTTCGCGAAATCTCTAGGTGGAACTTCATCTCAGCATAAACTGCATAGGCGGCTCATGTAACATAGCGAGCGGTAAGATGTACATAATGGTTCTACTGACAACCTCAGTAGTATACTTAAACGGCGTGTCGAGGCTCTACTGTGTATCAACTCAGTCCACACGCAGGATTGACGTGTCTAGCATGTTGCTCAATTGTCAAACCTTGACGATAACAAATGCCGAAAAACGAATCACACCGTGAGAGCTTTGCTACGCATTTGGTACGTACCGAGACAAGGCCTACCAGGTTGCAGATGCGTTTCCATAGATAAGAATACGTTATAACGGGTGTAGCAGGGGGCACCTGCGTATAGAGTAAAAGAGATACCAGGATGGGTTAGTCAACTACTTGTTTCGTCAACCTCGAACAGAGCTCCCCTGCCTATGCCCCCATGAGCAGCCGAGGAACATCATGCACTCAAAGTAAGGTTTGCGGTTACATATGCACACACGGAAAGATCCTGCTCGAGACCTGGTATGAGCTCATCTTTACGTTTATGGACGGCAGGTCCACACGGTCGTCGTCGACGGCCACACGTATAGCCGCTCTGCATAGGATTATAGGCACCCAGTATGCTGTGCTACCTACCTACACCAGCCCGCATGTCCCGGTTGGCCAGTTGTGTTGCCGTGCCTGAGAGCCTTGGGGGCACGCTAGAACGCCAAGAGAATGGCCCCGCAAACTCTAAAGGAGTTCCTCAACAGCTGGTTCCGTTGGGACCCGGCCGTACGATGGGAGCGCACCCGGAGCCATCCGATGCGAACGAGCGGGTGGGAGCACATCCGGCGGCATGTGAGCGAGCAGAAGCAATCATGACAGGCTTGCGTGTGTACATGGACACTTGGGTAGGACAAGGTACAGATCTGCGCAATAGTACTATCGCGGCGGATGGGTTCTTGATAACTATCTGCCCCGCACAGTGAGGACCGGTTTGGCTGGGGCCAATTAGTGAACATCAGGGCTGAAATGGAGAGCCACGTTAAGATGGGTCCTCGCGAAAGATGTTGCATGACATCATCCCATTGTCTCCGTAAGATAGGCCGTTTATCGGCAACGAGTTTCGGGTGCGAAATTCCATAAGTTATGGGAATCAATCAATGGGATTACTGTGTTCTACCACAGGTGCAAAAAGGAAGAATGGACCTCCCTAATGAAGCCGGGGCCGGGCCGAGTCGGTGTTCCGGGCGAATGGACTGACCCGCGGCGTTGACCCCTTTCTCCTCTCTCCTGGTGGATGATTGGGGAGATTGCCCATCGCGACTTTGGCGGTGAACCGAGGCAGAGATACGACTTTTGAGTGGGTTAATATGGGACTATATATAACTCTAAACCCGGCGGTTTGTTTAGGCCATGTGGGTTTCTGTGGATCGAGATATACTGGACATCCGGGAGAAGCACCGAGCAGGCGAGCAAATAAGGCAAGAGTATTGTAGTCGTGCAGCGCCAAGCGCGAACCTTCGACTGTGATTTCGAGGCGTACGTTCCCGAGAGCCGCATTGTAAATTCTGCCTCTGTCATGGGAAAGCTGGAAATAGAATTTGTCTTTTCTGCATCCAGGGGCAGATTGAATGGCGCCGCCGCCTATTTAGAAGACGCAAATCTAAGGGGGATGCGGAGGCCACGAACGGCCCCAGAGAATCCGTGCGTCACAATAATCCAACTAAACATAGGATCATGCTATTCGGTATCACGGATCTTACATCTAAATTTTGGGGTTGGGAGTGAGCTGCAGTGTAACTCAATAGATGGCGGCTTCCGCCTTTTCAGCGAAGTGGCTGTACCAAATAATAAGCTGACATTCAGTGGGCAGGGGGTTCCCGAGCGACAGGAAAGGATTCAGGAGCGGCGGATTTTGGCCATGGGCGACACGTGCGAATAATGACATGCATATAAGATTCCGCTCGCGGTTCACATATCGTCAGCAACATGGTCGAGGATCGGCGAGTCGAACTTCGAAAGCGCTGTTGCGCGCCGTTCAACTACTGTCTGGAGGTGACTGGAGAATAGGAACGCAGCATGTGAAATTTATCGTATCTGTGCGAATGGGAAATGTTTCTTATTAGTGCTGCCCAAGCGGCCAGGATGACTCAGCGAAGTCTGATCTCAGAATAGGTCCCAGAAGATGCGGTGCAGCTGCACGTTGACTATTCAAGGCGACGAGCGCTGTACAGCATTTCGAAATTGGTCATCAATTGCCGAAAAGGGCCATGACAGCCCCCATTGCAGCCGCGGGAACAACCTTTTTGTGGATGGTCACATTGCCGGGCGACCATCACGAACGACAAGCCGGCCAGATGGAATCCGCTGGTCGGTGTAGGCTTGTGCAGGCCGTGTAACGCGAGGTCTGAAAATGGAACCTCACGGGCATCCCAAGCGTCTGGAAGCCGTCTAGAAATGAGCAGCTCGTCTAAATCCTGGTTCTAGTCGACGGTCCACTCGCCGTGTGCTACGTACCTACTGGTGGCATCCGTTCCGTCTCGACTCTCTAATAACAACATGGGACGAAATTGCTGCGTTTGTGCTGGGAACTAGGAAGATCGGTCCTTCGGCCGTGGTCTGGTCGTAGCTCGACGGTGCTCGGTCACAAGCTTTTTCTTTGTTCCACGTCATGATTCGTGTCGTCCGGGTGCCTAGGCCAGTCGCCAGAGATCATTTAACAAGCTTCGCGCAGACTTGCTGTGCCGGTTGGCTGGTTCGATATCGAATGTTTAGTGAGACAAGATCAGGTGCTTCAGTCAGCGCCTGGCTCGAGGCACTCGGACATCCTGTCGTTGGGGGTCCCCTAGATGAATGGTCGGTCTGGAATCCAATCCCAAGCAGAATCTCGTGCTCGGTGCCGTGAGGCGACACATCTCTCGCCTCTCGCAATAAGAAACGAGTGGGCTCTAGTTTCGCAAGTCCTGACTGCTGGTGTTGCTTTTTGCCTCGTTATTGAGAGGTGTCCCATGTTCCTCGCCAGTGCTCTCGCCAGGAGTCTGACTGAACCTCCCTGCGCTCTACCTAGTCTACGTAGCATTCACATCCGCCAATCCTTCGCAGGAGCTGAATGGTGGCATTGAACTTGTTCCAGGGGACCGCGAGAATCGACCCGATAGACTGCCGGCCCAGACCCTTGGGTTTTGTCAGACTCTACTATCGATATATCCCCACGCTCCCTTGCGCCCGCTTTTCCACGCCGCGGACGACGTCGCAAATACTGTCTGTACCTTGACGGACTCTGTCAGATATTACCCCAGCACGAACCTGATTCCCCCATCAGAGACTTGACTCCTCCATCTGGTAAATTTGTGACGCTCTGCGCCATACCTCGTGCACGAGAACGCCTCTTGGCCAGCTCGAAACGAGAGAAGACATCATCCGGTCTCAAGTACAGCCCTGCTTGCTGCACTTATATCTCTCTCTACAGTACGCCCCCAGTCGCCTAGGCTTGCCACAGCGCCCGACTTCCCCACCACGCAGAACACCCAGAATCCACTCTCCAGAGGAGCAACACTAGACGGACATTCCTTGGAGGACCGCAGCAGATGCAGCAAGCACCCGCCGATCTGGTTTGATGGAGAGAGGGAGAGAAAGATCGGGAAGCACCGCCAGAATCAACGCCTGCGTGTGCACCGCATCTCAGCAAGCGGGCAAGCAGGCAGGCAAGCGAAGCAAGCAGACAAACGTGCGGGTGCTTGGGTGCGATTCGGCTGCACTCGGTATCAGAAAACCGTCAAGTCTGCTCAGCGCGTCTGAATTACCTCACTACAAAGACCTGGCCCCACCTTTGCGGCAACGCCTACCACTTAGATCTGGCCCATTTCAGCAGTAAACCCAGCCCAGCCAGCCCAGCAGCCCAGCAGTCCAGCCAGCCCAGCCAGCCTGAGCCCACCGCCCGCTTTTTTCTGCGCGCGGTCCGCCTGCTTCCTCCTACCAACCATCGATCTCCATCTCATCAATCCCATCATCTGTCCCCTCACCCAGCTCACCTTCCCCACGGCGGCACCACCGATTGCGAAATAAGACGAGGCCTCGGACGCCCATCAGCAGTCCCTCCACCGTGGATTGCACCTCGTTCCTCGATTTCCCCCAACCCCGAGAGACTTGACATTGAGTGACAGACAGCCTTTTACCCTCTCTGTTCACAACATGTCGGGCTCGGAGGGCGGCTACGACCTACTTCGGCGGGCAACGCAGGCGATGATGTCAAGGTAAGCAAAAAAAACCCACTTTCAGTCTCCGTCTCACTTCCTTGCACCACCCCCAAAATGCTGCTGCGGTTTTACCCACATCTCCTTTACCTGGCATCTCGAGGTCCTATCAACCCTGCTCGGCCTCGCACTCGGTGAGCTAGGTTGCTAGGGGTTCAACTCTGCCTCTACCTGCGGAGAGACAGCATGGGAAACATGCTCGCCTCAGGGGCTACACGACCTGTGAGATGGTCCTTCCATTTAGCCAGTGGCCTCTGCTCGGACGTGGGCGAGGGAGCCGGGCCTGCCAGCGCTGGACCCTGACTCCCCAATGTTTCCGCCTTGGGCCTTGGGGCGCTGCACCATGCCACCATGCCATGCCATGCCGTGGGCCATTGGGCGTGGCGAGGGGTAATAGTGGGTGGGCTGAGCTGTTACTACCGAGCGATTCAAGCGGTCCGCTGGCGCGACCCTAACACGATCAAATGTCGGGCTTTCACAGAAAAGAGGGTCGGCGCTTCGAGTCAGGCAAGTGCTTGAACGCAAGCAGCTAATGACCGGTGGTACGTACGGTGGCACGGGCTGTGCTGCTCTTCGTTTTGGCCGAGGGGCATCTTGGTCTTGCGACAGCATCGCGGGACAGGCGCTGGCTGCACCAAAAGGCACCCACGCCATCACGACTTGCCGTGCCGGTGACGGCCAGCGCAGGTTCCCACAGGCAAATCCCATTCGGCCGTCGCGGATGGGGCGCTCGCGTCCTGCCTGGAAGGTGCTTATCAGACCTCCGCCGTGCAGCCGCCGCAGCTTTGCCCGACTCGCTGGTCGTCTAGTTACCCGAAAATCAGTTCAAGGATCCGTCAGTGTCTGCAGCAAGATGCTTGCTTTGGAATTCTCTTGGACCCCACCAGCGGAGGCACCTCATCATTGCCCCCACTCTAGACCCTTCAAGCACATGGCTTCACCCTCCGAGCCCTGGCCTTATTACTGCACGCCTGGAAACACTCGGGATCGAAATCTGCTTTGAATTTCCCCCCCTCCTACCACTCAAGGCCTTCGCACATCCTCTCCTGCACCGCTGCATTCCCAGTCCTGCGGAAACCTACCATCACGTTCCCGTCTGTGATGTACCAGAGACAGAGCTACACTTCCTGCTTGGAAATGCGTGGTTCTTCGGTGTCACTCTTCAGAAAGCCGCCATAAAGCTCTCTCCCCCCATGAGGCCATTCCCAGTCTTTGCCCACGAACCTTGACACTTTTTTTTTTTTTTTTTGATTCTCTCACAAATAAATTTTCCACTTCTTCTTTTTTCTTCGTTCCTCTACTTTCGGTGCACAATCTTGCAGACCGCAGCAGCATTCGGCATTTCTTCACTTGGCATTCCTTGGCTTCAAGGCAAAATAGCGAGAATGGCTGGTATTAACGTTCGAAGTAGGCAGGGCGACGACGAGGGCGTGGATCAGATTGGATCTGACACGCCTCGCTCCGGCATTGCCACACCGCAGCCTGACTTGACCGACAAGCGCCTACCGGGCATTATGAGCTATTTTGGCCAGGTTGGTTCCAAGTCTCTGAATCTTCTCAACCCATCGTCGTCTTCTGCCCAAGCACGAGAGTCTGAATCTGCACGCCCTGCCTCGCCTCCGGAAGAGAAGCACGTCGAGAAGATGGTGGACCAGTTGCCCAACCCCGAGGAGGAGCAGGACTCTAGATCCGAGGGCTTGCCTCTCCTGCCACATGAGAGGATGACGCTCCCGGAAGAGAAGGAGTCTTCGCAGCAGGCGGCCCCGCAGACGAACCCCTATCCCACACCTCCTTGTTCCCAGACACCTTCGGAGAGGGGGCTCAAATTGAGCGATGCGAGTGGTGAGGCTGCGGATGCCATGAGGCGGACATCCCTTTCTCTCGCTTTCAGGCACAGAAAGAGCGTTTCGGAGGCTCCGCAGATGTCTCGGGCAGCCAGCCAGTCCATGTCATCGCCGTTGTCGGGAGTCGTTACTGCATCCAGCGCACACGCCCATCTTTCCAACCCCAGCGATCGCAAAGCCTCACCAGTCACCCCCAGTTCTCCATCTACCGAGCAGCCGCCCTCGGGCGACTCTGGCAGTTATTTCTCTGAGTCAGCTTCTGTTGATCGGCTTGCAAAGCTAACTAATGTTCCTTCGAAAAAGAGCGGCCCCCCGACGCCTACTCGAGCACTCTCCTCTGCTCGAACATCGCAAGCCGAGGCTAAGCCTTCCTCAAGACAGAACAGTGATACTGCCGACTCGCAAGCCAGCGGCCAGGTGACCCCCGTCTCCGCCCAGACCGGCGGCGCGCGAGCCCCCAACTTCAAAGGAAAACTCACCATCAAGATCACGGAGGGCAGAGGCCTGCGCAGAAGCCGCGATCCGTATGTTGTAGCTACGTTCCAGCGAAGTGAGCTCATTTCGGCTGGGCCAAGGACTTTCGAAGATGATGACGAACTGTCTGTACCGCAACAGGCGGTCGGTGGAATTCCTATCCAGCGACAAGGGAGCGATTCAGGCCGGCCCATGGCGATCCCGATGAGGAGCCGACAGAGCAGCAACACCAGCATTGGCGAATACAACTCTTTCCGTAACCGGACCAAGCGTTTGTTTACCAGCCCCCGGTGGGATGCCGAGGCTGTCTTGTGAGTGAATTCCTGCCGTCGTTTTGATGAAGCAACGGTCGTCTGACAAGAGATGATGCAGTGACGTTGTGGAATCCAATATGCTTGTGGACATTGCCGTTTACGACCATGGACTTAACGGAGAAGAGTTTCTTGGACATGTCGACTTCCAAGCCAAGCCAGGGTCAGATGGTCTTGTCCGAGGATGGTTCTCTTTGCGGGGCAACGCGGATACTATGGCCGACAAGAAGCCTACCGGCGAGATTTACGTTGAGACTCTCTTCCACGGCACCGAGAAGAAGCACTACGGTCCGGACGACTTCCAGATCCTGAGGTTGATCGGAAAGGGCACATTCGGCCAAGTCTATCAGGTTCGCAAGAAGGATACCGGGCGAATTTACGCAATGAAGGTCCTTTCCAAGAAGGTCATCGTACAAAAGAAGGAGGTTGCACACACAGTCGGCGAGAGAAACATCCTGGTGCGGACGGCGACGTCCGAGTCCCCGTTCATTGTCGGCTTGAAGTTCTCGTTCCAGACCCAGAATGACCTCTTTCTGGTCACGGATTACATGTCTGGAGGTGAGCTCTTCTGGCATCTGCAGAAGGAAGGACGCTTTGATGAGAAGCGCGCCAAGTTCTACATTGCCGAGCTCATCCTGTCCATCCAGCATCTTCACAACAATGACATCGTCTACCGCGATCTCAAGCCAGAGAACATCCTGTTGGACGCCAATGGCCACATTGCGCTCTGCGACTTTGGCCTCTCCAAAGCCAACCTGACGAAGAATGACACGACGAATACGTTCTGCGGTACCACCGAGTACCTCGCGCCGGAGGTCCTGCTCGACGAGGCTGGATACACCAAGATGGTCGACTTCTGGTCTCTGGGTGTTCTAGTCTTCGAGATGTGCTGCGGCTGGAGCCCGTTCTACGCCGAGGATACCCAACAAATGTACAAGAACATTGCCTTCGGCAAGGTTCGTTTCCCACGTGATACGCTCTCCCAAGAGGGCCGGAATTTTGTCAAGGGTCTGCTCAACCGGAACCCGAAGCATCGCCTGGGTGCTCTGGACGATGCGGAAGAGTTGAAGCGCCACCCTTTCTTTGCTGACGTATCCTGGGATGCTCTTTCCAAGAAGCTCATCACACCGCCATTCAAGCCCAAGTTGAAGTCGGAGACGGACGTTTCTTACTTCGACCCGGAGTTCACGAACGCCCTGAACACCAATGGGTCCTTGAACGAGCGGGCCGCACAGCTTGCGACCGGATTTGCGACTTCCACGCCCCTCTCGCCCAGTGTCCAAGCCAACTTCCAAGGCTTCACATATGTGGACGAGAGTTCCCTCGATGATCACATGGCTGATCGCTATGTTGAGGAGGACATGAGGGATGCGAATCACAAGGATAACGATTGGGACGACATTGATGACATCGACACGCGCAAGACAAACAGAATGAGCGGCATCGTTCGGACAGGCGCCCACGATGAGCCGTTCGGTGAATCACACTTTGACATGTGATTGGCAGGCCTCTTTCTGATCGGTCGTCGCCGGCATTGCGTTTATAATCTACACTAGTCCGATTTGCCAGTGTATGAAAATTCCCACGTCAGTTTCAAAGCATCATTTGCATCAGCCGGCTTTGTTTGCATCGAGGTAATGGTCTTTGTAGTTTTGGGAGGTCGCAGGGAAGGGGGGAGGGGCGTTTGGTTCCTGCAAATAACGATTCATGGCACATACACAGACAGAATGTTGCAGAAACACCTTCCCATAAAAGCATGGAAGCCTCTGGGCACTATCGTATAAATGCGTATCGCGTGTTGGAATGACTTTGGTTCGAGCATCGTGGGCATGGTGATTTGGTGAACTGGGTGACGCTTGGTTTTGATGATAGGCAGTCTTGGCCATCATGGAACTGTGATGGCCAAGGCGAGGCTCGCAATTGTTGAAAGCAATACAGAGCATATTAGGACGTCACTTAGTCCATGGCAAATGCAAGCCCAATGCCTGTGACATGGCAACCAAGTGTGAAAGTGTCACGTTAATGAATACACTCTATTCAAGACCGAAGCCAAGCCTCCCAATACTAGTGAACGACGATGAACAGCAACTTCAATAATAGGCAAGAATTGACCTCGGATAACTTGGCCGACGCCCGTCTGTCTTCGTCGCTTGGGGGCTTGCAACAACAGTGTTCCTGATTCGGCTAGCTTTCGACCTCGGATAACTTGGCCGAACGTTGGTGTTCGGCCAATGCAATTAAATCCGAATACCCTCCGCGTCCTCAAGATCTATTTTCAGAACTTCTTCTTGTTTTATTCGCCTGGATTTATAATCAAGATGTAATTTAAATAGAGTTGAATTATTGAATACAGATGCAAGCGTCGGATATGCTATGTTGTGAAGAAAACGCCGGCTACATCTTAAAGCCGAAGACCCCCCTATAATTTTTGCCCGTCTTTGTTTACTTCTCTCACAGAAAGCAACAATGATGACAGCAGCAATAATAATCGCAATAATGTGACCAAACTGTTACGGTCTCTAATACGCTAGGCTCTCCCTCTCCTATTGCGAGGCGATCCTTGGCCCTGTTGGTTTCGGCTTATTGTATGTTACCCGGACCGAGTCAGCCGTTGCTTACAGCAAAAGGTCTTTGGCTGCGGATACATTTCGTATGAAGGCAGTATTGTATTTCCACCTGTTGTAATTCATGTATAGGATAATTTTCAAGATTAGCTAGCCCTCACCTTCCTCAAGTCTGTCTCCCTACATGGCATCATGGCACCGTTTTGAAAACTACGTTGCAGTATTTTACTTTACTCAATCTTGCTGGCTGCCTACCATTATTTCACTCGATCTGAACACTTGTTGTGGTAAAACCTACTCTCACTCGCGACATACTTTCGACAACGG